>NC_138737.1:2307759-2552759 GCF_965113295.1 Leuciscus leuciscus
TTCACAATTAGTTTTGTACTAATTTCTATACTTGAAAGAGATATAATCACATGATCTTTTATTTTGACGGAAACTGCATCAAGCTTTTATTTTGGCGGAAAACATGGTTTACAAACGCGTCTCATTAAATTGATAGTAAATTACGGTAATCGTCAACTATGCAGATGTGGAAATAATGCGTTACTGGGTAATGGGTTCCTACACTGTTCCTACACTGGGTGTTTTGAAAGTAACTGTTAGTTCTGCTTACCGCAGGCTCTACACTTTCTCATCTCTGTCCTTATCCTCCTCACTATCCTCATCATCAGCCACTGGAGCTGATGAAGGTCCTGCTGCTGCAGAAAACATTTTGACACATTTTTACAGCGTCTGCTTGAAGGGCCTGTGTCTATTTTTCACGCTATTTCTCTGCACATTCATTGCGACAAAAAACAGAAAAAGAAAAAAAGTATGAGATGTTGGCCCAAAAGGCACGTCAGCCCACTGGGAATCTCCCGGTAGTCCCGATGGCCAGTACTTGCTGCCTGGGCATAGAGTGCATTTCACGCGAATATTTTTGTCCTTTCGAGCAATAAACTGAAAGTAATGTGAATATCGCCACTGGCCGAAACCCCCCTGTCTCCGTCTCCATTTCCCACTCCCCTTCGCACCAGCAGCTACGTCACTCAAATCGATCTCTATGACAACGGTGCAAGCACACACACACACAGGCATGCACGCACCACTTAAACAGATCAGAGCTTTACACGCAGGCAAGCACGGCTTGAGTAACGCAGGAAAGCGCGTTCCTATAGTTTAGTAAAGTAGTGTAGTTACCGATATTTTTAGTGTAATGCGTTACTTTATTTCGTTACCCAAAAAAGTAATATCGTTACTGTAATCCGTTACTTTGTAACTCGTTACCCCCAACACTGCAAACAAACACACAAAACAGGCAGGGGTCACAGGCAAAAGAGTAATCCAGGGAACAGGGCAAGAAATCCAAGACCAAGAGACATGAAAACCGGGAGAATGCTCAGAATTGCAGTGTGACACTAAAAAAAAACTTCACAGAGAGTAAATGAGAGAACATGGAATAAATAGGCTGAAACTAACAAGATAATGAGACACAGGTGAATGTGATAATGAGTGATGGTGACCGTTATGGCCGGTTCAGATTACATGTTTTTTTTATCTTATGCGATAGTCAGATTACACGATTTTGACTCCTAAAATCGTGTCGTGTCGTGGACAAGAACCATGTCAGACTACACGTTTCTTCCAGACCAGTCATCGTGTGTCGTCTTTGAAGACGCGCGTGAAGGCGAAACTAGTAGCGCCTGACTTCCGGAAACGAACGTAAACAATGGATGAAGCGGCGATTTTCCTATTGGCTGTCTTGTTTTCAGAAAAAGATAAAAAAAGAAAGAAAACCCGACAATGGACACGTTCCTGGATTGCACGAAGAGGACAGTATGGACTGTCAATCCTTCAAAGAGAACTTGAGGTAAAATATGTTTTTTTATATAACGTTAGGCCTATATTTGTACTTTTAGCCAGTAGTAAAAGTAATATAAATGTTGCTAGCTTGCCACAACGATAAGATATTTCAAAAACAGACTGTTAAAACAATTATTTTTTCACCAATTTAATTAAATACTTCTAATGTTCAGAAGTAACCATTTATTGTTATGCAGTCACATGGGTAATTAAGCCTTTAACAATAATAAAAAAAACAGTTTAATGCCTTTGATCGATTCATAACACCATGCCATGCTCTATAGACTATCAATTATAAAAATTACAATACCATTTCTATGGGTTTTTTTTTTTTTTCATTATGTGAAGGTTTTATAAGTTAAACATTGCTATGGGCTAAAACCCTGAAAAAAAAGCCTGAAGTTTTTTTTTTTGTTCTTGTTTTTTACACTGAAGGACAGTGACAGGAAGGGTTTTCGTGATCTGCTTAGGATGGATGTGGAGGATTTCAGCTACTTGCTTGGCAAAGTTACACCATTTATCCAAAGAAGGGACACAAAACTGAGAAAAGCAATCAGTGCAAGAATGAGGCTGTCACTTACCCTACGATTCCTTGCTACCGGTAAAAAGTACATTTAAAAAAAATGTTATGACCCTGGTTTCACTGACAAAATTTAATCTAGTCCGGTAGTCCCAGACTAAAATGCAAGTTTGAGCTGTTTAAACTAAAAGTAATTTGCACTGACTTATCTTAAAATATGTCAGTGACATTTTTTAAGATAAAGATAATGTTTTTAGGGAAAGTTTATAAAAGCTACTTAAATGCTCCATCTCATTTAATGCCTAATTTGTGCTTAATCTTGCTGTGTCTGTAAATCCAGGCCATGGTACATTATAAACCTTATACATGCTTCCTTCCACAGGAGAGACGTTTAGATCTCTTAGCTTCCAGTACCGGATCGGCCGTAGTACTATCAGTGAGATAGTAATGGAGACTTGTCAAGCCTTGTATGGCGTCTTAAAAGAGGATAATTTAAAGGTAAGTCATTTGATGTAAATAACAGACGTACATTTCAAGACAGTGGGTTTACACATTAAGTATAACCTCTGTAAAAATGAGAGAACATTACATGTATTAATTATATATGGTGTTTATTTTTTTCAGACTCCTACAACAGAGGCAGAGTGGAGAGAGGTGGCTATGGGATTTGAAACCAAATGGCAGTTTCCTAATTGCTTAGGAGCTATAGATGGAAAGCACATCTATATCCAACCACCTGCAAACTCTGGAAGTACATATCACAACTACAAGTCTAGATTTTCAGTTGTACTCATGGCAGTAGTCGACGCAGATTACAAATTTATTTATGCCAATGTTGGCGTACAAGGAAGAGTGTCAGATGGAGGAATATTTGGCCAGTCAGACCTCCGAGCTGCCATGGACAGACATCTGCTAAATGTCCCACCCCCAGAGCCACTACCAGGGAGCAACATATCTTCACCCTATGCATTTGTTGGTGATGAAGCTTTCCCTCTCCGAATCGATCTGATGAAGCCATACCCCTTCCGAAATCTGGACCATGGGCAGCGAATATTTAACTACAGGCTATCAAGGGCAAGGCGTACAGTAGAAAACGCGTTTGGAATTTTAGCCAATAGACTCCGTGTCTTTCTTTCCAACATTGCACTGGAGCCTGAGAAAGTAACAACAGTTACACTGGCTGCACTCTGTCTGCACAACTTCCTGAGGAAGAAGGCATCTGATGTGTACCTGCCTTCAACCTTTGCAGATGTGGAAGATGCCAATCACAACATGGTTCCTGGAGCTTGGAGAAGGGATGGAGAACTCCCCTCTGTGGAAGCAAGCAGTGCACGGAATGCCACGACCGTCGCCAAAAATCAGAGAGACAGTTTAAAAGCATATTTTCTTTCACCAGCTGGATCTGTTTCCTGGCAGGAAAATATGATTTAAACATGGACACCAACTGATTAAATCTTTTCATATTAACCATTTTGTGATTAAAATGTGATTCTGCCATTAATTACTCTCCCTCATGTTGTTCCAAACCTGTAAAATCTTTATTCATCTTCGGAATACAAATTAAGATATTTTTGAATATCTTAATTTGTGTTCCGAAGATGACAAAGGGGCTTGTGGGTCTGGAACAACATGAGGGAGAGTAATTAATGACAGAATCACATTTTTGGGTGAACTAACCCTTAACATTTTACTAAAGTTTTACTAAAGTTTTCAACCTTTGTTTTGGTTGTATATTATACTAATATTTACATAACACTAACCCTTTAAAGGCTTAATTATATGTGTCATTAAACATTTTTGAATTTGTAATGGTTAAAATTAATATGAAATACGTTTAAAAAAATACACAAGATGCATTTTCTTTAGTAAATTTTTTTTATTGAAATCAAATAAGACTTGTCTTGACTCATTTCAAACGTCTTACATTTTGAACAAAGGGACAATTACTCACAAAAATTAACCCTTTTAAAATGTGCAAATATTACAGAACAGATTAAACATCAACCACTTTCAAAGTGTAAAAAAAAAAAAAAAAGCTTTTAAGATACAATGTGACTGCACCATCACTTACTTACCAATCAATACTTACACCCCATTTATGTCCTGGTCATATGCCTCTTCTACTGCCCTGAGGTAGCTCACTGGAGGTGTTACATGACTGGGTGTATTTTGGTAGGGTTGGTTAAAATTGGTGTGTCCCTGCCAAGTTGTTTGGGGGCGTAACACTCGCTGGGTGTCTGGGTCTAATCTGGCCTCATTTTCATGCGCATCATACAACATCATAAGGATGTTGCGACGCAGTCTCATTTTGGTCAGTGGGTCTTTAATCTGCTTAATCTCAGTCACTACCTGTTTGCCAAATGTTTGATCAACATCCTTTCCAGCATCTACCAGTGTTTCAGATAATTTTTTTAAAATAGTTACTTTCTCCATTTCAACTTCATCAAATGATTTTTCCCGTAACTTTTGTTTGGACTTATGTGCTCTTTCAGGATTAGTGATTGAAACCTGATGATGCTGGTAGGATGATGAGGCTTCAAGTGAGGTTTGTGAAGTTGATGGTCCAGATGTGAGGTGGGAGGTGGATGACTCAGACACATCCTCCTCTGTCTCCTGATCTTCACCACCCTCATCTGTGATGCTCTGTTCCAAGTCATCCAACTATGATACATTTTTTTTTACATTTAAAAAAAAATATCAGGCATAAGTAATGGCACAATACATGTTTGTATAGAAAGCTCACAAATTGTATGTAAAAGTTGGAAAGTACTGTAACAACCTTTAGCCAAAACTTACATTCAGTGTAGACTGAGACATACGTTGGACAACAAAAGGTTGTAGAAACTGGAGATTTTTTAAAATCCACTTCTGTCTGGAAGTTAATTCTTTGTCACCGCTGCCACTTGGTTTTAACCGGAGGACTTTCCCATACTGTGTTCGGAGGGAAGCAGCTTTTATTTGGACCTCACCGGCTGTAGGAAAGAAATCAGATTACTAATCTAGCACATGTAAAATCACACACACACACACACACACACACACACACACACACACACACACACACTTAAACTCACTCACATAATACACACACATAAACTCACTCATTCACACACACTCTCTCGCTCGCTCATTCACACACACTCGCTCACTCATTCACACACACTCTCGCTCGCTCGCTCATTCACACACACTCTCTCACTCGCTCATTCACACACACTCTCTCGCTCATTCACACACACTCTCGCTCGCTCGCTCATTCACACACACTCACGCATTCTCACTCGTAACACACATACATAATCACACTCACACAAACAAGTTTCTCTATAGCGAAGTACAATTTAATGAATGATTAGTTAGCTTAATGCTAATTCCAGTCAGTTACTCACCGGGTTGCTGAAGTAGGCTACTTCTGCTATTTTTCGCCGGCATTTTTCTTTTTTAATTCTGTCATGGTACTCTCTCGATGAAACATCATACAGGCAGGAGTACTGTTGCCACAGCTCCACGAACCTTTCCTCCATTTCATAATTCCACTTAGCAACACCATCGTCTCTATTTCGTTTCGGCATTTTTGAAAGCTGTGTATGGAAATGCGTCTGTGCTCCTATTGGTCAATGTCACACGTGATATAACCCGTCGTGGAGGACCGGGAAAAAAATTAAACATGCTAGTCTTTTTGTCGTTGTGTCGTGAATAGGGATGGGTACCGAAACCCGGTATTAAACGGGCCCCGGTGCTGAATTTTGAAAGACCGCTGGATCGTTAAGCTCGGACGTTATCGGTTCTGCTGTCGGTACTGGAGAAATTATGAAAGTACACGTGCTATTTATTATTGCTATTAAGAAATTATTATCTTGCGAATTTAATCTCGCCAGCCACTTCTATATATAATAATATGGAACCATTTGTCTGTGATGCATTTTTGCTAAAGAGAGAGTGTGTGTGTGTGTGTGTGTGTGTGTGTGTGTGTGTGTGTGAGAGAGAGAGAGAGAAAGAGCGATCTTTCACGCAAAGCCACGGCGCGCGCAACACAACAGCCCTGCTTAATGAGTGACGATGAGGACAAAACATTCAAAAGGTTACACTTTAGATCTTTGATATTAAACTAATTTTATTTTAGATTTAGATTTTGGCTTCCAATGATTATAAAAAAGAAGATATTTGAGGTGTAACCATTAAAAACTAAAGCCACATTCTCTCCAGCGCAACTTCCTTCCCTTCACAGAGCGATGCGCTGTCATTTCTCCCTAAAACCCAAAAGTAACGTCAGAATCTGCACGATCGGTGATTGTTGTAAAATGTAGTCTATACTTTTGCTAAACTGCGGGACGCGTTTGATAATAAAAGGCTATTAAAAGTACCAAAATTGACGCAATAGACGCTGTTCCAAAATGCGGCGCACGCTCTGAAACACACCGCAACGAGACAAGCAACGTATATTTTGGGCTTCGTGTGCGCATCTAAACGATCAAATACACAAATATGTCAAAATGGCCGTCTTGGAGATTCACTTAAACAGTTTATTCACTTAAATACAGTTTATGTCTTAAATCGGCGTAAATAGTTGGGAGAAAATATGAGGCTTAATAATGATTAGATCTGCATTTGGTCTTAAAGAGGCAGCAGTCTAATAATCCTGCTGACGATTGCTCCATTAATGTGAATCAAACAACAAAAGGCAAAGAGAAAAAAAGTCACAGCTCTTGAATGATATAAGCTTTAATCTATCTATGATAAACTATGCAGTGTTATTTTACATCTGACTTTATTAGATGTCTTTTTAACCCATATTACTCCTGAACAGTAATGTCAATGGACATTACTGAAATTAAAGCACTGGGTATATAATTTGTATATTTGTTTTATTGTATACTTTTTTGTTTGACCATGTGTTTGTACTTTGTTTTTGGCGTCCTGTCTGTCTATATAAAACACAAAAGCCAGCACCCTTCTGCATAACATACATGTTTTATTTGTTTTGTTAAAGCATTGCTTTTTCTTTTGCTATAGATATTTATTTTACATTTCAAAATATAAAGCAATATTAATTATGTCCTAAATAATTTTTTCCCCTTTTTTTAATATATCAAAAAGAACCGATAAGAATACCGTTAAAGTACCGGATCGATAAGGAGTATCGGTAAGAGTAGTAATACCGTTAAAACCTTAACGATACCCATCCCTAGTCGTGAAGCATCGCAGACGCAACGTAGGCTGTCGCCCGCTATGACACACTATACGAGATGAGACGATCGAATCTTGCGTCCCGACGCCCGTTGTCGTATACGAATTCCCACGACACTCTAAGTCAAACGGATCGTGGCAAAATCGGGCTAAAAACGTGTAATCTGAACCGGCCATTACAGGTACTTGGTACTTCTATCAACAGTGAGCTGAGGCATTCGCACTAAAAAACAATCTTGTTCTTCTGGTCAAAAACCATTATAGGATTAGTGTACCAAGAGTGTTCTCGCTCGGGCTTCAGTAACGTTACTGTTGTGGCCGTATGGAACAACTAAAGGCTGATTTATACTTGGATTTATACTTGCGTTGGACCTACGCCGTATCCTCTATGCTGTAGACTACGCGTCGGTTTTCATTTATACTTCTGCATCGTTGTCTGTGTTGACGTGCAATTACACATGCAGAGGGAGCATGTGAAAACCGAGGGAGGGGTTCTTGCAGACCAATCACAGCGCTTGCGGTACGCGTAGAATTGACGCGTTGTTACATTTTTGTGAAGTGCACTTCAGGGTACACCGTTGGCTACGCATGCTACACACAGCCTACGACGTAGCTACGGCGTGAGTTCAACACAGAAGTATAAATTGGTCCAGTGGCACAGCAAACCTGGCCAGATCTTCTACTCTATGCCTTTCCCTCGACCCCCCTAATTCTCCCAACTGTCAACAGGATACTTCAGGGGCACCACAGGATGCACCTAGTGGCACCGAATTGCCCATGGAGACTATGGTTCCCAATGTTATGCAGGCTTCTCAATGGGGAGCCCTGGAGCCTACCCAGGAGACCGGACCTTCTCCTTCAACTGCAGAGGCAGATTTGGCACCCAAGCCCAGATCGGCTATAGCTGTCTGGCTGTTGAGGAGCCAGAAGTACTGTTGAGGTCTTGTGATATAAAGGTGCAAAACACAATCCTGAATTGGAGAGCACCTTCCACCAGGAAAATCTATGCTTGTAGGTGGAAGCTTTTCACTGATTGGTGTACACCAAGAGGGTTGGTTCCAGAGCACTGCCTTGTGCCAATAGTATTATGTAAGGCACCCTCTACCCTAAAGATATATGTGGCTGCAAATTTCTGCACAGCTTGTAAAGGTAAATGATCAACAATTAGGGTCCCATATTCTAATCACTCGCTTTCTTAAAGCTGCTCAGACTGTTAGGGTGCCTTCATGGGACCTCAGTCTGATTTTAAAGTACCCCTGTTGCCCCTCATTTAGTATACACGGTTCTATGAATATGCAAATGAGCCCCGCCTCCACTCACTCACTCAGCTCAGAGATCCACTGGTTGACGATCACATGTTGATCTGATTGGTTACAAGGTAGTTTGTAACGTCAGAAACACCAGCGATTTCACACCGTGTTTTTGAGACTGTCTTTGGTTCACTGCAGTTTTAAGGAGAAAATACTCAGCAATGGGCCTTTATCGCAACACAATAGAATGCCGGAAGTAGCCGCGAAAAATAACTGAAGCAGTGTACTGCATCTTCCGGTTATTGCGTTCACCATGGCTGCCTAGAGGCTGCCTGTTAATTATCACTGGACTACTTCGCTCTCGCATCTCCCAAGTTTCTTGTTGTTTTCTTGATTCCATTTTAATGGTTTAATTAAATTGTTATAACCAGTTATTTAAAATGTAATGATTTAAGCAAAACTATCTTCAAAGGTTAAACCAAACTTTTATTTTGACGGGTTGCCGTGTAGACCTTTGAGTCTCTCAAGGTAGTTTTTCTCAAATGAAGCTGAAATGCTGCTGAAGTGACTCTCAGAGCGGCTGTGTTGATGAAGTGCATTAATGTCCTCATATATGAAAACATCGCGAGCGTCATGCGTGCCTCAGTGTGTGTGTGGTAAATGAAACAGTGCGTCTGTGCCATTCATTCACAGAGACACACAGAACATGCATGATTCCTATTTAATTATGTAAATGTCTTATAAATCGCATTAATATTTTCCTACACAGTTTATAAAATATATAATATTTTATTTTTATATGTTAAAAAGACATTATAGTTCGACACTGTCACCTTGTCTGTTCAGGCTTTTATTTTGAAAAGCGCCGTTCTTCTTCTTCGGAAAGTTTTTTGTGACGCTAAAAACTTCCTGCTACTCTCTCTTCACAATGTGGTGCTCACGCGTCGTCGGAAGAACGGTAAAACTTGTAAACACTATAATTATTTATCGTGTTCATCCATTTGAATCTTGTAAAGAAAGAGTTTACATTGTGATTTAATTTATTTTTGTATTGCTCGTACATGTTATTTTTTAAGAGCTCCGAACTGTGATGGTGTGTCGAGCTAGAGAGCATGGTAGCTGATGGCAGAAACTCTTTGAATTAGCGCCCTTGGAGAAGCGGAATGAGGTATGAAGGAAATGTGTGGAGTTTGTATTATCAAAAAGAGATTTTGTTTAAGGAAAAGAGAATGTCAATACTTCATTTGTTTAGAGGTTTTTTGCGCATTTCATCAATATAAAACATATTCTTTCTGTGAACAATTACAATATATTGTATTTCATTTAAAAGAAGCATGTGATATTTCATTTGTCATGAAGGCTTAAAAACATATTTCATTTCATATTGGTCATCTGTTGAAATGATTTATTGTGTGTAAACATGATTCATATGCGAACATAATATATGTGCAAATTATTTGTGAAGCTACATAGAAGCATTTTGTATTTCTTCTGTTTCTTCTGTAGTTTTCACGGTGTTCATGGTCTTGTGATGCATGGTGCTCATTGAGAGGAAGAAATAAATCGACACTCGTTTGAAACTATCTGCGTCTTGATTAATATATCCAAGGGGCCGCTACAGTGAAAACTCATCGCTGCACCAGCCCTGCCGTCCCCGGTGAGAAGCTGACGCCATCACATCTGAGGTCCATCCACCAACCTAATACCATCCAGTTTACTTCGCTTGCATCCAACTCATGCACCCAGGCAAGACTTAAAATGGACAGCATGCTTAAGGTACAGCTAAAGCTGCAAAAAGAGACACTGGATGCCAAGGAGCAAAAAAGCTAAAAAGGGACAATTTCTACACACATCCTTGCAGCATAACTGAAGTGACTTAAATAATAATATGGTATTATAAGGTCAAAATATCTTCGAAGCTAATTCTCAGTTCCTAACGCTTCTAAAACTGGTGATTATTTCAAGAAACTAGCTCAGGCGCTTGGGTAATGTCTATTTATGAAAAGGTAGAAAGGGAGTTTTTTGTTGCTACTACTGTTTTAAGCTAAAAATCCTTTAGATGCCCATAATCTGTTAATGCTCAGCATAAACATTACTCTGTGGTAAAAGATAACTACAGCTTACAAGTGAAAATTTGGGCGGTGGACAATCAAAGGCTACACTCGACTTAAAGCAGCAGCACAAACAAACAAGATGTCACTTAAAGACACCCCATGCAGGTCTAGCTCACGTGAAAGAAAGCTAACAGAGAAAGGCAAAGAGATGCATGACCAAGACACCAGAAAACGTGAGAAAGCATTTAACAAGTCCTATGATTCTTGGAAGCTTGTAGCAAGGGAGACTAGGACAAAATTAAAAACCCTCTGTTCATCAGAAGACCTTATTGAATTACAGCAAGACATTCAAGCAAAGCGTGATGACGTAAGCAAGCAGTATGAACCTATACTTCGTAACAGTAACACCACACCAGAGATTGTAAAGAAAATGGATGCCTGTGTTACGCTAACAAAAGACATTTGTGACCTCATAAGTATTCGTCTAGAGACCGTTAACCCTCTGGGGTCCTTCGGGTCCAAATGGACCCGAAGCGTTTAAATATTTTTTTTTTTTAAATCATAGCTTCATCGGAATGGTCCGATATTTGGTGACTTTGTTGGTACTTGGTATATGAACACCCAAAAAAATTGGGGACAGGATTTGAATAGTCTAAGTGGTTGTAAAAAAAATAGTCACACTCAGGACCTTCGGGTCCAAATGGACCCGCCATAGGAAATGAATGGGAAATTGGCAAAAATGTGAAAATGCAGAGTTTTTTTGTGCGTACAATCTACAAATCAGCCACGATCCAGAAAAAAAGCACACAACAGTAAAGGGGTGAATCTATAAAACATCAAGAGTGCAAAACAGACACATCCACAAACACACACACACACACAAACACACTTTTATACACATACACACTAATAAATTCAGATTACAAAAATCTGTTTTGAATTTTTAAAAATCACAGCTTCATCGGACTGTTACGAAACTAGGTGACTTTTATGGTATTAGGTATGTGAACACACAAAAATATTGAGGTCATGATCCAAGCATGCTAAGTGGTCGTCACACTTCTGCTCTTTGGTCAAAATGACCCCCATAGGAAATGAATGGGAAATTGTCAAAAATATGAAAACACAGAGTTTTTTTTGTGCATACAATCTACAAATCAGCCAGGATGCAGAAAAAAAGGACTCAACAGTGAAGGGGTGAATCTCTAAAACATCAAGAGTGCAAAACAGACACACACACACACACTTATACACACTAGAACACACACACACACACAAATGAAAGCTAATTTTAGGAAATGTGTGAAATAATAGAATAGCCTATGTAAATAGTATGCAAATAATTTAAATATATAGTTATGATATTTAAAACACTTTTTACATTTTTCTATTTTCCATTGTTTGATAATAATTATACTTTTACTGTTATTTTAGTTTTTTGATCATTATTTGATGTTACCAGTTACTCTTCATTGAATTTGTTCATTGAATTTTCAGTTACTGTTCATTGAATACTGTTCATTGAATTCAAAATGTTTATTGTGAAAGATTAATAAAAATATTTGCATTTTCAAAAAGAATTGCATTTTTATTAAGTTAGAATTAAGTTAAAATTAAACATTGGGTAATAAAATGCTTTCCATTTGTTCTCTTTCTAATGCAGTGTTCAGGTTTGACTGTATTATAAAGTAAAATTGGAACTTCAAATTACCATTTAAACCAACCAAACAAACAAAAAAAAAGACAAAAATAGTCTTTGAGAATCTGTTATTATATTTTAAAATCAACAACCTCAAAAAAAATGGGCAAATATGTGCAAAAATCACTAGAATTCGCAAGCCTTTCTACAGAGAGCTGTAAATCCATCTAGTGGTAAAAATGTGCTATTGCGTGATAAAAATGCTCAGTGTGTCCACCTGGTGGCACCCATCTCATTTCAAAAATTGCTTTCATGAGGCCTAGGCTTGACTCTAAAATGAAATACAGCTTTAATAAAAAATAAAAAATAAAAAATTATATATAAAAAAATTCTATTATATTCAATGGGAAAAAATGGGTCATAATTATTGCATAAATATTAATTATAAATCATAAAATTATCTCAAAACACCAAAAAAGAAAAGAAAAAATATTATAAAAAAAAAGTAAAAAAAATTATTTTTGATTTTTTTTTTATATATATGAATCCCGCCCTCCGGGTCCATTTGGACCCGAAAGTCCCAAGTGTGACTGTTAAACGAAGGACCCCAGAGGGTTAACCAAGATTATAATGATCAACTTGAGAAGGAAAGGGTAAGAGAAACATTAAACAAAGATGAATATGGGTCTGTCTTTGGCCACACTAAAACTGAAACGGTGAGCTCAGTGGAGTCACCGGAGAGACTGAGCAACCACTCCAGCTCAGCCAGTACCCACAGCAGTAGAGTAGATGCACAGGCCGAGCTTGCGGCTAAGCTGGAACAATCAAAAGCCATGAAAGAAATCCAAGCTCAGCAAGCACATCTTCAGAAGTTAGAAGGTGAATGGAAACTTAAAGAGGCAAAAATGTTAGTAGAAATGAAACAAAAAGAGGTGGAAATGCAACAACAGTTGGAACAAGAGAGAACCAAATTGCAGCAGTTACAAGCAGCAAAAGATGTTGCCATAGCAGCAGCTCGTGTGAGAGCATATGACGATTTTGAAGGGTTTGAGAACCATGATGAGGTGATTAATGACACAACTAACTCTGCTTGCTACAGAAAGGAAACTGAACCTCGATTAAATCCTGATGCTGCATCATTCCAACCTCACCAAATTGCTCCGGAGGTGACAATGTCCCAGGAGTCTGTCAGTCTAGCCCAAGCAATCGCCAGCTCGGTAAGCATGAACCGCTTGCCTGTCCCTGAACCAACCATGTTCCGTGGTGACCCTTTACAGTTTACAGATTGGAAGATGTCATTCATAGCTCTTATTGACAGAAAACCCCTCCCACCAAGTGAGAAGATGTTTTATCTAAAAAATTATCTTGCTGGAGAGGCGCGCAAAGCTGTAGAAGGTTTCTTTTATCGAGATTCGGAAAGCGCATACAATGGAGCATGGAAAGTCTTACAAGACAGATATGGGAACCCGTTCATCATACAAAAGGCTTTCCGAGATAAGCTCATGAGATGGCCAAAGATCAACACAAACGACCCACTTGCACTACAAGAGTTTGCTGACTTCCTCCAAGGCTGCACTGAGGCGATTCCCCATGTCAAAGGACTAGCTATCCTTAACGATTGTGAGGAAAACCACAAGTTGCTAAAAAAACTACCGGAATGGATTGTGCGCAAGTGGAGTCGAATTGTTGTAGAGGAACTTGACTCATCCGGAAGCTATCCAGATCTTGCATGCTTCACAAAGTTCCTGAGCAAAGAGGCACGGATAGCCTGTAACCCTATTGCTTCTCCATTGTTGATGAACTTCAAGGCCACAGATGAAAGATCACCAAAGAGAGCCAAAGCTCTCAACACAAATACACAAACTAAGAATTTCACTCAGGAGAAACAAGAAACAAACAGCAGTAAACCAAAATCACTGTGCTCTGTCTGTAAAAGTGAAGCTCATAACATCACCAAGTGTCCCACCTTCGCAGCAAAGAGTGGTGAAGATAAAAAGGCATTCATCTGTGAAAATCGGCTCTGCTTTGGGTGCTTGAGGAAGGGTCACATGACCAAAGATTGTAAGAGACGACACACATGCAACATATGCAGCCGTCGTCACCCAACCTGCTTGCGCGATGACAGGAAACAAAGACCTGTGGAAGCAACAACGAATAGCTCCACTTCCACAGAAAACCATGCAAGCTTGGAAATGCACAAGGTTGTATCCCATGCATCAACACAACGTGCTTCTGCTACCTCAAGTATCGTCCCAGTCCTTGTGTCTTCAATACAAGAGCCACACAGAGAAGTACTTACGTACGCAATACTGGACACACAGAGTGACTCAACGTTTGTCTTAGAAGATGTACTTGACAAGCTGAATGTTGATGCCCAACCAGTAAAATTAAAATTAAGTACTATGACGGCTATTGATACAATCATATCTAGCAAGAACGTCCATGGTCTACAAGTACGAGGACTGCACTCTAAGAACCACATCCAATTACAGCAAGCCTACAGCCGTGACTTTATCCCGGTGGACAAGTCTTACGTCCCAACGAAGGAAACAGCTTTACTCTGGCCTCATCTCAGACATTTGGCAGATAAGCTACCACCCCTTCAAGACTGTGATGTAGGGCTCTTGATTGGCTATGACTGTCCAGCAGCACTAGCTCCTCTTGAGGTTATCATTGGAGACAGAAATCAACCGTTTGCACAGAGATCAAAACTAGGATGGAGTATCATAGGCTCATCAAATCCTCACCTAGACAGACAAGGAAGTCAGAGCTTTGTGCATCGGCTCACAGTAAAGGAACTGCCAATTCCATCGACGACAGATGTTCTAAAAGCCCTAGAATCAGACTTTATCGAGAGAACTTATGAAGATAAATATGTGTCCCAGAACGATGTTCATTTCATACAGTTCCTCAGTGACAACATCACACAGAAGAAAGACGGACATTATGAGATGCCCCTCCCTTTCAAGGGCAACAGTCCACCCAACCTACCAAACAACAAGAGGCTAGCCACAGTTCGCCTGCAGTGTCTTAAGAAGAAGTTAAAGACCAATAAACAATATTATGATCAATACAAAACATTCATGGAAGAAACAATTAACAAGGGTGATGCAGAGCCTGCCCCTACAACATTTGCAGGAGAGACTGAGTGGTACCTTCCGCATCACGGCATCTTTCATCCCAGAAAACCAAACAAGCTGAGAGTCGTATTCGACTGTTCAGCCAAATTCCATGGTGTTTCTCTAAACGACACTCTGCTAACTGGGCCTGATCTTATCAATCCTCTGGTAGGAGTTCTCTGCCGCTTCAGGCCGTAGCGATCATCTGTGATATCGAAAGAATGTTTTATCATTTCTTCGTCACTCCTGAATCCCGGAATTATCTGAAATTCCTCTGGTGGAAAGGTGGAGATTTGGAGAAGGAACCACAGGAATACAGGATGGCAGTTCATCTCTTCGGAGCCGCCTCGTCTCCAGGATGTGCCAACTTTGGCTTAAAACATCTCGCACGGCAACACAAAGCTACCTATCCACTAGCATCAACATTTGTGGAGAAAAACTTTTATGTTGATGACGGGCTAGTCAGCGTCCCATCAGTCGAGGAAGCCCAGAAACTGATCATTGAGTCACAGGAGTTGTGCAAAAGAGGAGGTCTACGCCTCCATAAATTCAACTCAAATGAGGAAGCAGCCCTCGCCTGCTTAGATCCCACAGAAAGAGCAGCAACCATCAAACCTCTAGGACTGGATCCAACCCTATCAGAGCGTGCACTCGGCATTCAATGGTCGATTGAAACTGATACTTTCAGTTTTAGCAGCAGCTTGAAAGATCAGCCTTCAACCCGGCGTGGTTGCCTTTCTGTCATTGCCTCTCTTTATGACCCTCTTGGATTCATCGCTCCATTCAGCCTAACTGGAAAGCGTATACTTCAAGAGCTGTGTCACAGAGGCATCGGATGGGATGATCCACTCCCAGAAGATATGAGGCCACGGTGGGAGGAGTGGATAAATGGGCTTCAGAGGTTGAGAGAGGTTTCAATTCCGAGATGTTACCACCCACATGACTTCCATAACATTGTCAGAGTAGAGTTGCACCATTTTTCGGATGCCAGCTGCGTGGGATACGGTGCATGTTCTTACCTCAGGTTAAAAAATGACAAGGATGAAGTCCATTGCAGTCTCGTTCTGGCGAAAGCAAGAGTTGCACCCTCAAAGGTCACAAGTATCCCGAGACTAGAACTCGCAGCAGCTGTGGTTTCTACGAAAGTCAGTTTCATGTTAAAAAGTGAACTTGACAAAGATTGATGAAGAGGTTTTCTGGACAGACTCACAAGTTGTGCTTGGGTATATTAACAATGATGCCCGTAGGTTCCACATATTTGTTGCAAACTGTGTTCAGCTGATAAGGGATAACAGTGATCCCAGTCAGTGGCACTATGTGGACACCGCAGAAAACCCGGCAGATCACGCTTCCCGAGGTCTTTGTGCTTCAGACATTCATTCAACAAACTGGCTGCGAGGACCGAAGTTTCTCTGGGAGAGTAAGTTACTTCTAACACCCAGCGCTCCATCAGAATTACTCATTGGTGATCCTGAAGTCAAGACAATTCAGGTGTTTGCAACAGAAGTCAAAAACTGCAATGACATCCTCAGGCGTTTGAGTCAGTTTTCCTCCTGGACAACAATTATTAAGGTGGTGGCAAGAATCAAGAGGCTGGGGTCTAAACAGAAACAACACAGTGAGTATGTGACTGTTAAGGAGCGCGAGAAGGCTGCAGAAGAAGTGATTAAGATCGTACAGCAGCAAGCTTTCCCCCAGGAGATAAGATGCTTCAGGGTAAAAAAGACCTTCCAAACTCAAGCTCTCTTTTCCGTCTCGACCCTATCTGGTCTGAAGGACTTCTCTGTGTTGGTGGGAGATTGAAAGAGTCATCGCTCTGTCACAAAGTCAAGCACCCAGTCATCCTACCGAATAGCAGCCACATCACCAAGCTGATTGTGTCTCATTTCCATGCTAAAACATGCCATCAGGGTCGAAGCCAGACTTTAATGGAGCTTCGGGCCAATGGATTCTGGGTAATTGGTGGGAGCAAGTTGGTTGCCAAGCTTATACACACTTGTGTGCTTTGCAGAAAACTGCGACGGCCGACAGAAAGACAACAAATGGCCGAGCTTCCCGCAGAACGCGTCGAAGCCTCAGCACCTTTCACGCACAGCGGCATGGACTGTTTCGGTCCTTTCATTGTAAAGAGAGCCCGCAAAGAATACAAAAGATACGGCTTAATTTTCACATGTCTGTACTCTAGAGCTGTTCATATTGAAATGCTCGAAGATTTGTCAACAGACTCATTCATCAACTCATTGAGATGCTTCATCAGCCTGAGAGGAGCTGTTCAACAACTTCGCTGTGACCAAGGCTCTAATTTTGTTGGCGCCAGGAATGAGCTCAAGGAAGCACTTAAACAGTGTGATACTAAGCTACTGGAAATCTTCCTGACTGAGAAGCAGTGCGAATTTGTCTTCAATGCTCCCTCTGACAGTCCTGCAGGTGGTGTCTGGGAACGCCAGATCAGAACTGTTCGAAATGTGCTGAATGCCACCTTTGCACAGTGCCCAGGTCGACTTGATGACGCCTCCCTCAGAACACTGCTATATGAGGCCATGGCTATTGTTAATAGCCGCCCGTTAACAGTGGATGGAATCAATGATCCACAGGCACTGGAGCCTATAACACCGAATCACCTCATTATGATGAAATCTAAAGTTGCTCTTCCTCCTCCTGGAGTATTTGTCAAGGAGGACCTGTATGCGACAAAGAGGTGGAGAAGAGTTCAGTATCTCATCGAACAGTTTTGGAGCCGCTGGAAAAAGGAGTATCTGCTGAACATATCCTTGAGACAGAAATGGCACTCACCTCAACGCAACCTCCAAGTGAATGACATTGTCATTATTAAAGACGACAACCTCCCAAGAAATCAGTGGCAACTTGGACGAGTGATTGAGACTGTTCAAAGTAGTGATGGCTTGGTTCGTCGAGTTAAAGTGCAAGTTGGGGAGAGGAAACCTCATAAAAAACAAGATCCTCCCTCCAAGCCCTCAGTTATTGAGAGACCAGTAAAAAAATTGGTGCTCCTCCTAGAGAACTGACTAGAAGAAAGCGATTGATAACACTGCACAAACTGCTCTGTGTTACACCTCTGATAGCTTAACTTAAGGCTATTCATTTCTTAAAGTCAAGAAATCCTGCACAATTCACTTATTCTTTGTATATTTGTTCATTCATTGTACTAGGATTTGGTGGGAGTGTAAATGTCTTATAAATCGCATTAATATTTTCCTACACAGTTTATAAAATATATAATATTTTATTTTTATATGTTAAAAAGACATTATAGTTCGACACTGTCACCTTGTCTGTTCAGGCTTTTATTTTGAAAAGCACCGTTCTTCTTCTTCGGAAAGTTTTTTGTGACGCTAAAAACTTCCTGCTACTCTCTCTTCACAATGTGGTGCTCACGCGTCGTCGGAAGAACGGTAAAACTTGTAAACACTATAATTATTTATCGTGTTCATCCATTTGAATCTTGTAAAGAAAGAGTTTACATTGTGATTTAATTTATTTCTGTATTGCTCGTACATGTTATTTTTTAAGAGCTCCGAACTGTGATGGTGTGTCGAGCTAGAGAGCATGGTAGCTGATGGCAGAAACTCTTTGAATTAGCGCCCTTGGAGAAGCGGAATGAGGTACAGTATGAAGGAAATGTGTGGAGTTTGTATTATCAAAAAGAGATTTTGTTTAAGGAAAAGAGAATGTCAATACTTCATTTGTTTAGAGGTTTTTTGCACATTTCATCAATATAAAACATATTCTTTCTGTGAACAATTACAATATATTGTATTTCATTTAAAAGAAGCATGTGATATTTCATTTGTCATGAAGGCTTAAAAACATATTTCATTTCATATTGGTCATCTGTTGAAATGATTTATTGTGTGTAAACATGATTCATATGCGAACATAATATATGTGCAAATTATTTGTGAAGCTACATAGAAGCATTTTGTATTTCTTCTGTTTCTTCTGTAGTTTTCACGGTGTTCATGGTCTTGTGATGCATGGTGCTCATTGAGAGGAAGAAATAAATCGACACCCGTTTGAAACTATCTGCGTCTTGATTAATATATCCAAGGGGCCGCTACAAATTAGTCTTTATGCGGTTTAATATTGACAGACACTGGTCTATATCGCGATTTTATTTAAGTTTACTGACCTAGTTTTCATCTAAAGGTGTAACCACCGGAACTGCGAGTACACTGCTGGGCGATTTCGAACGTTCCGAAACCAGGAAATGTGATAAAGGCCTATGGTGTCGACTTGAAGTTACACATGGTTTGTCTTAAAACTTATTAAAAACACCATAAAGACATGTAATAAACAATAAGAGCTAGATTTTCACCACAGGGGGACTTTAACCCTTTCACGCATAGTGGTCACTACAGTGGACAGCTATTAAAAAAGCATTTTCTTGAATTTGCACGGGTTTTTATGGCAAAGTTGCACATCAGCCTCTTCATTGGACCCTGGTGCATCATCCTATAAATTGCAACCAAGTGGCAAGCCTTTGTGTTTCGATTTTTTCCCCCTCCAAACCAAGATGGCCAAGGGTCAGTCAGACATGCCAAGTTGCTCCGGAATATCCACCCATTCCTTCTATCCTAGGAGACTCTTGTAGGTAAAAAAAATATTGCAGCATCAAGCAATATCTAATGAGTCATATCACAGTAAAATTTTCCAAGTTTTGATTTTAGATTGAGAGAAAACTCTGATTAATCGCATGTTCACTGTAGTGGACGTCATGCATCAATTGCTACATTTCAGCTACAATTCATAATTATATTGTGAATATTGTTTTTGAAATTTAAAACTTAAAAACTTAATCTGCAGTGACTTTTTTTACTGTAAATAAATGTACTTGTATTATTAGAATGTAATTTTCATTGACATCGAAAAAAGTAATGTGATTACATAATGCATGTTACTTGTAATGCGTTTCTTTACTCATAACATCAAAAAGTAATCTGATTACGTAATGCATGTTACTTGTAATGCGTTTCTTTATTCATAACATCAAAAAGTAATCTGATTACGTAATGCATGTTACTTTTAATGCGTTTCCTTACTCATAACATCAAAAAGTAATCTGATTATGTAATGTGCGTTATTGTAATGCATTTCTTTACTCATAACATCAAAAAGTAATCTGATTATGTAATGCACATTACTTGTAGTTAATTACTTGTTAGATCAAAAAGTAATCTGATTATGTAATGCATGTTACTTGTAACACATTACTTTACTTGTAACATCAAAAAAGTAATCTGATTATGTAATGCATGTTACTTGTAACACATTACTTTACTTGTAACATCAAAAAAGTAATCTGATTACGTAATGCATGTTACTTGTAACACATTACTTTACTCATAACATCAAAAAGTAATCTGATTACGTAATGCATGTTACTTGTAATGCGTTTCCTTACTCATAACATCAAAAAGTAATCTGATTACGTAATGCATGTTACTTGTAATGCGTTTCCTTACTCATAACATCAAAAAGTAATCTGATTACGTAATGCATGTTACTTGTTTTTTTATTTCAAAGTGTTTTTATTGTTTTAAATGTACATAACACAAACAAACCAACATACATTCTCTTATGTCATACAAGGCATCCCCATCCACAAACCTCATAATTTGTATACATTATCTCACATATCTCCTTTCGTCGCAGATTGGCATCCAAGGTTCATACAAATACTGAGAATGCACACAGAACACAAAAAAATAAAAAAAATAAAAAAATAAATTCAAAAGTAAATAAAAAAAAAGTGAGAAGGGGAGATGAGAACAATTGTTTTAATCTAAAGAATTAGCATCAAATGCATTTTCATAATAATCCAAGAAAGGGTACCATACATTCTGAAACCTTTCTGCTGAGTTTTGGACTGTAGTTCTTAACTTTTCAAGCTGGAGGAAGGACATAGTTTCGCACACCCAACGTGAATGTTTTGGGGGTGAGGAAGATTTCCAATTTGTAAGAATTAGTCGGCGAGCTAACAATGTAGAGAATGCTATTAATTGAGATTGGCCTCTTGAGACCCCAACCTTACTGTGTACCACCCCAAATATTGCAATGATAGGATCTGGATCAATATTCTTTTTACAAATGTAGGTGAATGTATTAAATATCTCAGACCAGAATGTGCCTATGCTCGGGCATGACCAGAACATGTGAGCCAGAGAGGCAGGGGCTTGGTGACAGCGCGTACAGTTGGGATCCACATTAGGATATATTTTGGCCAATTTGGTCCTAGAGAGGTGCAGGCGATTAAATACTTTGAATTGTATCAACCTGTGCCTAACACAGATAGACGATGTGTAAATTTTATGTATAGCTCTTTGCCAAATTTCATCCGTCAATTCTGTGTTTAGATCCTCCTCCCACTGTACCCTAAGAGATAGAAGAGATGGGCATTTCATGGCCTGAATAGCAGTATACAGCTGGGAGACATCACCCGAGAGATGGGGCTTGACCGTCAGACAATGATCAAGAGGGCTGATATTTGGTTTTAAGGGGAATGAACGAAACTGGGAACGGACAAAATCCCGGACCTGAAGATACCTAAAAAAATGTGTTTTTGGTAAACTTAATTCATTAACCAAATAGTCAAAAGAAACGAACGTGCCATTTACAAAAAGATCTCCCACACTGTTTATGCCTTTTCTAGCCCAGGTGAGAAAGGCCGTATCTATAAGCGATGGCTTAAAAAGAAAGTTTGAGGACAGAGGCATAGACACCAAAGCTTGTATGTGACCAAAATGTTTGCGAAATTGGGTCCATATGCGTAAGCTGCCTCTTACAATAAGATTGTCTGTATGTGCACCCACTGCCACTGGCAGTGGAGCACACAGCATTGAGGCCAAAGAGACGGACGAGCATGAATGTTGTTCCATTAGACACCAACTTGGACTACTCCCACCAATAGAAGCTCCATACCATATTACTAATTTGTGAATGTTTGCAGCCCAATAATAGTATAATAAATTTGGTAGAGCTAGTCCAGCATTCTCCTTACGTCTCTCGAGAACTGTTTTCCGCACGCGAGGTATAGTTTTGTTCCATATAAATGTACTGATGTGCCTGTCAAGCTCCTTAAAGAATGATTTGGGTATGAAGATTGGGACTGTTTGGAATAAGTACAAGATCTTAGGTAGCGTTACCATCTTTATTGAATTAATACGTCCAGCCAAGGACAGGGGCAGAGTAGACCAACGATTAAGGTTCTCCTTGATCTGTCCTAAGGCTGGTTTGAAATTATTTTGGAATAGGTCCTTATATCTACTTGTGACACTTACTCCCAGGTATGTCATGGGGCCCTCTGTAGTCCTGAATGGGTATGAGTCGAAGGATCGATTCCGAGCCAAAACATTAATTGGGAACAAAACACTTTTGGTGAGGTTAATCTTGTACCCAGAGGATTTACCAAATTGAGAAATGGTGTCTAGGCATTCTGGGATTGAAGTCTCCGGATCTGATATAAACATCAGCAAATCATCGGCATACAATGACACTTTATGAACCAGGCCGCCCCTCGTGATACCCCGTATATTGTTATTACATCGCAATGCCGCGGCAAGTGGCTCAATGACCAGATCAAAAAGAAGAGGGGACAACGGACAACCCTGTCGTGTCCCTCTCTGAACAGTGAAATATTGCGAATTAAAGTTTTTAGTCCTCACTCTAGCTTGGGGTGCTGCATACAACGTCTGAATCCAAGAAACAAAGACTGGACCAAAGCCGACTTTGCTTAGAGTTTTGAAAAGGTGTCCATACTCAATTCGATCGAAAGCTTTATGCGCGTCTAGTGAAATCACTATTTCTGGCGAGTGAATCGAATGTTTAGAATATATTATGTTAAAGAGGCGACGTAAATTGTGAAAAGACTGCCTGCCCTTTACAAAGCCTGTCTGGTCAGGATGCACAATTTTTGGTACTATAGATTCCAATCTTAAGGAGAGAATCTTTGTAAGTATTTTATAATCACATGTGAGTAGGCTGATCGGGCGATAAGACTCGCATTTAGTGGGGTCTTTGTCTTTTTTGGGAAGCACAGATATTGTGGCTTGGGTCATAGATATAGGCAGCTTCTCTTGTTTGAGTGATTCATTGTAGACGAGGCACAATAAAGGTATCAACTTGGAGGCAAAAGCCTTATAAAACTCAATTGGATACCCATCTGGGCCTGGTGCCTTTCTATTTTTCATTGACCTAATTGCTTGACTAATCTCAGTTTCAAATATCGGCTGCTCAAGGATGGCCTTATCCTCCTCAGCTATGGTCGGGAGAGTTACATTGTCAAGAAATACATGGTCACTAGGATTGTCTGAAGAATATAAGGATGAATAAAATAATCTGAATTGCTCATTAATATCTTTGGGGTCAAGCTTAACTTCTCCATCCGCAGTTTGTATTTTTGTAATAAAATTGGCAGCAGAATATTGACGCAGCTGGTGAGAGAGTAACCTACTTGCCCGCTCTCCATATTCGTAAAAGTTTTGTCTAGATTTCAGAAATTTCTCTCCTGCTTCCGTAGAGGCAAGAAGATCAAATTCAGTTTGTAATGCTATTCTTTTTTTGCGGAGGTCAGCTGTAGGGGCCGAGGAGTGTTGCTGGTCAACATCGTGGATTAGATTGATCAACTCATTGTAACGTCTAGACCTGCTTCTATTAAGACGAGCAGTGTATTCTATTATTTGACCCCTAATATATGCTTTAAGAGTTTCCCAAAGTATTAGAATATCGGTGTCTGGCAGCTGATTAGTTTCAATAAAGAAATCAATCTGTGTTGAAATAAAGTCTACAAATGTTTCATCAGACAACAAAGATGTATTAAATCGCCAATTACATTGAATTGGCCTTCTAACCTGGAGCCAAAGCTCCATAGTGACCGGAGAGTGGTCAGAGATAACAATGCTTTCATAACTGCAAGACTTAATTGATGAAAGCATTTTTTGATCCAGCAAAAAGAAATCTATTCTTGAGTATGTTTGATGAACAGCGGAGAAGAAGGAAAACTCCTTTGACGTAGGATTCTTAAATCTCCATGGATCTACTACACCACTAGAACCGCAAAAAGCATTTATAATAGTTGCAGATTTAGAGGGGGAAGGAGGGGCTGTAAATACTTTGGAACGGTCTAAAGAAGGTTTAAGAACCGTATTAAAGTCTCCTCCCAGAATCAGATGATGTGTGCCCAGCTCTGGTATACGGCCAAACAGTTCTTTAAAAAAGTCTGGGTTATCCCAATTTGGAGCATACACACTAACCAGGACCACCGGCACGTTATAAAGTCTGCCCTGGACAATCACAAAACGCCCGCATTTATCACTAATAACACTGGTTTGTATAAATTGTACATTTTTGCCAATCAAGATGGCTGTACCGCGAAATTTAGAATTTAATTCAGAGTGGTAAACCTGTGATACGCATCCTCTCTTTAATTTAGGAATGTCTGTTGTACGAAGGTGTGTTTCCTGTAGGAAAATTATCTCTGCTTTCAATTTGTTTAAATGTGAAAACACCTTACTTCGCTTTACAGGATGATTGAGTCCCCTCACGTTCCAGCTCACAAATTTAGTCGCAAGTCTATTCATTCCATCTGCAGAACCCATGGCTGATAAAGTCCAACTCAGTGCTATTGTGAAAACTCATCTTCAACTCTGAGAAAGAAAAAGAAGGTAAAGGGGAAAGGAACAAAAGTACAAAGACATAAAAAGAGCAGACTGTGCAAAGTAAAAAGAAAACTTTTAAATCACCCATTAACAACACAGACCCCTGCTGGTCCCTCCCCAAATGAGAGACTGCACCCCCCCCCCAACCTCCCAAGCCACTATGAAGTTTCATAGAAAGAAGAAAATAAAACTTACCGAGTGGAGCTGAGGCCCCACACAAACCTTATAATAACCATTTAGCTGAACATCTATAACATTAACAAGACTAATTAGAACCATTACTCAATATCCCTGTGTACATGGAAGAGAGAAGAAAGAAAATAAAATAAATAAAATAAATCAAGTTATCAGTACTTTGATTTCTGCATATGTTAGAAAACGATTCTAAGTGAAACATGAAAAACCAAGCAGACATATATGAATTATTGTATATAAAGAAAAATTGAAAATAAATAATAAAATGAATAGATATATTATAATAATAGGCCTACTTTAAAACAGTCAAATTATCCATACTCGTTTCCTACATATTAGAAGACAGTTCTGAATGAAACATGAAAAAATAAAATACAAAAAATGTATGCCTCAGTCCGCATATGCAACTAGCCATCAGTACACTGTCCAATGTCACTGAACTGATCCAATGTCCCATGGCATTACACTGCAGCGATATTGATCCCCAACAACAATTGGTTCACTGCAATACTCCCACCAAATATACCAAGGTATGTAGCCGAACAAACTCCCATATTAATCACTCATAAGTCCCCTGACGAAGGTAACCGCCTTCTCTGGGTCAGTAAAGCTCTTCTGTTGGCCGTCCCGAGTCGTAATCCTCAGTTTTGCAGGATACAACAGCCCGTATTTTACTCCCTCGCATTGCCGTAATAACTGTCTCACCTGCCCGAAAGCCGCTCTCCGTCGCGCCACATTCTGCGTGTAATCAGGGAACACTCTGATAGTGTCGCCATTTTCAGATACAAGTTTTGGAGATGTAACAGCCTTTCGTAGAATGCTTTCCTTCTCTTGATAGTAGTGGCACTTGACGACCAAAGCTCTCGGTGGCTGCCCGTCTCCCGGGGCTTGCTGCAAAGTACGGTGAACCCTATCAATAACGGGCGGTTCGTCCAGGCCCATCACTTTTTGTAAAAGGTTTGCAACGAAGGTGCTCGCTGAAACACCTGCCTCTCGTCCTTCTTTAACCCCAAAGATGCGTAAATTACATCTCCGTGATCTCGCTTCCAAATCCTCAGCCTTTGCCGCCAAACTCACCACCTCTTTTTTCAGTTCAGCCACCTGCTGCTCCAGATTAGCGATAGCATCCGAGTGAGTGTTAGCTGCAGTTTCCAAGCCTGCGGTGCGCTCCTCTAGCGCGTTAGCTTTGACGTTAGCCTGATCGATTGCACCCTTCAGCTCGTCTCTCAAACCACTGATTTGCTTGCGTATTTCTTCATTTTGCATCTCTGCTTTCTCATCCATTTTCGCCAGCAGTTCGTTTCTCAATGAATTTATTGCTTGCAATATAGCTGACTGCCCCGAGCTCGTGCTTTCTGCTGGTTCGCTAGCTTTAGCAGCCTTCCTCAGGTCCGGCATATTTATAAGCGGCTCAACTCGATTAACAGAATAAAAACAGAAATTCTCACATTTTACCAATGCACACAGTCTCTGTATGGCTTCAAACTGTGAAAAAAAAGTGTCTTGTTAACGAATTTTAAGGTTCATGTGGGAGAGCTCAGTTAGACACGTCTACATCTCTCCGAGGCCCAACCGGAAGCCATGCATGTTACTTGTAATGCGTTTCTTTACTCATAACATCAAAAAGTAATCTGATTACGTAATGCATGTTACTTGTAATGCGTTTCCTTACTCATAACATCAAAAAGTAATCTGATTAGGTAATGCACATTACTTGTAGTTAATTACTTGTTAGATCAAAAAGTAATCTGATTAGGTAATGCATGTTACTTGTAACACATTACTTTACTTGTAACATCAAAAAAGTAATCTGAATGCGTTATGCATGTTACTTGTAATGCGTTACCCCCAACACTGATCATTTCAGATGAGATTGAAAAAAAACGTATCGCTAGGTTTTCTCAGAGGACGGCTATGATAGAAATGTGCATGTCCATCTTGAACATAATCAGAATTATCAGCTAATAAGGGTAAATCTCCATACTCTGGTGCACTGGAGGGAGCATCTGAGTGGTTTCCACAGTTGTACCTTGACAGACTGTAGAAAATTCTGATGGAATCACGTCCTCATGTTCTGATATCAAAGATACGCAAAGTGCAACTTGTATGAAGTTGTATGAAGCCTTTGCAATATTTTGCATTTATATTTGTTGTATATATTTTATAGTTTTCACATGATTTGATATAACTTTATTGATTAGTTTGTTAAATTCACATACTTTATCTGTTTGATTATTGTCTTATATTTAATATAGTATATCTTAAGTTTAAACCATAACCGCATGCTGTCCACTCAAGTGGACATCTGAAGATCTCTTTGAAAAATTTGTAAAAAAAAATAAAATAAAAATCAATTCTTGTTTTTCATGCCCTAAGAGCAATAAAAACACATAGGAAAAAAATCCTGACTGAGGTTCTCATAATTCATGCATGAAAGGGTTAAGAACACTTATGTTTTTGGAACAGCAGAAATATACTGTATTGGTTTCCTCTGTAAACAAAGCAGCGCTGCGCTTATAAACACTGTAACATATTTTAGGCATTATTCGTTGGAACTTTGATTAGCCATTTTTATGAACCAAACATAATTGAATTTGCTCTTCCTGGCACTGAGCTAGTTAAATATCTCCATGCTTCTCCCGTGTTCATCATGTAGGCTGTCTGCACGTGATCACCATCCATCCGCTCATGACGCTTTTCTCCTGCCTCCACCATCAGTAGCGCTGTTTCCTTCTGGCTTCGGCATAAAGGCCAATTTTTGTAATTGCACCATTCTACTCGAACAAAATTTAGTTCAAGTTTAATTCAAGCACTTTCAAAGACCTATCTTTGTTTTCACAAGACTTTCCCAGCCTTGAATCCATGTGTCTGAAATACTTTCAAGGAGCGTGGGAACCCTCACTTCTTCCAAACAAATGAAAAAATCTTACCGACCCCAAACTTTGTTAATAAAACTCCACAATTCCAACTCGTCATACTAAAGTTTGGTTGCATCTTATAATAGTTTTATGGGCCAGTAATTCCTTCACATAAATGGCAGCAGGTCTTGAAGAGTTGTTGGACCATCACAAAAAATGTATATCTCCAGATTCTGTCCTGTTTAATTATTGTGCATTTGCTCATTAAAACAGAGTCGGTGCTTCCGGCAGCACATCAATCATGGGGAAGCCAGAGATTAAGATCCATAAAGCAGACATGAGTTATGAGTTACAGCAGGAGGTTCTTCAGGTCACTTCTCTGGCTTTCAATCTGTATGAAAGACACTGGGACATCGCTCGCTACATTGTAAAGGTTGGTTCTCTAGAGTTGTACTGTGAGACTGGAATGTCTCAGTGAAATGCAGTTGTTTCAGTATTGTGTAAATGTGCTGGGTTTTTTTGGTCAGGAGCTTGATGGTGGAGATTGAGTGTTTTTTGTTGATGTGAGTTTGTGGAACATTAATACTGTGTCTTTCTTTATAGGAACTTGAGAAGAGGCAATGGGGCTACTGGAACTGCATTGTGGGGTACTGTGCTTTCTATGGGACTTATAGAAGGAACTGTTACTTCCGCTTCTCTTTTGGCGACACACAAATTACTGTCTTCAGAAGTCCCTGAGGGTCAGCAATGGTTCAAAAAAGCTTATTTTATCCAACCAAATAATAAAACCTGCTCCTTCAGCTCGTGGTTCATGTGTCTTTCTGCTGTGAAATCTGCACTGATTTGTATGAAGAAGGTAAACATAAGAATACCTTCTGTATTGTTATAATATTTCAAGATGAACACTTAGTTTATTTAATTATCCAAGTTCAAGTTCAAAGTTTATTATAAGCCCAAAGAGTAATTTTTGGTGCAGCATAAAATTTGTAAACATGTACAAAACACACAGTAAACAACAGAAACAGCACAACAACATTCTGACATCTTATAAGTTTAAAAGCCAAAGCATTAGGAATCATGTTAAAATCACGGGACAGCGGATGAGATGAATCTGCAAGAGTAGATCTAGCTTTCTGTAAAACAAACCGTTCAGAAATGTTTGATAACCCGCTCTGCTTAATGCCCATAATCTTACATTGACAATGACATTCAATGATTTTCGATGTATAGCAAAGTACAGATTCAATATAAGATTAGTGAACAATCATATTCAAATATGAGTATCAAATATGATCATCAGGCTTTTGAGGAAGGTTTATTTGTTCATCTCTCAATCATCATTGCATTACATTATATTAAATATCATCTTACTAAGACATATTATTGGCAGATACTGATAAATATTTTATGTCAGTATCTTAATACTGTTATAAAGATCTCATTGATTTACAAGAATCAGAATTTCATCGTACTTTTATGCCATATAAATACTGTATCAGCATCTGCAGCAAATTGCATATTATTGCTCAGTTTGTGTCTCTGAATAAATTTTTCCCTCCTCGAGTATGAGCTCAATATTCTCACTATATAGAGTATAGAGTATATAGTGCTTATATAATAATTGAGCAATAACATTCTAAAATAAGTTATAAAATATTATTACATGCGTATATACTGTAAATGTATAATAAAAGTGTATTTATTTATATAATATTATTAAAATATTAATACAATTTAAAATTATGGTTTTCTATTTTAATATACTTTAAACTCTAATTTATATCCTGTGATCCTGTGATTACTCCAGTCTTCAGTGTCACATGATCCTTCAGAAATCACTCTAATATGATGATTTGATGATTAATGTTGGAAATAGCTGTGCTAATATATATTTTTCTATAACCTGTGATACTTTTTACCGGATTCTTTGATGAATAAAAAATGTATTATATAAAAAGAGCAGCATTTATTTAAAATAGAAATCTTTTGTAATAATATACACTACATGTCAAAGGTTGGGGTCAGGAAATTTCTTTGCAAAGAAATTAATACTTTTATTCAGCAAAGTTGTGTTAAATTGATTAAAATAAAGTGATAGTAAAGATTTATATTGTTAGAAAATATTTCTATTTTTAATAAATGCTGTTCTTTTTAACTTTTTTTATTCATCAGTGAATCCTGAAAAAAAGAGTTTTTGTGTGTGTTTTTTAGTGATGCACCGATGTGAAAATTGTGGCCGATACGATAAACGATATTAATATTGCTGTTATGGCCGATACCAATATTTACCGATGTCGATATCTCTGTATAGAAAACACATTTTTTATGATAATCAAATTAAGAGCTATTTTCCAAAACACTTTTTTTTACTTTTGTATTTTATTTTCAGAAATTACTGATATTGAGCACCTTTACCTGTGTGCAAAATATGTCATCAGATTTTCAGAAGAAAAAAAATAATATTTATATAAAAATATTTTTTTATAAAGGATACAAGTGTGTCCTGAATTCACACTATGAATAAGGATGAAAAGGCAATGAATAGGCAATGTCAATGTCTGAGAGTTTTGTATAACATGCTCATTGGGTTAAATGGTGAGATTGACAAGTGCTGAAAAACTGTGCTGTTGAATTTACGCCTCCAGCCTAGTTCAACGATGTGTATAGGCTGCTCTGTAGCCTACCTAACCTCTGTCATTAAGAAACATTAAGAAATGTCCAGAAATGTCCCAGATATGTATAAACACCCCTCAGCAATCTCTGATTAATAAAGTGAATCCCAACAAAATCCCAGTGCATACATTTTCAATGATGTCCATGGTTCACGTCAACACACGCTGAACACCGGCAGTGACATATTCAACAAGAACATGAGGACTCACGCGCTGGAGAAGGGCTTCACGCTCAACGAGTACACCATCCGTCCACTGGGCGTCACTGGTGAGAGAAACACACACACTAATTTCTATTCAGTTTAACTTGAAGTATTAAAATTACTCAAACTAATTAATAAAACATATTAGACTTATTTATTAAAAAAAAAAACTAAAAAACACAACAGAATCACAACATTTTTAACTATAAATAAAATAAAACGCTTAGCCTTGAATACCACTCTGAAGCGGTATTGGAGATAGTGTGGGTTTAGTGTGCATTAAGGGCACTGCACTTTGCCATTTTTAGGACATGGGACAGTCTTGCACACTTACTTCAAGTGGTCAAGAACACAAGTGTGTGTATTTGGACAAGGCATGTCTGTACATCCAAACGTCTAGTTTACTTGCTGCTGCTTTACTTTGTTCATCTGGTGACTCGTTCTATCCTATGATGGAGATTATATCTGTAGAACCTGAAGTCACATGACCTCTGTTTCACACAGGTGTGGCTGGAGAGCCTCTGCTGGTGGACAGTGAGAAGGACATCTTTGACTACATCCAGTGGAAATACAAGGAACCAAAGGAACGCAGCGAGTGAAACCATGAGAGACAAAACTGTGTGTGTGTGTGATGTTCAACTATTCTACTAGTGCATTTTAATAGTAGAAGAGATATTTAGGGAAAGGTGTGTGTGTGTGTGTGTGTGTGTGTGTGTGTGTGTGTGTGTGTGTGTGTGTGTGTGTGTGTGTGTGTGTGTGTGTGTGTGTTTAAAGTTTGAAGGTCAGAAATCTGCTATTTCACAGTAGTCGATGGTGCTTTTTTTAATGTATATTGTTTTAAATCCAGGTCAGAAATGAGTTTGAGTGAACTGAGAAATGACATTAATGCTGTGACAATAGCTATTAGATTGTCATCCTCTCAGAAACATGTCTTTATTTCAACATGCTTTACACTGGTATGAAAGAAAGAAAGCGAACTGAAAATATATGAATGATGATTGTCTGTGTTATTTAAAGTCGGAAAACGATCCATTGTGATGTTATTGGGATATTTTTATCAGGATAATAGTCTGCCATATCATGACACGAAAGATTGTGAGGAAATTTGGGTTTTGCATTAAAATTCCCACACATCAGTTCAGGTCTGTTTTCTGATTTCTTTCCAAAATGAATACATCTGAATAATCAAGTGTTCTTATAAGATGATATGCAGATGTTTTGCTGAGAATACAGTGAACAGAATTATCTCAAAGTTTTTAATCGCAGACACTGATCGGGCTCATACCTGACGTGTATGTGGTCCTGTCATTCAAGCTTTTGTGATGCAGTAACAATAACCAGTTTGTATTTCTGGTACCTCTTCTAGTGCAATGAGTTACAGTTCATGAATAGTCATGAATAGTTTGTCAGTGAGCAGGTTTGAAAAAATGTCATGTTATTGGTATAATAAACCCACATAAGTGAGCAGAGACATCTAGGCAAGTATCTTACTCTTACCTGACACTGATATTAAAATGGGCAGTTTCTGCAATTTGGTCTATTTATTAATTTTATAATTAAAATTTTACCATGAAATGAAAGCAAACGGTAGCTTTAGGTAGGTCAAAAAACACACGAGGCAAAGTGTCAGTACACATACTTAGAACCAAATATTTAAAATTCCCTTTACCTCCTAAAGTTAAAGAAGTTCATTTTAAAATTGTAAATGGGATATATCCACTGAGTGAATATTTACGACTGTAAAGACCAGCCATTGGCCCAACGACGGAGTCCAACGGCCCGGGCGAAGGGATAATGCCTGTATGTCTGTTCAGCGCTCCAGTGAAGTTCACTTAATTTATTGGAATTTAGTTTAAATATTACTTTAGCTCTGCGCTTAATCTGACTCCAATTTCAAATGATAATCAAATTTAGATCGTGTTTCTGATTAGAAAATAGTCATAAATATTGATTATGAATTAATTTAGATCTTTGATTATTCTGAGTATCCCTATTATTCATTCATTAAGGGACCCGATGCCGCACAGAGTCACACGCCCCGGGTTTACGTGGACTTCACGGACACAGCCTCGCCAGTCTGATCTTGGTCAAAGGGTGCAGTAGTAGCCTAGAAATCTAGACACACCCTAGCGGCAGCAACATTTATTTTTCAAGGAGTCATATAATGCCATTTTTGTACAAGCTAATATGATTCTTTAGGGTCTAAATAAAAATGTTGTAATATACTTTAATTAAAAATTCTCATTAGTAGGCTATTGTAAGAAAACACTCATTTTACCTGGTCAAATACATGCCGTAATACCTGAGTGTAAACAGCCGCATTCATCGTGAAGCGTTCTAGTGATTTGCAAAGATTAATATAAATATTAATATAAAGGTTAATAAAACGTTACACTCACTTCTTCTTCTGGAGATGCAGCAGGAACACGAATAGTTGGTACCGATCCTTTTTTCAGGAGCAGCTTCTTAGCAAAACCAGCTTTACTGACCCTCGTTTATAAAGCAGTCTGGTGTGTGAAATGATTCGCGCAAACATGAAAGCATTGACGTTGATCGTGGGGAATATTCCCTTCGAAAACAAACTCAGCCACTGCGTCTTCAGCGGTTCGGATTTAGGAACATCAAAATGATGCTGTGTTCCTTATTACACCCAGAACACCACAATCGCTCAGAAGCCATTCTGCTCCAGCGTATCAACAATGCGGACTATGATTGACAGCTCACTCATAGCGAGGGCGGGTCTGTGTTGAAACGCTGCTGTCAATCAACAATCGTGGGAGGGGCGTCGATTTTGGGACGTCACAAGATGGTGGATGATGGTTGTGTACAGGCACTGCCAACACACATTTCAGTACAATCAACTTGTAAAAGTGCATGTACCATTATATGACCCCTTTAACCAGACTTGAAGAGGTCAACAAATATGTTGAGAGAGAAGCAGACATTTATAGGTTTAATATGTTTTTGGAAACTGTGATACAAATGTTCAGGGTTCTTTGAAGAATTGAAAGTGGAAAAGGACAGCTTTAATTAGAAATATAATCTTTTGTCACATTATAAATGTCTTTACTGTCACTTTTAATAAATTTAATGCATCTTTGCTGAATTAAACTATTAACTTCCTTCAAATGTACTGAACCCACAATTTTTAAAACAAAAAAGGAAAATAATTTCCAGGTAAAATCATTTTATGTGGCAATTATATGATGATTGACTCAGTGTCTGTGACACTTCAGACGTGTTTGACCAAAACTATAATGTAAATGTGTAACTGACTTCACCTGTTCTACATTACAACACCACCACAACTCACTTGACAACATTTGCAACATTAAACTGAATTGCAAAACTAATGACTGTGTGGAAGAAATTGTATCTTTAAGATGTGTGTGACCATCATATGACAGTAAAAGAGCACACACAAACCTTATTATATTGAACAAGTCTAAGAATGTTCCACGTATGGTTGAAATACCAGAGATTTGGGAGATTTGTTACCTTGACACATGATTTGTTTAGAAACACTTCTTAAGAGCTTTTTTACTATTGAAAGGGGTGGATTCTGATGTAGTCAATTCTCCAGAAGAAGGGCAGGAGGAATGTTGAAATGAGATTGAGGCATAGGCGTAATTTGCGGGTGGGACGGGTGGGAAATATCCCCACCACTTTTTGCTAAGGTCGATATTGTCCCCACCACTTTTGAAACATCTCGAGGCACGAACGTACCAATACAAATAAAACATCTCCAGTTAACTAGCAGAGCATTCATTTAGTTCGTTTGTTAAATAAGAGGCGATCTAGCGCTGAAATGTGTTGTTTCTAACATCAAGTGATCAAAGTGCTCGTTGCCGCTGTGATCAGTGTCGCGGATACTGTGTTCTCTTGTGGCTCGCACACAGTCTTCACTCGGACGCGCGCTTCAATCCGTTGTGGAGACTCTCTATTTGTTCCGGTGAAATTACAAAACAAAATGCACACAAACGTGTCCCTGCCTGATATACAACCACTGATAAACATAATCGGCTTTGATAAAAAAAAAAATATATATAGGCCTATGTCACGAAAAATTTGAAGACCGGAAGTACGTCTTTTAGCAGGGATACGGCTCTTCCGGTTAGCTGTTTACAATGGCGGAGTCCGATAGATACCGCTGGACCAAATCTCTCCGCAACCTGCCTGAAGTCACATATGACGATGTGGTTCGGATGGTAAATGAAAACTCTCAAGTGGAAACGTCAAAACTGAGGAAAGGGTACAAGTTCGGGTGTAGCCTGCCATTGTTGTTATAGCTCTAGCCGTTCGCCAGTAAGGTCAACGTTTCTATGGTAACAGCGAGTTGGACCAATCAGCAGATGTTGCTGCTACGCTTAGGATTGTGGGTAGTGTAGTTTTTTTTTCATAAGATCGTGGATAAAACATGTTTTTCTTAAAACAAGGTTGATTTCATACGAACTTATAGCTTTTACAGGAGCAAAAACCTTCGTTTCACAACCTCATAGCTCGTGGTCAGTCTACCTCGGATGGTTTAGACATTATGGCTGATAATTGAAATCCTTATCGAGAAATACTGTTGACCGGAAGTTCTGAATCCCTACTCCGCATTCCGGAAGCAGGAAGTGTGACATAGGCCTATAGACCTTATGCGCCAGAGAAACAATCTTTAGAATATTGTCTTTGAACTTCCGTTTTTGCGGTCGCTCTGTATATTTCTATGGCATTGCTGTCCAGGAGTAATTAGCTTTTGAAGTGGATTTACTTAATATAAAGTTAACAAAAGTTATCATGAGGATTGTAATGTTTAAAGCAGATGTCTTAACAAATGTCAGTCGACCGGGAAGATTTTAAAACGAGCCGTTCATTCATAAATACGCAAGATCGCTGTGAAAATACAGACCGGAAGTCAAAAGACAACGAGCGCAGCGCTGAAAAGAGGCGGAGCTACATAAGGTCTATACGAGTGCGGATAAGAACCCAGAACCTCTGACACACTTGGCAAAAGTTCTGCCACTGGACCATTTAAATACACACTTAAAATGGTCGGATCTATGTATTTATTCACGTGAAAATTCTCACCACTAACAACATATATTAGACCTCATCAGTACGACAAATTAATCCCAATGTTCTATTTAATTCGATTGCTGGACAACGTAATGTTATTGCACATACATCTGATTTATGATTTAGCATTGTGTTAGCAACGCTGTCCTGAGGCTTTGCGTTCTGTCCAGGTACAACCGCAAAGAGCGGACGGGACAGAGCAAAGCCAGGGCTGGGTCTGCCTCCTCCGAAGGCAGTGTTTGCAGGGTCACTACCTGATCCCTGAAGGGAGTGGTAGGAACCTAAGGCACGTATCCAGGCCGGGGTCTCAGGACAACGTGAGAGTAGGCCGGCCCGAATTCTAGACACGATTCATCGACCGAAAATGCTTGCAGGTCCCCTACCCTATTGATGGAAGCCAGAGCAGTCAGGAGCGCTGTCTTTAGAGACAGGATCTTTAATGCTGGGTACACACCAAAAGATTTTTTACATCTTATAAGATTTTCAAAATGTGATAGACCACAAACATGAGGACAAAAACTCCTAGATTTAACCGTTTTGCTCCTATAGTGTGTGGTGTGCCATGATGTGACACAGACAGCACACCACACACCAACAGATTTTCAACCAGAGTCTCGACTGTGAACACAGGACATCTCACGAGACCTCAGAATACGCATGGCGGACGATATGCAGGAAGAAATTGCGATGATAGTGTTTGGAAAGGTTTTACACGACGTTGTATAAACATTTGTGCTGTTGCCACAAATCAACAAGCTGATCCTCCATCTCTGCTGTCCACATCAATTTCACTTCGTGCTGCGCCATGACTGCGTTTGTTATGCTTCCGTCTTCCATCATCTCGCTTTCTGATTGGATATTGTTTCGTTTCACGTGATAATCTCCAGAGCGTGCGCGCGTTTGTCCTCGGGTTCCCCCCACACATCAGGATTTCTGATCGTAAATATTAAACATGTTGAATATTTATGATTCAGTCACTCTTAACACACCTCACACCAAGGGAAAATCTCATAAGATAATCTGTAGAACCATCAAGATAATCAGGACATAGAAAGGGGGGAAATCGGCCCAAAATCAGCCCGATTATCTTTTGGTGTGTTCCCAGCATAACTCAGCTGACTGCAGTGGTTCAAAGGGAGGTCTCTGCAGAAGGGCCGGATTGAGAACCAGAGGCCCCTAGGCACAATGTCTTGTAGACCCCCCGTTAGGCAGGACAAATGTAGTTTGTCCAAGGACATTTTAATTTGGCATTAGTTTTACTGACTTAAAAGGAACTTTGTTGTACTATGCCGGGGTAAAGTTCATAAATGATCATTCTTGCATAGGATTTTGTAAAACTATGTTGGGTGGACCTCTGTCCCTCTAGGGGGGTTCGAGGGCATGCTCCCCCGCCAGAAAATGTTGTACATTTAAAGGTGCCCCTAAGCGTGATCCCAATCCGTCGACGACTATGTAGAACATGACCGACTGATAAGGAACTGAAAATATTAGTGCTCGCTCCTCAAATCGCAACTCATTTAATGGATTGTTTTAAAGTTTCAACGTTGAGCATTAACTGCAACAATACAAACGTGTAATATAAATCGTCTGAGCTGTTTTACCTGATTGATTACAGGCATTCAGATAAATAGGGTGACACAGCAGAGCAAACATTGAGCGAATAACCTATGCTCGTCTATAGGCTAATACAGTTTTTTACTCTTTGGTGTCTTTAGCTTTTATTATTTCATTAGAGAGGATTTGCCTGTTTTACTAGGCTAAGTAAAATGAATGCTTCACAACATTGTCCTGTCACACTAAACACCTTGAGTTGACAATACACCACAAAACATGAGGGAATGCATGTTGAATATACATTGGTAACACTTTACAATAAGGTTCATTAGTTAACATTAGTTAATGTATTAACTAACCATGAGCAATACATGTGTTGCTGTGTTTGTTAATCTTTGTTAATGTTAGTTAATAAAAATACAGCTGTTCATGTTAGTTCACAGTGCATTAATGGGACATCTGATCACCACAGCACTTGCTTACATCAGTTAATAGTTCATAAACTATTGCTTCAACTGATCGCTAACATCAGTAAACACAGAAATGAACCGATCATCTGCACATACCTCTGCCATGAACTTACTGTGGTCGAAAGCTGATGACGTAACACACACTTTCACACAGAAATGACATGTTCTGACAATTAATGTGGCACAGCCAGTTTTTCTTATGCACACCCAGATACTCTTCTCTGGCTACGCTAGTGGGCCACTTCTTGAACTCGTCATTATTTTGGGAATTCAGTTTTGTAATGTTGGAATTGTTGTCAAGCAAGATGTGGATGGGTTGAGATGTATAAGTACAGGTGGAGTCAGTTACATGTTTACAGTCATTTACAAACGGACACTTCAAAGAGAGTGAATCATCATACAATCACCATGGGTAGCGGAAGGTAAGAATTTTCCTATATATACACACAGCTAAAATGGGCCACGTTTTGGTAAATTACTTACAATACCATCAAATAAGCTATGCATTAAATCTAATGATATTTTTATAAATTAGCATGGGTAATTTAAAGTATATTTTTATCAAACCAATTATTTAAAAAAAGATATTTGTTTTCATATCTACTATTTTGGTTATTCCAAATAAAATAGCTAAGTAGAGAAAAATTATAATTATATTTTAGGGACCAGCATATTAAGGCTTGTTTATGAAAACTAGAAAGAGTTAAGGATATTTTGGAGATGTCATAGTTGCAGCGAAAAAAAAAAAAAAAAAAAAAAGTTAACCTTGAAAGAATTATTGAGAGTGGAAAAGTCCACTAACTCAAAGCCACCCACTGCCAGATCAGCTTTCATAACACTTTTTTTAATTAGGTGATTTTTTTAGCATTCCATATCCTTCAACCAGTCTATTCCAATAAACAATACAGTTTGGCCTGGTGACAGTGTCCTTTAGAAATAATGAACGAATCGTTTTATTAACATTTACGACTCCGGAGGCAAAACAAATTCAAAGGAAGAAAGGGGCGCAATACTGGTTTGGGTATTAGCTCTGAATAATGCCAAGACCCCTGTGGGAATCACATCCATAACAATAGAAAACTCCCAGGCTGTCACTGGAATTTTATGGAAACCTAGAAACTCAGAGTAAGTTAGCAGCATACCTTTATTTAGTAATTGATCTACTCGTATTATACCTGCTAAAAACCATCTTTAAATAATATATTGTAATTGTTCCAAATTAAATATCTATGGGGTGAAAAATGATGCTTGTATAACAGGGACAAAGCAAGCAACATTTGTTTGTGAAAGCAAGATAAGTTTCAGAGAGATTTCCTCAATTTTATAATTGAAAATCAAGAGAAAATCAAGACTACCTACTTTGGAGAAAACAAGACTGGGGTATGAAATAATAAATACATTTGGATTTAGAATGAAATATCTAATCCAGTTAATTTTACAAATATTATTTAAAGTACTGAAATCAAGGAAGTTCAAACCACCTGATTCACAAGTATTCATCATTATAGACTTCCTAATATAATGAGTTTTGTTTCTCCAAAGAAAATGAAATAAGGCAGTATCAATAGCTTTACATCTCCTTAACAGTGTGTGAAGTCGCAATATAGACTAATCTTCTAATCTAACAGTTTTCGTTCCTATACATTGTTTGTATAGCTACACATTTTTGTAAAGACCTACAAATAAAAGCATGCTCCACCGTATTGAATGCTTTATAGAAATCTAAGAAAATAATAAATCCATCATCAGTACTTAAATGTGAATAGTCCAACACATCTAGGACTAATCTTATATTATTTGAAATATGTCTTTTCTTTAGGAAGCCAGATTGAGCCTCATCTATATGTTGTCTGGTGTTGCAAAACTAAATGACGCTGGTAGTGACGATTCTCTCTGACCATCAGTGATCTATAAGTGATTTTACCTCACATTTTAGTAACGGTACGGTAACAGAGGTGGTACCATCTAAAACGAGCCGTACTATACAGTGGAAAAGCGCCACAAAGTGTGCCAAGCCGTAAAAGCACCATAAGAGGCACATATTTCATATTAGATGGACTCTAATATGCATACCTCCTGACAAAAATAAAGAAATTAATGTCACAGGTTTTTAAAAATCATAATAATAGGCTATAATATTTTATAATAAATCCTTAGACCTTTCTAATTATTTATAATCACAGGCTGCTTGCATGTCAACATGTATCCCTGCAGTTTTTCATACTGTCACAAACTTCTCCGAGACAAGAAGGTTGAGGATCCAAATTAAGTATTTATTGAACAGGGTATAGGCCTAATCCAAAGACGTAGTCCAAAGTACAGGCAGGGTCAAACCAGCCCTATCTCATCCCAAGTCGTCATATACTGACGCTTTTGACATTTCGTCTACATCCAACGCACATGGCACCCTTTAGCGTCAATATGAGACGCAGATAGATATGGGCCAGAAGGCGCCTCCTAGCGGTCTAACCCTAACCCAGACCTAAACCTACCCATAACCGAACAAAGCTCTGTGCGTCTCATATTGACGCTAATGTGCGTTCGATGTAGACGAAATGTCAAAAGCGTCAGTATATGACGACTTCGGATGAGAATGCGTTGGTCAAACACAGGCAGGCAGTCCATACAAACACACACAACAAGGCAGGGAACACGGGCAAAAGAGTAATCCACGGAACAGGCAAGAAATCCAAAAACCAAGAGACATGAAACCAGGAAGAATGCTCGGAATTGCAGTGTAACACTAAACAAGACTTCGCAGGAATGTGAAAACCAGGCTATTGTAGTGTGAATTAAACAAGGAAATGAGACACAGCTGAAAACAAAGTACTGATGAGTCCAGGCAGAGAATTATGGGAGATGTAGTTTGTGAGGGAATGACTATTAATATATATTCTGATGTGGATGTTGAGGGCCCTCTGGTGGCTCTCAAGGGCACTCCAGCTGGTGACTGTTTACAAGTTTTCTGTAAAATAAAAATATTATTATTTTCTAATTATTTTAGTTATATTTATCCTTAAATACTCTTGTTTTTATTTTTTAATGATGAAAGTTATTTCAATAGTAATATTTTTTTATTTGGTTTAATATTTTTATGTAGCAATAATGATGATTTTGATAATGATAATTGATATTATTATTATTATTAGTCAAATAAATATATTAGCATAACATTTTGGGTCAAATTTTGTGCAGCCCTACAGACAAACAAAACAAACCTGGCAAATCACAATTCTCCAAACCGTGCAGCCCTAATGTATATATATATATAAACACACACATAGGCCTACATACATCTCAAGTTGACAGTTTGACCAGGGCTATTTACTAATTCTAAAACGTCAATATAGAACTTGTAACGAAGTAATATTGAGTCCCTCCATTGAAAATATTCTTCAGGTCGATGTCCATAATATTATATCAATTAATAAAATCCATTTGAATGTCCACTGAGGTAAGCGATCTTTGTTGTCCTTTTTACAAGGGAATTTTCATAAATAGTCATAAATATGATCATCAGTCTAGGTTTAGGGAAGCGCGGGGAACAACCTAACGCGGGGTTAAATGTAACACGGACCTTTTACATAGTTAGTCAGGGTCAGGCAGGTTGTGATTCCGCTTATTTTCTCTTGCTGCCAGAAGACGGTCTCCGGACCCCTTTCCCACAGCCTTGGTCAAAAGTCCCCTGATCACTCAACCACTCCCTCCAGGCTGGCCATGTTCCATCTACATTAAAAAATGCAGTCATCAGACCACTTCTCAAAAAACCCGTAAAAACCCATATAGACCCAGAACTCCTTGGCAACTACAGGCCCATCTCCAACCTTCCATTCCTTTCTAAGCTATTTCAAAAAAAAAAGTAGTTGCTGCACAGCTTCAGGTCCATTTAAAACAAAACAACCTGTTTGAGAAATTCCAGTCTGGTGTCCGCCCGGAAACTGCTCTGGTCAGGGTCACAAATGACCTGCTGATGATGGCAGACGCTGAGTCCTCATCTCTTCTCATCCTCCTGGACTTTGTCCTTTTGTTTTTAATTTGTTCTTTTGTTTTTAAATTGTAACACTTTGAGATTTTGTTTAATATAAAGTGCATTTCAAATCAAATGTATTATTATTATTATTGTTGTTGCGGCGATTGTAGCCTATGTATATTGACACAATAATACTTCTGAGGTAAAATCAACTGGCCTACGCTATGACACACTCTGCAACACATCTATAATTGTGATAAATACTATTATTGCTTACTGAGGTATGAATGCAAGACAACACCACACAAAGAAAAAAAGACTGAACACTTTCGTGCACGACGCGCATGCGCCAAACTAGAACATATCTGTCAGGAAATTTTGTACACCTACCCAAACTTTTGTTAATACTATTCCTCCACACTTACAGCTTGTGGTATTAAAGTTTGATTGCATCTGATAACAGTGTCATGAGCCAAAAATTCCTGCTCATAAACGGTAGCAAGCCGGTCTTCATGCTGAAGAGTTGGACAATTAAATAAATATATTAATCTCCAGATTCTGTCCCGTTTAATACTTTCACACTTGCTCATTAAAACAAAATCTGTGTTTATGGCTGCAGATCAACCAGGTCGAATCCACCCGTGTCGAATCCACCCGTGAAGAAGCCCAATGAAGACCTTTATTCATCGAACGACATGTCGGCTGCTATGATAAGAGACGCAGTTGAGGTCGGTCCATCGGCTGTCAACAACAATTACACAGAGTACAGATTCATTGCTAACTTCATGGCATCGGTAGGTTCAAGAGTTTTACTGAGAGACTTGAATGTTTTAGTGCTCAGTTTCAATAGGCCTTTTGTGAAAATGTGCTGGGGTTTTTTGTTGTTTTTTTGATTGTGGAGATTGAGTGTTTTTATTGATGTGAGTTTGTGGAACTTTAATACGCTGTTCTGTTTCATTCTTACTGACCGCCAGAGGCAGTGTAAACACCAGGCGCGTCGTTAGATATGGGCATCCGGGGCTTCAGCCCCGGATGTTTTTTTTATAGCCCCGGATCTCAAAAAAATTTAATTTATTGATAATTATTATTAGGCAAAGTGGCAAGCAGCACGAGCCGTGAGAGCAGGGCGTGGACAGTCGCGCGTGTGTTAATGAGTCACCTGAGTTCAAGTTCAAGCACCGGTTTCAAGTTTCTCACGGATGAACTTCGGGGGCGCGCGCGCCGCACCGGTTTAAAAAAAATAACGCAGTCAGCACCGCCGCACAGTCTTCAGTCACACCAGATGTTGTCAGGCTATATGTCAGTAAAACTCAGAAAAACGAACTTACTTACGTCGTGCCAGCCGTTTGCTCGCGGCTCAATCACGCGCAAATGCGGCGCGCCCTGTATCACGCAAAATAAACTATGTAACGTCGTGTTCTGTCGTCAATTAAGTATTGAAATAACCAAAAGGGAGATTAAAGCTGCGTCAAAACTCTATGTCGGGGCTTTTGTATTCCTTTGTTGTAGGCTATATGTTACACATTTTGGCGTAGCCCTACTCAATTTTCATTATTATTATTCTAACATTTTATCAATATTGCAAAGTCATCAAAACTGACTAAATATTTTGTGACCAAAAATGTGAAAAATAGGCCTACATCTAGCCTAAATGATCGTTCATGACATTCTTTTAACTATAAGCAACCCAATTTGTCTGTATTATTTCCTTTGTATAATGTGCTTAAATATTGCTGCGCAGTCGTGTGATTTAGTCTGCTTGATTAACATTATTACAATGTATTCCTATTTAACTCTGATTGTAGCCTATATATAAGGTCCTCGAATGTGTTCGAATATTTCACCAGCATCAGCCTTTTCACAGTTTCTATCACTCCGCTTGTCTGTGTTTGCACAACTTGCATCATTAAGCTAGTAAGTGGCGACAAGTGACTGTCTTTATGAGTGAACAATTGAAATTTAATTGAACTGATTTAATAGTGCCAAAAACATTGATTAACTCAAGAAAGAAACAAGTTGCTGAAACCAATCTTTAATGCTAAAAAGTTTACATCTATGCAAAATAATCCTTGAAAGATTTCTCATTTAAGGCCATTCCTGTTTGGAATATGTGGTTGTGTATTGTCAACAATAAGCAGAAACATTCTGCATTTCCATTTTATAGTGTGGATCATTAATTTCAACATTTATCCTCATTTTCATGTTTAAGAATCTGTTATCTGCTTGACAAATAATTAATGCTACTGCCCAGTGACATGCTTTTAAAGCTATTGTTATCAAAAAATGTTGGCCGTCAAACACCTTAAAATGCACATATGTAGGTCTGAGAAATCAAAATTTTCTCGGGGGAGCATGCCCCCCAACCCCCCTAACTACCTCACATTTGAATGTGTGTGTCTGTGTGGTAGTATGGCCTGGTGTGGCTACAGTGCCAGGACTGAACTTTTTAACCAGTCTGCCTGCGTATAGGCCTAAAATATACATTATTCTCTGTATCGAATCATGTTATCTTGTTACCCACCCTAGCCCCTGACGTTTCGGGCTCAGCCCCTGATGTTTTTAAAACCTAGAAACGCCCCTGGTAAACACTATGGATAATCGCTGCGCCAGCTAAGATAGGTCGAGTAAATATACCAACAAAGTCACGTGCGTGACGTATGCTGAGCCCTGGAGGATTATAGGCTACAGTAGCTCAGCAATCTACCTCTTTCGCTTTCTCGCCTCTTTGAGATAGGTTCTATTCATTGTATTGTATTGGATATTTTCGCGCTGTCAAGTGCAGCTTATTAGAGCAGCGAGATTCGTCCTCACAAGCTGTGACAGCGCGCATCTACAAGATTTTGGATTACTTTACAACACTTGGTGAGTTATATCACTTTATCGGTAACACTTTGTGCCTCTCGGTGCAATCCGGTGGCGTGTGTTTACTGCACCTATATTAACGGTCTCCCGTTGATCTAACGTAACGTTTTCTCGGAGTGTTTTTTTCTTTCCTCGAATGCATTTTACCTTTATGGTTCCTCGGTTCTATCCGCCGACCATTTTAAACGCTTAATATTTTCTTTTACTTGTTGAATATTACCTGTCGGTTCACCGAGGTAATTATTTTATTTATTTATTATTATTTTCATTCCGCTTAACTTAACCTTACGGTTCACCGAGGGTGTTAGCGAGTAATGATGGCTAACAGCTCGATCGCCACTGGTTTCCCAATGGCTTGTAAGCTGTGCCCTAATCATCTTCTCCCTGACGACGGTCATGACATCTGCCCGTCGTGTTTGGGCGTTCAACATCTGCGAGAGGCTCTCACGGACACGTGCATGCACTGTAGCCTTTTGCCTATGTCGGAACGACAGCTCCGTCTTGCCGAGTTAGACCCTAATTCAACGGTGAAACTTGGGCAGGTAGATGTAGCCCCTTCGCGCACTCGAAAACGCCGTGCCTCGGCGGCAGCTGGTGCTCCCCTCCCATCTAAAAAGGCCAAATCGCGAGGCGATGTACATTCACATGTTGAAAAAGGCTCACTTTCTATGACGGTATCGGCACTTTCTTCTGAGATGGCGGAGCTGAAACGCCTGCTTCACTCGCTTCAGCCTGCCACATGTGCTCCGCCTGTAAAGATGACACAGGAGGATGAAAATTTTCAAAGTCGGGAAGAGTCTCTTGTCTCCCCTTGTTTTTCCCATCATTCTGAGTTCGATGTGCTTTCTACAAGTGCTTCAGATTCATTTTTTCACGATCATGGGGATACTTTGAAGGTTGCTGCACAACCTTCACCTCAGGCTGTTCTCACTGGTTACCCAGCAGCAGAGGGGTCTAGTGGGGGGTCTGTTCAGTCGTCTGGGCAGGCCCAGCCCTCCTCCGATGATACTTTGGCTGTGCTTCAAATGGCAGTTGCTCGTTTGGGACTTGATGAGTCACCTGCACAATCTGCCCAAACAAATGTGTTTTTCAGACAGACCACAGCTTCAACCTCTTTTGCCATGCCACCATGTAAGGATTTTGTGGCTGAATTCTCAGATGCTCTCACCGGTTCTGGTCCGCCTAAGCGGCGCCCAAAGACTGCTCGAATGCTAGCATCCATGGCTGGAGCAGATTCTATCGGGGTGGGTCGCGCTCCGGAAATTGAGCAGCCTGTGGCAGCTTTGGTGGTGTCTCCTGATGAGGCCCTACGTGGGAACGTACGATGTCCCAGTGCGCAATGCGGTCGTACGGATTCCTTGCTTAAAAAGGCATATGAGTCAGTTGCCTACATTGCCCGAGCAGAAAATACAATCTGCCAGTTACTCCTTGCTACCACCAGTACGCTTGAACCGGCAAATGCGGATCCCTCGGTTTCACAATTTCTGCAAACTGCTCTGTTGACTACAGGCCATGTGACCCGCGAACTGGGTAATCTAACAGCCACGCTTCTGGCTGCCCGCCGTCAGGTGTGGCTTGCCCAAGCACGACTGCCGGAGGACTGTAAAAAGACATTGAGAGACCTTCCTTTTGTTCCCGGGCATCTTTTCGGTCCAAATGTTCCGGAACTGTTAGAAAAAAGAGTTAAACTGTCTGAAGCCACTCGCCAACTAACACAGGTGCAGCGCAACCCTACGTTTAGGATGCCAGCGGTTCAGACCCGACAGCACTATGCCCCAATGGAGCAACGTTTCCGACGACACGCTACACCTCAGTCACAGCCCCCTCAAAGACCTCGTGTTCCTGAAGATGCAAGAGTTTTTCGCCCACCTCATCGACCATTTCCAGGGGGACCCCGTCAGCGTCCCCCCGCAAACACAAAAAATCGCACACATAAAGCCTGAGACAGTCAGGCCGGCGGTCGATCGTTTTTCTATAGATCAGTTGGAGTACTGGAGATCAAACACAGCAGACCCTTGGGTGCTGGAGACTCTGAGCAGGGGATATACTCTACAGTTTCGACGCCGGCCTCCCGGATTCTCAAAAATTGTTCCTACAATTGTCAGAGACGCGGTTCGCGCAAAGGCTCTCTCTCTGGAAATTTGTTCACTGTTAGAGAAAGGAGCCATAGAAAAGGTCCATCCCCTCGTTCAGGGAGACGGGTTCTATTCAACATATTTTCTTGTTCCAAAGAAGGACGGTGGTTTCCGTCCAATTCTCGACCTGAGGTTTCTGAATTTGTTCCTGAAGGTCCTTCCTTTTCGAATGCTGCGCACAGCCGACGTTCTTCGGTCTGTGACTGCAGACGATTGGTTTGTAAGTGTCGACCTGAAAGACGCATACTTTCACGTCCCAATTGCTGTACATCACAGGAAGTTTCTACGTTTCAGTTTTCGGAATCAAGCTTACCAATTCAAAGTACTACCCTTCGGCCTTTCCCTTGCTCCTCGCGTCTTTACAAGGTGTGTGAGTGCAGCTCTGTCTCCTCTTTGGATGAGAGGTATGCGCATCCTTCCTTATTTGGACGACTGGCTTGTCTGTGCCCCAACAGAGCGGCAGGCAGTACAAGACTCCAGAATGCTTTTGAGTCATGTGCAGAAGCTAGGGTTTTCTGTGAACGAGAAAAAGAGCCGTCTGATTCCATCACTGACCACTACGTTCATAGGAATGACCCTGAATTCCTGTCTAATGTCTGCCACCCTGTCTCAGGAACGTGTGACAAACATTCTGCAACTTTTGGCTCGCTTTCGCCCGGGAGTGTCTTTACAGTACGAGGTGGTCCTACGACTGATAGGCATGTTAACAGCGGCTACTGTGGTGATCCCCCTGGGTCTACTCCACCTCAGACCACTCCAGTTATGGAACAACAGTTTGCGGCTAGATCCCACCAGGCATCGCCATCGACTGGTTATCATTTCTCACCGTTGCATATGTGCGTTGAAGCGGTGGAGACAGTTAGAGTTTCTGAAGGCGGGGGTGACACTGGGTGTTGTTTCCTCTCGTCGGGAGTTGGTCACAACAGATGCTTCCCTCACAGGATGGGGGGCAACGTGGAATCGGAGAGGTATTTGCGGGCGTTGGACACCGATCCAGGCCACAGAACATATCAACCTGCTAGAGCTGAGGGCGGTGTTTTTGGCCCTAAAGTACTTCATGCCGGTTCTGGCAGGCCGCCATGTTCTCGTTCGGTCCGACAATACCTCAACAGTGTTCCATCTGAACCACCAGGGCGGCACAAGATCCCGCAGGTCTCTACGGTTGACTCACGAGATTCTGACATGGTGTCAGCCACGACTCGCTTCACTGAGAGCAGCTCATATTCCAGGAGTATGCAACCAGACAGCAGATGCTCTTTCCAGGGATCAAGTACATCCAGGAGAATGGAGGCTTCATCCAGTTGTAGTCCAGGAGATCTGGCTAAGATTTGGAAGAGCAGAGGTGGATCTCTTTGCTTCAGAGACGAACACCCACTGCCGATTATGGTTTGCAAGGACAGAAGTGTCCAGTCCTTTTGGCCAGGATGCACTGTCTCACGAATGGCCGAACTGCCTGCTGTATGCGTTTCCTCCTATCCCTCTGTTGTGGGAGACATTGCACAGGATCTCCCTGCGCAAACACAGAGTGTTACTTGTGGCACCTCGGTGGCCAGCCAGACCATGGTTTCCTTTGTTGCTGAGACTTCTGACGGGAAACCCATGGAAGCTTCCCCCCAGAAAGGACCTCCTCTCCCAACTGGAGGCCAGTGTTTGGCACCCGAACCCGACTCGTCTGCAGCTTTGGGTCTGGCCATTGGGCTAAACCCTTCCCTGGAGCATTGTGATCCTGCTGTTATTCACACCATCTCTAATGCTAGGGCTTCTTCCACACGGCAGATTTATGCTTCTCGTTGGAAGCTTTTTTCTGCATGGTGTGAGGAACAAGGACTCGTTCCTGCAACGTGTGGCATTCCGAGTATCTTAAGATTTCTTCAACGTTTACTGGAAGAAGGAAAAGCAGCTTCCACGCTGAAAGTGTACATTGCTGCTATTTCTGCATATCATGTTCCAGTTGGTGGATCTTCTCTTGGCTCTCACAGTCTTGTCTGCAGTTTTCTGAAGGGTGCACGCCGTCTGAACCCTGCTCGGAATCCTCATTTTCCTGTGTGGGATTTGTCACTCGTGCTTGATTTTCTGGGCTCACCCCAGTTTGAGCCCTTGCAAAGCATTGACATTAAATGGCTGTCTTTGAAGACTTCTTTCTTGTTAGCTATTGCTACGGCAAAACGAGTCAGTGAGTTGCACGCACTGTCTGTTGACAATCTATGTTTGCGTTGGTTACCGGATGACTCCGGGGTGGTTCTACGACCAAATCCTTCTTTTCTTCCGAAGGTTCTTCTTCCTCAGTTCATAAATCAGCATATCGAACTGGCCTCTTTTCAGACTTCTTCAGAGTCTGATCCAAGTGCCCAACTTTTGTGTCCTGTCCGTGCCTTGAAATATTATGTGAACTCTACTGCTCAGATTAGACAGTCAGACCAGCTATTTGTCTGCTATGGTGGTGTGAAGAAAGGTGCTCCAGTGTCGAAGCAAAGGTTGTCGAACTGGATAGTGGAGACAATTACGTTGGCCTACAAGGCAGCAGGAAGACCTTTGCCCTGTGGACTAACTTGCCATTCCACTAGGGCCATCTCATCTTCATGGGCTGTTTTTAGAGGAGTTCCCCTGGTGGATATCTGCACTGCTGCAACCTGGGCTTCTCCATGCACGTTTGCCCGGTTTTATAAGGTCAACGTTGCTGCTCATCATGCCGTTAGTTCTGCGGTTCTTCTGGAGCGGCCTTAAATCATCAGGTGGGTGGCATTCCTCATGACTATGTTGGTATGTGTCATCCATAGTGTTTACACTGCCTCTGGCGGTCAGTAAGAATGAAACAGAACGCTAGTTACGTATGTAACTGTGGTTCTGTGAATTCTGGATGACCGCCAGAGTTCTCAGTCACTCGGAATGCGCGAGAAAGGCGTACCGAGGTAGATTGCTGAGCTACTGTAGCCTATAATCCTCCAGGGCTCAGCATACGTCACGCACGTGACTTTGTTGGTATATTTACTCGACCTATCTTAGCTGGCGCAGCGATTATCCATAGTGTTTACACTGCCTCTGGCGGTCATCCAGAATTCACAGAACCACAGTTACATACGTAACTAGCGATTTCACGCAGCCGTTATTTTGAAATCGAAAGCGAGGCTCTGGTGGGAAGAAAACCGGAAGTGTCGCCTTTAATCACAGAAGAGTCCAGAGAAAGTCTAATAAGGGGAGAAGTGCCACTCAATAAACTTCCGGTTGCAGTTCCACTCTTGTTCCACATGAGGGCGCTCACAGGACGAGTGCAGAATGAATGGAGGTCTATGGGTGCTATACCCCTCAAAATCCACTTTTCTCAGGATATAATTTTTTGTTTAGTAATTTGAATGTTGTTTTCGAAAGGAGATGCAAAGAAATTACACATTGCTGGGTGTTAGATTTTTTAGAGTCACTTTAAAAAGTCTTTCAAAATGTCAATGACATCATACACATCGTACGACCAGAGATACTGCTTCACGGCAATCCTTCAGTCACTCTGGTGCTTTCGCGCTCTGCACTTTCTTTTCTCTCGAGGCATCGACAACACAGCGGACACAGGGAAACACACAACACAGCGGACACAGGGAAACACACAACACAGCGGACACAGGTAAACACACAACACAGCGGACACAGGTAAACACACGTGCTAGATGAGTTTTTGTTTTGTTTGTTTCTGGTCCTGCTTCGGATGCCACGATGCCATCAAGCGATATCTCTGGTCGTAATCAGTCCTTCACTGACCAATCAGCGTTCATTAGCAGAATGCTAGCGTGTTATGGGCAACAACAACTCAACCTGTAAGAAATCGAAAGGACAGAAGACCTATAACCCATGTTGAACTTGCAAAACCTACAATCAAATCTGAGATTTCTCAACGGCATTCAGGTGAAAGAGACAAATTTAGCCGTCTAGCTCCATAGACTCCCATTCATTTTGCACTCATGGCGAGCGCCCCCAGTGGAACTCTGATTGGAACTACAACCAATAGGACTTAATAGGGCGTTGGAGTGAACAGGCTTTCCGTAGACGGGCTTTGGAAGAGTCGTGAATGCTATGGCGTATTGTTGTGTTTAATGATGTTGTGTCAATTCTAAAACTGTACATACATTTCTTTCATACTTTAGACTATATACAGTGAAATTCATTTATAAATAAAATCATTTTTTTATATATAATTCAGAAAGTAAAAAAAGAAGCAGGAATGAACTATATACATATCCTATATTGGATATTAACATCCAATAGTGTAAATCGCGGCAGCAGCTTCAGGTTGGTAGTCCAAGGCATTTGTTGTTTATCTTTACTTCCGGGGTTCTTCCAAATTACTTGTCCCAATTAAAGGCATATTGTACCTTTAACTAAGATGCACTCGCTGTTAGCATTACGTGCATTAGGCATACAGTGTGGTAACATAATAATTTCTATAAAGAATATATATGTATATGTATATTATTATATTGCTTTATTTCTCTAATGCCCTTTATCATTGCTGATTATACTTATATACCAGTATTTTAGTACTGTTTATAGAACTTTGATTTATACTAATAGGTTTATTTATATTTTGTATATTGTTTTATGTTTACAGAACGACATGCGTGGCAATTGCAAAATAAATGGTGTGCAAGTACCCCCTGGTGGGATGGATGTTCTATCCGGACAACAGCCATTCAATACTCCAAAAAAACCAAAGAAACCAAAGGTTATACAAATGTAGTGCCTCTCTAGCTTGCTTCACTATAATGAGAGGTGGCTATCCTGAGTTCTTTAAATTTCTTTTCAGTCAAATATGTGAGTTTCACTAATAAATGTATCAGTATTCAACTTGTGTGTGTGTAATTATTAACTCATAGTATGAAATACTCTTTCCCTCTAAATCACTATTTAAGCAGTACTATTTACACTTTAAACGGAAATGAAATGTCTTTCAAGTACTTTTATCTTATAAATACTTTCACATTTAACTAAAAAATTACTCTTTTTCCTTAATCAACTTAAAGTATCAGTCAGTAACAACAACTGTTTTATAAAAAAATGACAGATTTAGTTAGGAAAAGTGTGTCAGAAAGTAAAAAGGTATTAATAAACTCACTTTTCAGATCACAAAGGTATTTAAATTCACATTCAAACAACAGGGCCCAAGAAAATAAAATAGCCGGCAAAACTCTATTTTAACCCTTTCATGCATGAATTATGATAACCTCAGTCAGGATTTTTTTTCCTATGTGTTTTTATTGCTCTTAGGGCATGAAAAACAAGAATTGATTTTTATTTTTATTTTTTTACAAATTTTTCAAAGAGATCTTCAGATGTCCACTTGAGTGGACAGCATGCGGTTATGGTTTAAACTTAAGATATACTATATTAAATATAAGACAATAATCAAACAGATAAAGTATGTGAATTTAACAAACTAATCAATACAATTATATCAAATCATGTGAAAACTATAAAATATATACAAAAAATATAAATTCAAAATATTGCAAAGGCTTCATACAACTTCATACAAGTTGCACTTTGCGTATCTTTGAAATCAGAACATGAGGACGTGATTCCATCAGAATTTTCTACAGCCTGTCAAAGTACAACTGTGGAAACCACTCAGATGCTCCCTCCAGTGCACCAGAGTATGGAGATTTGCCCTTATTAGCTGATAATTCTGATTATGTTCAAGATGGACATGCACATTTCTATCATAGCCGTCCTCTGAGAAAACCTAGCGATACGTTTTTTTCAATCTCATCTGAAATGATCAGTGTTGGGGGTAATGCATTACAAGTAACATGCATAACGCATTCAGATTACTTTTTTGATGTTACAAGTAAAGTAATGTGTTACAAGTAACATGCATTACCTAATCAGATTACTTTTTGATCTAACAAGTAATTAACTACAAGTAATGTGCATTACCTAATCAGATTACTTTTTGATCTAACAAGTAATTAACTACAAGTAATGTGCATTACCTAATCAGATTACTTTTTGATCTAACAAGTAATTAACTACAAGTAATGTGCATTACCTAATCAGATTACTTTTTGATGTAACGAGTAAAGAAACGCATTACAAGTAACATGCATTACGTAATCAGATTACTTTTTGATGTTATGAGTAAAGAAATGCATTACAATAATGCACATTACATAATCAGATTACTTTTTGATGTTATGAGTAAGGAAACGCATTACAAGTAACATGCATTACGTAATCAGATTACTTTTTGATGTTATGAGTAAAGAAACGCATTACAAGTAACATGCATTACGTAATCAGATTACTTTTTGATGTTATGAGTAAAGAAACGCATTACAAATAACATGCATTACGAAATCAGATTACTTTTTGATCTAACAAGTAAAGTAATGCATTACAAGTGTCATACATTATGTAATCACATGACTTTTATCGATGTCAATGAAAATTACATTCTAATAGCCTAATACAAGTACATTTATTTACAGTAAAAAAGTCACTGCAGATTAAGTTTTTAAGTTTTAAATTTCAAAAACAATATTCACAATATAATTATGAATTGTAGCTGAAATATAGCAATTGATGCATGACGTCCACTACAGTGGACATGTGATTAATCAGAGTTTTCTCTCAATCTAAAATCAAAACTTGGAAAATTTTACTGTGATATGACTCATTAGATATTGCTTGATGCTGCAATATTTTTTTTACCTACAAGAGTCTCCTAGGATAGAAGGAATGGGTGGATATTCCGGAGCAACTTGGCATGTCTGACTGACCCTTGGCCATCTTGGTTTGGAGGGGGAAAAAATCGAAACACAAAGGCTTGCCACTTGGTTGCAATTTATAGGATGATGCACCAGGGTCCAATGAAGAGGCTGATGTGCAACTTTGCCATAAAAACCCGTGCAAATTCAAGAAAATGCTTTTTTAATAGCTGTCCACTGTAGTGACCACTATGCGTGAAAGGGTTAAAGTCCGAAAACGATCCATTGTGATGTTATCGGGATATTTTTTTTTTTTATCAGGATAATAGTCTGCCATATCATGACACGAAAGATTGGGAGGAAATGTGGGTTTTGTATTAAAATTCCCACACATCAGTTCAGGTCTGTTTTCTGATTGCCCGTTTTTCTGATGTGTTGTTTAAGCTTGACCGTAACTCAGCTTCCGGAACGATGACGTATTATTGTGTATGTCCATTTATATGCTTTCACGAGTTCACCCTTACATCATTTAAACAGAGTAATGATTATGCGTATTTGGCGTGCTGTCCGGGGAGGGATCCGAGCTCGGAAATTTTGCCCGAACCCAGAGTACTCCCCCGTTGTTGTAAGAGTATTTAGGACTAGAAGTGAGGAGATAGAGTGTTGGAGGGATGCTGTTAAACTGTCAACGAACGGAGGTAAGTTTGGAGTATATACACCTCTTACCTCGTTGATTGGGTTGATTAACAGAGTGTGGTCCACTCGTGTCTATTTAGGTTTGATTGTCTAAATGTGCTCCTCATGTGTGTATAGGTTTAATTATCTGAACGTGCTCCTTCCGAACATTGTTAATAAAACATCATTTAACGCATCAGAAAAACATACCCGGCCAAGAGAAAAAGTATCAGACAATCTACTCTCTTTGCCAAAAAAATAAAAATAAATATATATATATATCAATAAAGGATACATTTTACCTTGAGGAATTTGTGCATCAAGGTAAGTAGAGCGATCAGGCTAACTGTTACTGAACTGTTAACTAGAATGACACATCATTAGTGTTCAACATATCAACACCAGTCTGTATCTCTGGTACCAATTTCTAAGAGTTGGGATGGATGGGACATGTCCCCACCACTTTTTTGCTAAGGTCGATATTGTCCCCACCACTTTTCAAACATCTCCAGTTAGTAGAGCATTCATATAGTTCGTTTGTTAAATAAGAGGCGATCTAGCGCTGAAATGTGTTTTTTAAATTTTTTATAAAGTGATGAAGTGCTCGTTGCTGCGATCAGTGGCGCGGATACTGTTGTGGAGACTCTTTTCATTCCGGTGAAATTACAAAACAAAATGCACGCAAACATTCTTTGCTTGATATACAACCACTGATAAACCTAATCGATTTTGAAGATGACAGTTTAATTTAAAGGGATACTCCACTTTTTTTGGAAATAGGCTCATTTTACAACTCCCCCAGAATTAAACAGTTGAGTTTTACCGTTTTCGAATCCATTCAGCCGATCTCCGGGTCTGGCGGTACCACTTTTAGCATAGTTTAGCATAATGAATTGAACCGGACAAGACCATTAGCATCTCTCTCAAAAAAATGAACGAAGAGTTTCGATATTTTTCCTATTTAAAACTTGACTCTTCTGTAGTTGCATCGTGTACTAAGACCTACGGAAAATTTAAAGTTGTGCTTTTCTAGGCTGATATGGCTAGGAACTATACTCTCATTCCTGCGTAATAATCAAGAAACTTTGCTGCAGTACCATGAGTCCAGCAGGCGTAATGATATGACGCAGCGCCTGAAAATAGTCCCCAGCTCGGTAGCCTATTATCAGGCGGCATGCGCTGCGTCATATCATTACGCCTGCTTCACCCATGGTACTGCAGCAAAGTTTCTTGATTATTACGCAGGAATGAGAGTATAGTTCCTAGCCATATCAGCCTAGAAAAGCACAACTTTAAATTTTCTGTAGGTCTTAGTACACGATGTAACTACAGAAGAGTCAAGTTTTAAATAGGAAAAATATAGAAACTCTTTGTTAATTTTTTTGAGAGAGATGCTAATGGTCTTGTCCGGTTCAATTCATTATGCTAAACTATGCTAAAAGTGGTACCGCCAGACCCGGAGATCGGCTGAATGGATTCGAAAACGGTAAAACTCAACTGTTTAATTCTGGGGGAGTTGTAAAATGAGCCTATTTCCAAAAAAAGTGGAGTATCCCTTTAACTTTAAAAATACAATACACACCCTTGCCTCATTTAGTATGTGCGGTTCTATGAATATGCAAACGAGCCCCGCCTCCACTCACTCACTCAGAGATCCACTGGTTGACGATCACACGTTGATCTGATTGGTTACAAGGTAATTTGTGACGTCAGAAACACCAGCGATTTCAAAGTGTGTTTTTGAGACTGTCTTTGGTTCACTGCAGTTTTAAGGAGAAAATACTCAGCAATGCTGTCGACTTATGAATTTACACATGGTTTGTTTTAAAACGTATTAAAAACACCATAAAAACATCTTGATTTTCACCACAGAGGGACTTTAAGAACACTTACGCTTTTGGAACAGCAGAAATATACTATATTGGTTTCCTCTGTAAACAAAGCAGCGCTGCGCTTATAAACACTGTAACATATTTTAGGCATTATTCGTTGGAACTTTGATTCGCCATTTTTATGAACCAAACATCACTGAATTTGCTCTTCCTGGCACTGAGCTAGTTAAATATCTCCATGCTTCTCCCGTGTTCATCATGTAGTAGGCTGTCTGCACGTGATCACGATCCATCCGCTCATGCCGCTTTTCTCCTGCCTTCACCATCAGTAGCGCTGTTTCGTTCTGGCTTCGGCATAAAGGCCAATTTTTGTAATTGCACCATTCTACTCTAACAAAATTTAGTTTAATTCAAGCACTTTCAAAGACCTGTCTTTGTTTTCACAGACTTTCCCAGCCTTGAATCCATGTGTCTGAAATACTTTCAAGAAGCGTGGGAACCCTCACTTAATAAATCTTACCGACCCCAAACTTTTGTTAATATAACTCCACAATTCCAACTCGTCATACTAAAGTTTGGTTGAATCTTATAATAGTATTATGGGCCAGTAATTCCTTCACATAAATGGCAGCAGGTCTTGAAGAGTTGTTGGACCATCACAAAAAATTGATCTCTCCAGATTCTGTCCTGTTTAATTACTTTTGCATTTGCTCATTAAAACAGAGACGGTGCTTCCGGCAGCACATCAATCATGGGGAAGCCAAAGATTAAGATCCATGATACAGACATGAGTGAGGAGTTGCAGCAGGACGCTCTTCAGTTCGGTTTTCTGGCTTTCAATCTGTATGAAAACTACAGTGACATCGCTCGCTACATCGTAAAGGTTGGTTCTCTAGAGTTGTACTGTGAGACTGGAATGTCTCCGTGAAATGCAGTTGTTTCAGTATTGTAAAAATGTGCTGTTTTTTTTGTCAGGAGCTTGATGGTGGAGATTGAGAGTTTTTTTGTTGATGAGTTTTTGGAACATCAATACTGTGACTTTCCTTATAGGAATTTGAGAAGAGGCGAGGGGGGAGCTGGAACTGCGTTGTGGGGAACTGTGGTTTCTATGTGACTTATAAACTGAGCTTTTACATCCACTTCTCTTTTGGCGACACAATAATTACTGTCTTCAAAAGTCCCTGAGGGTCAGCCAGGGGCGTTTCTAGGTTTTAAAAACATCAGGGGCTGAGCCCGAAACGTCAGGGGCTAGGGTGGGTAACAAGATAACATGATTCGATACAGAGAATAATGTATATTTTAGGCCTATACGCAGGCAGACTGGTTAAAAAGTTCAGTCCTGGCACTGTAGCCACACCAGGCCATACTACCACACAGACACACACATTCAAATGTGAGGTAGTTAGGGGGGTTGGGGGGCATGCTCCCCCGAGAAAATTTTGATTTCTCAGACCTACATATGTGCATTTTAAGGTGTTTGACGGCCAACATTTTTTGATAACAATAGCTTTAAAAGCATGTCACTGGGCAGTAGCATTAATTATTTGTCAAGCAGATAACAGATTCTTAAACATGAAAATGAGGATAAATGTTGAAATTAATGATCCACACTATAAAATGGAAATGCAGAATGTTTCTGCTTATTGTTGACAATACACAACCACATATTCCAAACAGGAATGGCCTTAAATGAGAAATCTTTCAAGGATTATTTTGCATAGATGTAAACTTTTTAGCATTAAAGATTGGTTTCAGCAACTTGTTTCTTTCTTGAGTTAATCAATGTTTTTGGCACTATTAAATCAGTTCAATTAAATTTCAATTGTTCACTCATAAAGACAGTCACTTGTCGCCACTTACTAGCTTAATGATGCAAGTTGTGCAAACACAGACAAGCGGAGTGATAGAAACTGTGAAAAGGCTGATGCTGGTGAAATATTCGAACACATTCGAGGACCTTATATATAGGCTACAATCAGAGTTAAATAGGAATACATTGTAATAATGTTAATCAAGCAGACTAAATCACACGACTGCGCAGCAATATTTAAGCACATTATACAAAGGAAATAATACAGACAAATTGGGTTGCTTATAGTTAAAAGAATGTCATGAACGATCATTTAGGCTAGATGTAGGCCTATTTTTCACATTTTTGGTCACAAAATATTTAGTCAGTTTTGATGACTTTGCAATATTGATAAAATGTTAGAATAATAATAATGAAAATTGAGTAGGGCTACGCCAAAATGTGTAACATATAGCCTACAACAAAGGAATACAAAAGCCCCGACATAGAGTTTTGACGCAGCTTTAATCTCCCTTTTGGTTATTTCAATACTTAATTGACGACAGAACACGACGTTACATAGTTTATTTTGCGTGATACAGGGCGCGCCGCATTTGCGCGTGATTGAGCCGCGAGCAAACGGCTGGCACGACGTAAGTAAGTTCGTTTTTCTGAGTTTTACTGACATATAGCCTGACAACATCTGGTGTGACTGAAGACTGTGCGGCGGTGCTGACTGCGTTATTTTTTTTAAACCGGTGCGGCGCGCGCGCCCCCGAAGTTCATCCGTGAGAAACTTGAAACCGGTGCTTGAACTTGAACTCAGGTGACTCATTAACACACGCGCGACTGTCCACGCCCTGCTCTCACGGCTCGTGCTGCTTGCCACTTTGCCTAATAATAATTATCAATAAATTAAATTTTTTTGAGATCCGGGGCTATAAAAAAAACATCCGGGGCTGAAGCCCCGGATGCCCATATCTAACGACGCGCCTGGGGTCAGCAATGGTTCAAAAAAGCTTATTTTATGCAACCAAATAATAAAACATGCTCCTTCAGCTCGTGGTTCATGTGTCTTTCTGCTGTGAAATCTGCACTGATTTATGAAGAAGGTAAACATAAGAATACCTTCTGTATTGTTATATTATATTTCAAGATGAACACATAGTTTATTTGATTATCCAAGTTCAAGTTCAAAGTTTATTATAAGCCCAAAGGGTAATTTTTGGTGCAGTATAAAATTTGTAAACATGTATTACAAAACACACAGTAAACAACAGAAACAGCACAACAACATTCTGACATCTTATCAGTTTAAAAGCCAAAGCAGAAGGAATCATGTTAAAATCACGGGACAGTGGATGAGATGAATCTGCAAGAGTAGATCTAGCTTTCTGTAAAACAAACCGTTCAAAAATGTTTGATAACCCTCTCTGCTTAATGCCCATAATCTTACACTGACAATGACATTCAATGATTTTCGATGTATAGCAAAGTACAGATTCAATATAAGATTAGTGAAATGTTAGTTGAATCCATGTCGTTTTTATTTATTTATTCTGAAAAATCATATTCAAATATGAGTATCAAATATGATCATCAGGCTTTTGAGGAAGGTTTATTTGTTCATCTCTCAATCATCATTGCATTACATTATATTAAATACACTAAGATCTCCTTGATTTACAAAAATCAGAATTTCATCTTACTTTTATGCCATATAAATACTGTATCAGCATCTGCAGCAAATAGCATATTATTGCTCAGTTTGTGTCTCTGAATAAATCTGAGCTGATTTTTTTTTCCTCGAGTATGAGCTCAATATTCTCACTATATAGAGTATAGAGTAGGCTATATAGTGCTTATATAATAATTGAGCAATAAAATAGCCTAATTAAGTTATAAAATATTATTACATGCATATATAAATGTATAATAAAAGTGTATTATATAAATATTATTAAAATATTATTACAATTTAAAATAATGGTTTTCTATTTTAATATACTTTAAAATTCCCACACATCAGTTCAGGTCTGTTTTCTGATTGCACGGGTATGTTTTTCTGATGTGTTGTTGAAGCTTGACCGTAACTCAGCTTCCGGAACGATTACCGGTACGTATTTCCAGTTATTGTGTGAAAGCGAAAGGTATTCCCAGTTATTGTGTGAAAGCGAAAGGTATTCCCAGTTATTGTGCAAGAGAAAAAGTATCAGACAATCTACTCTCTTCGCTATAACGGATTTGCCAAATATTACATTTGCAGACGTTACGAGACTCGTGGAGGAAAATTCCGTCACCAAAAAGAAAAAAATCAATAAAGGGTATACATTTTTCCTCGAGGAATTTTTCCATAATTATCAAGGTAAGTAGAGAGCGACCAGGCTAACTGTTACTGAACTGTTAACTAGAATGACACATCATTAGTGTTCAACATATCAACACCAGTTTGTATCTCTGGTACCAATTTCTAAGAGTTACAGTTCATGAATAGTTCGCTTGTCAGTGAGCAGTCATGTCATGCTATTGCTTATCTATTTCTGATAAGAGAGCGTAGGTTTGATTTTGAAATTGGTGGGGACGGGGACATCCCTGAAGCTGAGCTGCATCTGTCATTAAAGGGACAGTTCACCCAAAAATGAACCTTCTGTCATAATTTACTCTCCCTCAAGTTGTTTTAAACCTGTATGAATTTCTTTCTTCTTCTGAACACAAAAGAAGATATTTTGAAGAATGTTCGATCCACTGGTTGATGATCACACGTTGATCTGATTGGTTACAAGGTAGTTTGTGATGTCAGAAACACCAGCGATTAAGGAGAAAATACTCAGCAATGCTGTCGACTTATGAATTTACACATGGTTTGTCTTAAAGCATATTAAAAACACCACATAGACATATAAACAATAATAAGAGCTAGATTTTCACCACAGAGGGACTTTAAGAACACTTACGCTTTTGGAACAGCAGAAATATACTATATTGGTTTCCTCTGTAAACAAAGCAGCGCTGCGCTTATAAACACTGTAACATATTTTAGGCATTATTCGTTGGAACTTTGATTAGCCATTTTTATGAACCAAACATTGAATTTGCTCTTCCTGGCACTGAGCGAGTTAAATATCTCCATGCTTCTCCCGTGTTCATCATGTAGGCTGTCTGCACGTGATCACGATCCATCCGCTCATGACGCTTTTTTCCTGCCTTCTGTTGGAAACTTTTATTCCTTCATCGAAGCAGAAACCAGGAGACTTGAGATGGATTTTATAAGCAGAAGAGATTTATTCTTCCATGTCTGTAGTTCATCAAGTCTAATCTAAAGAAAGTTGCCTTGCACTTTTATATACATTTAGGGGGAGGGATTTACATTGAGGTTGAACAAAGCATGTAAATTAAGTATACAGGTTAAGGAACCGCCCTAGACTCCAGCGTGTTACCAGTCTCAATCCAATCAGCATAACTATTTAACGTCTGGGGCTCCAAGAGCCATTTGCAGAACAAAAGGTGAGAGTCCCAGTGATCTGACTCATTTAACTTACAATGGAGAAAACAGGAATTGCAACTTTGCTGAGCAGAATCTAACTTCAATCTACTCAACTTGTACTGTTGCAACCTAAATTAAACATTTAATACATTTGTAATACAACACTTCTTACCAATTAGTAGTGCTGTTTGGCTTTGGCATAAAGGCCAATTTTTGTAATTGCACCATTCTACTCTAACAAAATTTTGTTCAAGTTTAATTCAAGCACTTTCAAAGACCTATCTTTGTTTTCACAGACTTTCCCAGCCTTGAATCCATGTGTCTGAAATACTTTCAACAAGCGTGGGAACCCTCACTTCCTAACAAATGAAAAAATCTTACCGACCCCAAACTTTTGTAAATAAAACTCCACAATTCCAACTCGTCATACTAAAGTTTGGTTGCATCTTATAATAGTATTATGGGCCAGTAATTCCTTCACATAAATGGCAGCAGGTCTTGAAGAGTTGTTGGACCATCACAAAAAATTTAAATCTACAGATTCTGTCCTGTTTAATTACTGTCGCATTTGCTCATTTAAACAGAGTCGGTGCTTCCGGCAGCACATCAATCATGGGGAAGCCAAAGATTAAGGTCCATTATACAGACATGAGTTATGAGTTACAGCAGGAGGTTCTTCAGGTCGCTTCTCTGGCTTTCAATCGGTATGAAAGCCACTTGGACATCGCTCGCTACATTGTAAAGGTTGGTTCTCTAGAGTTGTACTGTGAGACTGGAATGTCTCAGTGAAATGCAGTTGTTTCAGTATTGTGTAAATGTGCTGGGTTTTTTTGGTCAGGAGTTTGATGGTGGAGATTGAGTGTTTTTTGTTGATGTGAGTTTGTGGAACATTAATACTGTGTCTTTCTTTATAGGAATTTGATAAGAGGCGAGGGGGGAGCTGGAACTGCATTGTGGGGAACTGTGCCTTCTCTGTGCATAATAAAACGAACTTTTACATCAAATTCTATTTTGGTGACGAAAAAATTATTGTCTTCAGAAGTCCCTGAGGGTCAGCAATGGTTCAAAAAAGCTTATTTTATCCAACCAAATAATAAAACCTGCTCCTTCAGCTCGTGGTTCATGTGTCTTTCTGCTGTGAAATCTGCACTGATTTGTATGAAGAAGGTAAACATAAGAATACCTTCTGTATTGTTATATTATATTTCAAGATGAACACATAGTTTATTTGATTATCCAAGTTCAAGTTCAAAGTTTATTATAAGCCCAAAGGGTAATTTTTGGTGCAGCATAAAATGTGTAAACATGTATTACAAAACACACAGTAAACAACAGAAACAGCACAACAACATTCTGACATCTTATCAGTTTAAAAGCCAAAGCAGAAGGAATCATGTTAAAATCACGGGACAGTGGATGAGATGAATCTGCAAGAGTAGATCTAGCTTTCTGTAAAACAAACCGTTCAAAAATGTTTGATAACCCGCTCTGCTTAACGGAACACTCCACCGTTTTTTGAAATAGGGCTTATTCACCTTCTTTCCTACATTTAGATAGGTGGGCAAATGCATTTTTGTCTCAGTGCATGCATTGTTTTAGTTTGACAGGGTCGGCGTGAGCTTAGCTTAGCATAATGAATGGAATCCTTTGTTGCCGGCTAGCATGTCCTGAATAAAAGTGATATAAAAAAAAAAAACCCTACCTAATAACTTCCTGTGGCCTGTGTATTCACAACAAGTACAAATAGCGATGCAGATTAACACTAGGCGATTTCCTAGGCAGATATTGACTTATATATTAAGGACTATATTAGGGGGAAGCACAGGCGAAGCACTGCTACTTGGGCGTGATATCTCTGCGCCCAAGTAGCAGTGCTTCACCTGTGCTTCCCCCTAATATAGTCCCAAGTCAAAATCTGCATAGGAAATTGCCTAGTGTTAATCTGCATCGCTATTTGTACTTGTTGTGAATATGCAGGCCACAAGAAGTAATTAGGTGTTTTTTTTATTTTTTTATATATCACTTTTACTCAGGACATGCTAGCTGGCAACAAAGGATTCCATTCATTATGCTAAGCTAAGCTAGCGCTGACCCTGTCAAACTAAAACAATGCATGCACTGAGACAAAAATGCATTTGCCCACCTATCTAAATGTAGGAAAGAAGGTGAATAAGCCCTATTTCAAAAAACGGTGGAGTGTTCCTTTAATGCCGATAATATGGAAGTAAAATAATGACAAATGTTTTTGAAACAGAAAAGCTTGTTGAATTGCACTACTCGAAAAAATATGCATTGCATTAATAACCCTGCTTGCATTTTAATGCATTGTATTTTCAGGGCTTGCATTTTTATGGTCTGAAAATTCAACATGGTTGTATATTTAAGCTGTGAATATTTCAATTCAAAACATTTCACACACGTTTTCATCATTAAAAATTTCAATAATCCATATTCACCTTTCAGATTTCACTTCCAAAACGTTCATTCTGTTTAAAAATACAACCTATAATATTCGATTCAATTTTCGGTCCATTTTATTTCGCTTTACAAATTCGCTTCCACAAATTCAGTGGTTCAAATCATAGACAGTATATAAACTGGACACAGCGACCCCATTGGATTCAACGGAGACAAGTGAAGTCAATTAGAAGCTCTCACTTCCTGATGGCTGAGCGTACTGCGCAGACTCAAACTGAGCTTGACGACGTAGATGTGACGTGAGCAACCCGTCTGTCTTCTAGTAGCTGTGCCAAGAGAAATCTGAATCATTCCCTTCCGAAGCTTGCAGAGACGGAGAGTGTGAGTAGGAGCTGTCCGTGAGCTGGAGCAGGAGTAACGTGTGCTAAGTATTCTGATTAATTATTTTGTCATTTTGCCTCCACGTCCCCCCGATTGGGCGCGAGCTTCTCCTCCTGTCCATACGGTAATCTCTCTACTGAGCGACAGAGAGTCGCGTGGTTATGACGCAATCGTTAGCCTATTTTTACAAAAACGGCTTCTACGGGGCCATAACGTAAGATACAAGGTAATGGAGCCTTTTATACATTTTCGTGTTTCTTTAGAAATGAATAATGGACAAATTGAGTCTTTAAACGCCTCAGATGGAAAGTTATTCGCTGTCAAAGTGACGCCAAAATGAATGGGAGTCAATGGGATGCTAACAGCAGGTGAGGGTCCGCTAGCCCAGTGGTTCTCAATCCTGGTCCTGGGGACCCACAGCTCTGCACAGTTTGTATGTCTCCCTCATTTAACACACCTGATTCAGATCATCATCTCGTTAGGAAAGAGCTCTATGAACTGAACTGGGTGTGTCAGATAAAGGAGACTTATAAAATGTGCAGAGCTGTGGGTCCCCAGGACCAGGATTGAGAACCACTGGGCTAGCCAATGGCGGCGCCCGGGGAAACTTCAAAATAATATGAAACCCTGCCCCCCTGGTTCAAATTCGACAGAAAATTCAACATTTGACATCCAGGAACGGCAGAAATAACAGTAGATTGCCGATTGATGATCTCCATAGCTGTTAGTCTGTCTCGCCAGCAGGGGGAGCAAGCGGCTGTTGACGAAGAAAACTATAGAGCAACGGGTGAGAGACTCATTACCAGTAGGCTATTTGTGATTAGTATCAGGGCGATGAATTGTGATGATTATCATAATGGAAAAGCTGATAAAGACAAAAGCTGTGTTTACATTGAAGTCTTCACTGTTACTTTTGTACATGTAAGTTTTGCACAGCTTTCTCTGTCGTGACCGAGATTATGTTATTCCCCGATGCTGATGTACAGATCAAACGTTAAATCTGAGGTAGTAGACATATATTTCTCTCGGTTGTCTAGTTTTCTTAACTTTATATTGCGGCGCTGTGCTGCAGAACTGGGGAAGAGAATGACTTACAGTCATACAACCAACTGTAAAGTGTTCATGTAGGTGCCAGACATGATGCACACTTTTAGATTTTTGATATTTAATTAAATAAACTGTCAAATCATGTGTAGGCCTACATATTGCTATTTTTTTTCAGTACCACATGAGCTCATATTTATTTTAATATCAACTATCTAAAAAGTGTGCATCATGACACCTACATGAACACTTTACAGTTGGTTGTATGACTGTCATTCTCTTCAAATGCTATTGAAGTTAGAAACGTGTGTACCAATGTCGTATGTAACTTTAGAGACGGTCCCTAAATGTGCGAATATCCAGTGTCAGGCGAACTTATGCCAGTGTATCACTGGGAAACGCTTAGCGTGAAACTTTGCACGTTACGTTCATATTCTGGTCCATCTGCTTGCCTGTAGCCTATAGCCTACATCCCCAATAAGGTGGGAGTTTGGTATTTTATATCACTGTATTTTGTCCATTGAGTTACTTTGAGTGTCCTGGTCACGACAGAGAAAGCTGTGCAAAACTTACATGTACAAAAGTAACAGTGAAGATTTCAATGTAAACACAGCTTTTGTGTCTTTATCAGCTTTTCCATATGATAATAATCACAAATAGCCTACTGGTAATGAGTCTCTCACCCGTTGCTCTATAGTTTTCTTCGTCAACAGCCGCTTGCTCCCCCTGCTGGTGAGACAGACTAACAGCTATGGAGATCATCAATCGGCAATCAACTGATATTCCTGCCGTTCCGGATGTCAAATGTTGAATTTTCTGTCGAATTCCGGTCGAATATTATAGGTTGTATTTTTAAACAGAATTAACGTTTTGGAAGTGAAATCTGAAAGGTGAATATGGATTATTGAATTTTTAATAATGAAAACGTGTGAAATGTTTTGAATTGAAATATTCACAATCACAGCTTAAATATACAACCATGTTGAATTTCAGCCCATAAAAATGCAAGCCCTGAAAATACAATGCTTTAAAATGCAAGCAGGGTTATTAATGCAATGCATATTTTTTCGAGTAGTGTAATTTAACAAGCTTTTTTGTTTCAAAAACTTTTGTCATTATTTTACTTCCATACTACGATAATCTTACATTGACAATGCCATTCAATGATTTTCGATGTATAGCAAAGTACAGGTTCAATATAAGATTAGTGAAATGTTAGTTGAATTCATGTTGGTTTTATTTATTTATTTTAAAAAATCATATTCAAATATGAGTATCAAATATGATCATGGGGCTTTGAGGAAGGTTTATTTTTTTCATCTCTGAATCATCATTGTATTGCATTACATTATATTAAATATCATCTTACTAAGACATATTATTGGCAGATATTGATTGCATGTCAGTATCTTAATACTGTTATAAAGATCTCATTGATTTACAAGAATCAGAATTTCATCTTACTTTTTGGCCATATAAATACTGTATCAGCATCTGCAGCAAATTGCATATTATTCCTATGAATAAATTTGAGCTTTATTTAAAATAGAAATCTTTTGTAATAATATACACTACATGTCAAAGGTTGGGGTCAGTACATTTCTTTGAAAATAAATTAATACTTTTATTCAGCAAGGTTGTGTTAAATTAATAATAATAAAAAGTGATAGTAAAGATTTATATTGTTAGAAAATATTTCTATTTTTTAATAAATGTTTTTTTTTTATGATTAACAGTTTATTATAAATGCTGTTATTTTTAACTTTTTTATTAATCAGTGAATCTTGAAAAAAAGAATCACGTGTTCCAAAAAAAAATATTAAGCAGCACAACTGTTTCCAACATTGAAAAAAATCAATAAAAAAAATCATCATATTAGAATGATTTCTGAAGGATCATGTGACACTGAAGACTGGAGTAATGATGCTGAAAATTCAGCTTTGAACACAGGAATAAATTACACTTTAAAGCATATTAAAATTGAAAACTATTATTTTAAATTGTAATAATATTTCACAATATTACTGGGGTTTTTTCCCTGTATTTTTGATAAATTAAATGCAGGCTTGATGAGCATAAGAGACTTCTTTCAAAAACAAGTTTCCAAAAAAAATGTTGCAGTTTCGTTTGTCTGCTGCGATTAAATTTTCACCTCATTTTGTTTTGTTTAAACATATATATTTAGGAAAATACTTAATTTCAAACATTTAATATCTCCACGATCACATTTCAACATTTCTCCCGCCCTTCTTCCGGAGAATTCCCTCTCTGACTGTTGCTATGGAGTCCAGCGAAGCGTCTTGAACGCAAGGCATGACGGTCTGAAATAAAATGCAGGGAAACATTGCAGCGAGACTCTTGCAGAGCTGACCAATCACAGAGCCTGGCTGGGCAGCGACAGCCAATAGGATTCAAGAGTGGGAGGGGCCAACGGACAGTTACACACCTACATTACTTTGGTCAAGCACACAGCGTGAGCATCACACACAGGCGCTGCGAGTGAGACTCTTTTCTCTCCTTATACGGAAATCTGCACATAAATAAGGTGAAAACTTTTACATTTATCCTTTTCTACTGCATATTAGTCGGTATAACTAAATATCTAGAGTGTTTTTCCGTTCAGAGCAAGCGATACTGTACCTAGTTGACTGCACATCTATATTTAATTCAGCTACGGACTTAAACTTAAATAAAATGATAATAACAAAGATTGATCAAGAGTAAAAATTTAAATATGCAAAAGTCTTTAATTTAACATAAAAACGCGCGAAGTATTTCTCATTTCTAAAAATAACCATGCCGCCATTCATTTATATTCCACTAATAAAAACACGCATCTCAAAAAGGCATTTGATTTGATAAGTTAAGATTATTTAGTTGGTTTATTCAGTCTGAAGTTATATGAACATTATTTGAAAATAAATATAAGTTTGGGGAAATCTGTGTTGCTGAGTACAGGATTTAGTTCAGGTGTCCATGGCAACAGTAACCTGGCGAAATATGCCACGTGATGTTATGTAATAAAGATGGAATAATGGCCGTGGAGCTTCTGATGTGCTGATTTTATATAATGCCCATCCTGACTCTGATGGCTGACCATCATTCACCAGTTCCACCAGCAGATGCTTGAGGATTGTGGGATTGATTTGGGGCAGGGCACAAAGCATTATGGGTGCGTCACAGGGTGTTGTTTGGGCGTTCACAGATTAAATTCACTCATTCCTCATGAAATGTCTCTGTTTGTGTCTACAGAACCACCATGTCTGACAGAAAGGCCGTGATCAAGAATGCGGACATGTCCGAGGAGATGCAGCAGGACGCTGTGGAGTGCGCCACACAGGCGCTGGAGAAGTACAACATCGAGAAGGACATCGCTGCCTACATCAAGAAGGTAAACGCCGGTTTGTTGGATTTTCCAACTTCGATACGATACCTCGGAAAATATCGATTTTCGATATCATGGGGAAAACGGCCATATAGATATTTTTATCCAACTTCGATTCGATACCTTGGAAATTATCCATATTCTATACCATTTTCGATATCAAGGATAAAGCTGCCATATAGACATTTTTATTTTTTTATAATTTGCGTAATTTTGTTGAAATGGCTTTCTCACAGCACAGGGAGACTTTATTTAAATCTTTGAACTAAACTTACACAAACAAGACAAGTAAACAGTCATCAATAACATAAGAACAAATTGCAAATGGAATGACAAATGAAGTAAACACAGCTTTAAGTGGTTCAGGTGGGTCTAACAGCAGTATTCATGTAAGAAATACTAAGTAAGTATACCGTATTTTCCGGACTATAAGTCGCTCCGGAGTACAAGTCGCATCAGTCAAAAAATGCGTCATGAAGAGGAAAAAAACATATATAAGTCGCACTGGACTATAAGTCGCATTTATTTAGAAATTTATTTTCACAAAATCCAAGACCAAGAACAGACATTTAATCTGGAAAGGCAAGTTATTCAACTACACAGTAGTACACAGAACAACAGGCTGAGTAGGTGTCCGGTATGTTAACATAACACATTAACAGTTATTCAGCTACACAATAGCATAAAGAACATATACCTGGGAGGCTGAATAGGCTAAATTAACATAAGCCAGCGAGTCCAACAAGCAAGTTACCAGTAAACAAGTTCACCAAGCTCCCGCGATCTCATTCCACATCATTTTCTTCATCCTTGGTGTCGCTTCTGAACAACTCCGCCAACTAGAGCGGCCTCTCGCGGCTGTAGACGGTAATGTTTTCTTATGGTTCATCTCAGTCTGAATTAATTTTGATATATAAGTCGCACCTGAATATAAGTCGCAGGACCAGCCAAACTATGAAAAAAAGTGCGACTTATAGTCCGGAAAATACGGTAATTACAAACGAAGAAATTGAAGTCGTCAGGAAATCAAAATTGACCCCATTTACTTTGTTAGCGCACATTACTAGTCTTGTGGTGAACAATTGATCCGTGCAAGTCAACACACAGAAAACGTGTTCGTCGTGGTAATCTTTGATCATTTGCTTCCGCTCTGGAATGGCGTTCCCTCTCGTCCGTTTGACGGCTTGGGTTGAATATCTTTAACAACCGTCCGTCTGCTATGAGCGAGGGATTGAGACGAGGAGCGCTAAAATAAAACCCCGTCCTCTATTCAATATTCCGTTTCACTTGGAAATACGTCAATACACTGAAGTTAAGTCTGTAGCAACGTCCGGTTTATGCAGACTTTAACGTAATCAGTGTAAAATAACCCCAGATAGTCTTCATTGTAAATATTAAATACAGATCAATGCTTAAAGTTACAAAAGTAATTCAGTCTTTGATTAACATTAATGACAGACAGTAGCAGGTTTATTAGGCTGCTGTCACTTTAAAAACGTGTGCGCGGATCCAATATACTGATACACAACATGCGTTTGCTTTCTCAACTGTGTACATTCCAAAATTGTTTAAGGGAATACACGCCAAAACGGGCATTTGGGAAACATTTGTGAGTATTTGACAGTTTATGCCATGAAAAAGAGCTCAATTTGGTTCTGGAGAGCTGTTTGAGAGGCGGCTTTATGTGCGCTCCGCTCCGCTTGTACAGTATCAGTGGTGTGAGCGCGAAACCTGCGGGAATTATTGAAATGATGCCCAATACGAGCACTAGGCTATTCAACCGCAGCGAATGAGACGAGCGAGTGAGTGAGAGGAGAAGGTGTGTGTCAGTTCAACCGTAGGAGAGAAGAGAGGGAGAACACACAGTGTATCGATTCTGCAGAAAATGAGGATTGGAACCGTGTCAGATATTACAGAATCGATGCGCATCTAAATATCGATAGTTTTGACAACACTAGTTGGACTGAACACTTCATGGGCGTCCATTTTCTTTGTACGGTTTATATTTAGCAGTGAAGATGTGCTCATGAATACTTTATCGTCAGGTTATTGGTGATGTCAACCCAGAATCAACATTTACTGAATGTTTCTGGCCTTATTGTGCATGATTCATTGGTTATTCCAAGTTGCAATGCATCTTTGCATATTTATATTTACTTTTTTTTTACCCCTTCCTTCTGAGTCAGGCCTTTCGCTTTGAGTAAATGTGTTGAAAACAGTATTTCATACTGATTGACTATAAATGTATTCTTTCCATGCAGGAGTTTGACAAAAAGTACAACCCCACCTGGCATTGCATCGTGGGAAGGAACTTCGGGAGTTACGTGACTCACGAGACCAAACACTTCATCTACTTCTACCTGGGTCAGGTGGCCATCCTGCTCTTCAAGTCGGGCTGAGCGACGGCAACACGATTCAACAGACCGCTACGAACTGACTGTACTGACGAGGCGAACCATTCCTGTACTGGGACCTGCCTTCTCTCGGCTGCTTCTCTTCTCCTTTCACTCTGATTATTGTTTAGAAAACGGCCATTCGGGAGGGAAATGCCATAAAGAAACAACTGTATTTATTTTTGTTTTCTATACAGCGTTTTATGTCACCTGCGTTTTTTTAATTAAAGCAAAATGGTTTGGCCGTTTGCCTGGAGTTTTGTGTCTGAAGGTTTATGGTGCAACATCTTAGGATGGTAATAGGAACTATAGTTGAGAGGGGAAACGAGAACGAAAAACAAATTTTTCGTTTTTGTTTTTTAATTGCGACTTTTTTCTCTCCAAATTTTGTGGCAAAAACCTGCAATTCTGAGGAAAAAGTCAATTGCGAGGGATAGAAAAAGTCTGAATTGTGAGTTCTTACATAATTCTTCAGAATTGCGAGTCAAAATGAATGGTTCCACTTTTATTCTGTGGTGGAAACATGCATCCATAATCTTTCCCAGATCTCACAAACTTTTAGACCTGAGTTTTGTCCATCTATTGATAAAACATTGCAACATTTAAGTTATGCAAGTATGAAATTGAGTAATAGTTGTTGAACTCGAATATGATCAGGGTTGTACTTTGAATGGTTTCAAGTTAATATTGATTTTTATATTTATACATCATACATATTCATTTTAATAATTTTTAGTCATCTTGCAACCCGTGACCATGGACTTGCTCAAATCCAGCCAGGATAGACTCGCATCCAACAAACATCTTATGGAACAAGAATACAAACTAGGCATAACTCGTATTAGGCAAAATAGGTTGATGAGAACATTAACTTGTACATTCATGTCAGCATTAATATAAAAACATTTCTAACAATAGTGGTGTACACGCACAACAGATCATTCAACCTAAAAATAGCCACTAGAGATGAATGCTCAAAGACAGACTGATTTAGAAACGTAAAGTGCTATTGCTTATAACAATACTTATTTTAAGCTGACTGCAAGGGAACATTTGCAAAGCTATTTTTAAAATATTACCTTGTATAGACAAATTTCAAACATGGTCCAATAGCAAAGTTGCTTTCACACAATCAGACGAACATACAGAATAATTTGGTATGCAACATAAAATAATGCAAAAAAGAGGCAGAGAACGTGATATGGGATCGAGACTTTATTTGCAGTTTAGAAAACCAGTTTGTGTGGGTAGACTCCATTAGACAGGGAGAATGTGGAGCGCAGGTATCCCTTGAGCTCCGGAACCTTCTTGATCAGAGGAAGTAGAAGAGAATCCACTGCTTTCTGGTCCGCCTTGCGCTGCTCCGTCAACTGGTACTTCTGCAGAGACAGAACAACAAGAACATCAGAACACTCAGTTGCGGTCACAGACAGTCTCTGCATCCGGGTAACTGGAACTGATCCTCGATTTACCTCCTTCTCCGTGTCAAAGATTTCTCCCTCCTGGTGCTTGGGTTTCCTCATCTTCTTCTTCTTGAAGTAGGAGTCGACCAGTGTACTGGGGAACTTGATGCCGGAGATGTCCAGTTTGGTGTTGGTGGCGATGCAGAACTTCTGGTGAGCTCTACGCAGAGGCACTCGGTTCAGAGCCAGAGGACCTGAGAGAGACAAGAGACGGACGTCAATTATTCACTCCCTCAAACTGCACACTAAAAGCTGCACACTAATGGGGGGGGAAAGGGACATTGCAAGGTTTTGATTTTCTACGATATATATAAAAAAAAGTGTTTGACAAGATGACTTGAACTATAAATTATTCAATATTAATCATTCTAGAATGATTGGGGTGATTGCGTTGAGGAGTTCATCATCTACACAATTAAAATGCTCTTTTCAGTCCCAAATACTTTTTAGACTTGAGCGATTTGGGGAAAACAGTGTGTGGGTGCTTTGTTTTACTCTTCACATGTTGTCATGTGCCACATTCACACAGTTTTTGACCAATTCAATATGACTAAAATAATGATTTTGTGATTAAATATTAAACGAAATAAGAAATGATTGTAATACTAATCATACTGTAAAAAGTTACTATAAAATAAAAATGTTAAAAATAACACTGTTTTTGACCAACTCTTTCCAATGGATCTCTGAGCTACTGTGAGTGAGTGGAGGCGGGGCTCATTTGCATATTCATAGAACCATATATACTAAACAAGGCGAGGGTGTCGAGTTACATTCAAGTTATTTTAAGGCATACATTTTTAAGGCATAATTTTGGTGATCAAAGATGAGTTAAGGGATAAAATGGACTACTTTTACTAATTACTATACTAATATTGATATACTAGCATGTCCATTTTCAAACTGTATAGCATCAAGCTTTTATTGTGACGGGTTGCTGGCAAATTAATAACTTTGCTGCTGGTTTCAGAGTGAAGATCGTTGTATGTTCATGAAACGCAAACATGAACCACACACACACACACGTGTAAATGACATTCTTCACTCTGAAACTGCTAACACATTTACTAAAATCACAGCCTTGACACACCAATCCACTTACAGTAGTCAACATTTGCAGTGGATCAAAAGAGTTCATCAAAGTTGTCCTAAGACAAGAACGGGGATTGTTCAAAATTCATGTATAACTTTGATGAAAGGCTTTGATCCACTTCAAACGTTGACTACTGTATTTTATTTCGATATATGGAGCAGCCCTAGAGAAAATCATCTCCAGCTCACCGGTGACGAGGAGGAGTCCGCTGTCCAGCTGCTTGAGGAAGACCACACGCTGCAGAAGAAACACACTCACGGTTAACAGCCTGTGACGCTCGCTGCAATCCTCATCTGAACCTCTTTTGCAATGCAAATCTCAAGTGCAACTTGTCACCCCAATTCAGCAGAATAAAGTTAACAAGTGTTTGTGTGGGAGAGAGAGCATCTGCGCAGGTCGCTGTTTTGCATGTAGGCGTTTCACCCATGGAGTTGCTACACATGCATATGAAGAACAATAGCTATGTCTGGATATTAACTTCCGAGATTTGAAACCAAAGTCTGATGATATTCGATAGGGGTGTAACGAGACCCTCATGTCACGACACAACATTATTCTGATACTCCAAGAGATATGGTAAAAGGTCAACCAAAAAAATTAACTGTTGATTAAAATGCTAAATTTGGTATTACATTGTGGGTGTAAATTAATAGACTTAGTGCTGGAAACCCAATGCACAGGACAATAGAGACACTAGAATAACAATATTCATGATTCTGAAGATGAATACAGAATTATTGTAGACGAATATGCTTGCACTGTCACTCACTAGATATATTTAAAATAAAGTATGCCACTTTTTACTGCTAACATCAGACATTTGGCATTATCAGGAGCCATAAATATTCCCCCATTGCATTATATATAGCAGTTTAATGTGGTACTGACACAAAAACTCAGACAGAAATTTCTTTTCACAATAAAGACTGTCACTATCCACGATAAATATTGTTGCATTTTTGTATTGCATTATATTGTGACCCGATATATTGTTACACCCCTAATATTCGAGAACGATTTCCCTGTTCTGAGTGGGAAGCAAGTGACTTGTTTTAAATGACGCTTGGTCCATTTATTGAGCTCAACACTGCACATGTACCTTCCCACGGTGGCGTCCGGTCAGCAGGATCAGGACTGTTCCAGGGGTGATGGACTGGCGCAGTTTCCTCCGGTGCTGAGAGAAGGGCTTGATGCCGTGACTCCGCAGCTTACGCCGCACGTCTTCTGTGGGGTAATAACGGGGCTGGACACAGAAACACACGAGAGAGAGAGAGAGATGTGAACATTAATGTGGTAAAGGACACAATGTTGAATCCAATAGACCTTCGTCAGGCTAGACAATACTGAATTTAATCAATGAAAATGAGGCTGTGAGGGATTACAATGGCACACGCTGTATAAAGGTCCTAGATCATAACTTTCACAACTCATATGGAGTTTGACTATTGTATTTCCCCCCCCTCAGAATTGCGAGATAAGTAGCAATTTTTTATTTTGTGGAGGAAAAGTCTTCCATAAGACTAAACATGGTTCCAGAAATATTTGAAGAAAATTAGAGATCAGGGTCAAAATTGACATGAATATTAAACCTATTTTAAAATGGTTAGGCTCATAAAAAACTAAACAATTTTGGCTCCAAATCTCAGGGATCTGGTGGTAAATGTCTTATTCTCACCATCTTGCGGCGTTTCACAGCGCGGGTGCCTCCATTTTTGTCTCCACCGACAGTTTTGGTGACTGTGTTGGAATTCTTCTTTTCCTTGATTTTCTTCTCCCGGATTTTCTTTTCAACCTGAAACATGAAGACAGAGCTTCAGAAAACCGCTGATGACGGGGTGAGACTGACCCTGGATCAGAGAGCTGCTGTGTGAACCCTCACCTTCGTCACGGGAGCTTTAGTCTTCCTCTTGTACATGGCCCTGCGAGCGGACATGACGGATCGGGAGTAGCGGCCGATGCCCCTGACCAGCACAGGGTTACGGCTGCAGTGTTTACGGGCAACCTTCTTCTTATCGCCCTCAGCCATCTGAGAAAAATAAGACTCTTTATTAAAATATGCACGCATACAAAGATATTAGACATTAATAACATGCATCAACCAATAGTAAAGCTGCTCTAAAAGTCAATATCGTTTTTTTAATATAGTACTTGTCACATTACATCTCAACATCAGCACTGCTATTTGACCAATTCTATTCACAATAGAGTAGGGCTCCTAAATTAGACAGTAATTAACATGAAGCATATCTGAACTCCTGCATATTGACTGTTGATAGTGCAACTTGTTAAATGAACGCACACCACATTAATAAAGAACTCTCAGCTTCTATAAATACACACACACACACATGTATATGTGTGTATGTGCATGGTGTTACTACAGTAACTCAACGTGACCAGTTGTAGCATTGCTAACAGGCTAAAGGACACACATAAACACATTTATAGACTAACAAGCGTCTTTAGAGAGTCTATTTTACGCTCTGTTCACATGACAAGCCGTCACATATGACTTTATGGTTTTTAATATTAACATAAACACACAAATCCCGTTTCAATTCACATGCAGCTAGTGTCGGCCTCAGCGCGCGCCGAACATTCATTACGTACGTTAAAACATACATCACATCCACTAATATTCACATCTACTACTGCTATATGTGTATTAAAACATTCATATATGATCCAGAGTGAAATATTACGCGCCGATGAATCAGATTAATGCAGATTGTACTTGGACAAAACAGACACGAAAGCCACAATTACCTTCAGCTAGAAAAAAAAGACCGACATCCGGGCACTTGACGCATATATAGTCGTGACGTGATCCGCTCGGGGTTTTGCTTCCGCTCTTAAAGGCACACGCGCTTCTTTTGGCCACACGACGGGCGCGCGAGTGCCGCTCATCGGCTGAGGAAGACAAATACATTTTTAATGTTCTTGTCTTTTGTGAAATTGTCGCAAATTGTACATTTGTATGTTGTAAAAAGTTAAAGTCATAAAGCAGCTTTAGAAACGGAAGGTCAGATTACATACAATAGTTCATGTTTATTTTGCTGCTGTCAATGCAAAGTTTTGTAAATTGTTGTACATTTAAAGAATACATGTAATAACCTTACCCTATGTAATAATGTATATTAATGTAATATATATGTAATATAAAGAATGTATATGCATACATATTGTACGTGGGATTTAAAATGTAAAAAAAAGTGTGTGTGTGTATATATCTATATCTATCTATATATCTATTTACATTCTATATATAGGGTATGGTTATATATGTATAAAATGTATATTTTTAGTGTGTCTATATATATAGTATACTGTATATACTTTTTCACATTTTAAATCCCATATACAATATGTATGCATATATATGCCCTATATATTTTTTTAAAGTATATATATATATAACTGATTTAGAATAAGAACATCCATTAGTCTCCTCAGAGTTATTTATTTAAAGACTGGAAGTGCATCCAAAGGTGATCCGTGTGAATCTATGTGCTACGGCTGATCCACCTTTGTGATTGTAGTCTGTATAACTCCATCTATATTAATAAATCTGCATGCCAAGAGGGAAAAAGTAAAGGCTGAACATTACACAGTGTCATATTATACAGCTCATTCTTTATTGATAAGAACAGTCAGGGCTCTGGTCGGTGAACATGTTTAGTCAACATTCTATACAAAATCATTTAGTAAAGTCCATAATCAAGAGTTTTTGTTACATGGAGTTGAATCACAACAGAATGAAAATATTACATTTCTGGAAAGCATGGAGATGGTTAATCCGGCCGGATGTGGAATTAGGCACAGAGACTAAAGTACAGCAAGGCACGTTACTTCCAGCATCACTGAACCGTAACCAAACGCGAACTCCTGCACAGACACGGCTCCATCACTCAATCACATGATCCTTTTACAAGAACAATAATCATGTGTGAAATAAACTTTTTATTCCAAGTTTGTACACAGACTATGTCATTTCTTACAGACTTTGGGACGGTGTGAATTAGGCTTTGAATTTGACTTGATTTGTTTGCAGGAACATGTGTGTGTGTGTGTGTGATGTTCTCAGTTTGTGTTTTCCAGGACGATTGCGATTCCCTGACCGCCACCGATGCAGGCAGAGCCGACCGCATACTTTCCCCCGCGTCTCCTGGGAACAGAGAACACAACACATCACATGATTTCATGCTATATAAATACAGCAATGCATGATCGGGATTACACAACCTGAAAATGGCACTTAAAACTCATTTTACTGCCATAATGTCACTATCTCTGAGTGAAACAGGAGATTCAGATCTAAACTTAAAACCGTCGTATTTGATTTTGCTTATAAACTATAAACAACATTATTGTGTTATTGTTCTTTTCTGATTATTTATGTATGATCTGATGCGTTTAATGTATGTTTTTGATGTATGCTTTTATTAATGTACCGGTATGTTGAAGATGATGTATAGCACAATGATTCAACAAGTGTTGTTTTAATCAGTGCTCTATATTCCTGATTAATAAAATTAAAAAAGGATGTTCCATGATGATGCTTTTTTTCCAAATGTGTCATTATTTTCTATAACTGCAATAATCATTGTTAACCAGCATTAAATTACAACATTAACCACTTGTAAGCAGCATTGCATAAACAATGGCTAAATATCTATTTGACTCCTGGAGACAAAAAAAGTCATTTCAGAGGCAAGTAGCGTTACGTTTGTACATTTTCTCTTCATGATAACATGCATGAATGAGTGATGCACAGTTAGATCAGAAATGTGCATTCAGAAAGTCATTTCATGTTGACTTTGAACAGGATCCATGTAAATAGGTCACAGTAGATGTGTTTTCATCCACCTATTTTTATGCAAATTTTGAGATATTGCATTAAAAAGTCTGGATGGAAACACCAAGATGCTCATTAACTTTTAAAAATGAGCATAAAAACGTATGCACTCAATTGAGGCGGATTATTTTCTTATCCGATAAGAAAACATGCATAAATAAACTACAATAGAAAACTGAATACATCTTCAATGTGCAACAAAAACCTGCCACAATCAAAGTTGTGATTGGACCAATCGCATCACAGCATCTGTGTTGGTTTGGTGGCTCTGAAACGCCTGAACAAAAGTCTGTCATCAGAATGATTTGGTTTAATTCCCTCCAGAAGCGTCTGACACGATTGCGTTCCCAAACACCAGCGTCCGAACGCAAGAACATTACAGCGTTTATTACATCTCGTCTGACGCTCTGAGACGAAACTCTTTTATAATGGGGAGAAAAAAGCCACAACTTCCATTTTTATTACAGATATTTTGTGTCAGTTTCCCAGGAAGTGACAATTTTGTGCTCTTGAACACATGGGATGGAAACGTTGCTTTATTCGCAAAGGGTTTATGCGTTATTCCAGGTTAAATTCACCACTTTGGAAGGAAACATTGCTGTGAGTGTCTTCACCTGAGCTCGTGAACGAGGTGCGCAGTGATTCTGGACCCAGAGGCTCCGAGCGGATGTCCGATGGCGATGGCTCCTCCGTTAACATTGGTCTTCTCAGGGTCCAAGCCCAAAGCTTTAGCCACTGCCAGATACTGAGCAGCGAACGCTTCGTTGACCTGACAGATGCAGAAATTATTCAGACACCAGATATCATTTTTGATATTTTTTTTACTAGTGGGTGCAGGACACTATAGTTCATTTATGTAAATGAGGATATGTACAAAATTCTTCATACAGTGACTACCAGTAAATGTATAAAACTTTTGGACCAAATATGAATCAGACACTTTGAGCTGATCATGTTTTGCTGAAGTGTTTTTTCTGTAATTGCTAATGCTCTTTTTACACACAGACTGAACAGAATGAAGCATTGCTTGGTGATTGGTTGAGCTAAACTGGTATTATCTAATTGTGTAGTTAAATTTAACAGCTGACAGATATTCAACATAATTCATGTGTGAGACAGTCTAACAGAAGGACGGACAAAACCAGTCAAATATCAACTGATTTGATCATATTTTATTACCATTTTCTAAACTACAGCGAATAAACTGTGTTAATGTGAGAAATGTTGATGGTGTCTGAATACATTTAGGTTTGACTGTGTATGAAACCCTGCTTGACAATCTTTGAAAAACATCACTAACTAAATCCACTCTTCATCACTCTAGTTAACATTTAAGTAAGCATTTATCTGAAGTTAAAAAAGACATCAACTCATGCATAGTGTGATGAGCCAAATTAGAAACCTAAAGTATGTAAATATTATTCTACCTCCACCAGGTCCATGTCTTTGAGTGAAAGACCAGCCTTCTTCAGGGCTTCGGTGATGGCAGGTACAGGCCCTGTTGTATTTACAATATATTATATAGTTATTTATTTATTTTCCCCCTGCTAAGTATAGAAGAATACGTTGGTGGATAATGGACTCACCAATTCCCATGATGCTGGGATCACAGCCTGAGATGTGATAGGCCACAATTCTAGCCAATGGTGTGAGTTTGTGAGCCTTCAGAGCGTCCTCACTGGCTATGACCACAGCAGCAGCTCCATCAGACACGCCCTGTGGGTGGAGCCAGTGACATCATGAAGACATGCAAATACACTGCAGAACACAAAATCACTAGTGGCACTGCTGACTAACATTTACATATACACACATATACACACATATATATATACTAATAAGAGTATATATACTAACTATATAAAGTAATGATGCTGAAAATTCAGCTTTGATTGTCACATATTCACATAAAAAAAATTTTCTCTTAAATTGTAATAATATTTCACAACATATATTTTTTTACTGTATTTATGATCAAATAAATGCAGTCTTGATGAGCAGAAGATCTCATATATATATATATTACAATTTAAAATAAACATTTTCTATGTGAATATGTTAAAATGTAATTTATTCCTGTGATCAAAGCTGGATTTTCAGCATCATTACTCCAGTCTTCAGTGTCACATGATCCTTCACAAATCATTCTAATATGATGATTTGATGCTCAATGCTGCTTCATATCTTGGTGAAAATACACCACAATTAAAAATTTAAGGGGAAGATATCGAGAGAGAAAAATATAAATAAATATTTATATTCAGCAAGGACCAATTTGATCATTAAATCGATCAAAAGTGACAGTAAACATGTATAATACTACAAAAGATTTCTATTCAAATAAAATAAATGTTGTTCTTTTGAACTTTCTATTCATCAAAGAATCCTGAAAAAAAAATATTTCACAGTTTCCTCCAAAAAAATGAAGCAGGACAACCGTTTCTTGAGCAGCAAATCAATCAGCATATTAGAATTATTGAAATTAAACTGAAATGCTGTTCAGAAGCACATGCTCTTTTGTTCAGTTCTCCTCACCGAAGCGTTGGCTGCAGTGACGGTTCCTCCTTTCTTGAAGACGGTGGGCAGCTTCGCCATCTGCTCCCGTGTGGTCTGAGGACGCGGGTGTTCGTCAGCCGTCATCGACACTTTCCCTTTCTTGGCTTTCACATCGACGGGTGCGATCTCAGCAGTGTAATACCCAGCCTCATGAGCTGCAGCAGAGAGAGAGAGATGTGTGTGAGTGTGTGTGTGTGTGTGTGTGTGTGTGAAGCGATGCAGTGCTGGGCTGTCGATCGATACACTCACCTGCTTTCCACCTCTGCTGCGTCCCATAGGAGTACTGGTCGCAGTCGTCACGTGTGATCTGGTATTTCTCTGCCAGGTTTTCTGCTGTGATGCCCATGGGGAGCTTTATGTGCAGATCTGTCAGTCCTGCCCACAGCGTGTCTTCCAGCTGATTCACACACACACACACACACACACACACACACACACACACACACACACACACACACACACACACACACACACACACACACACACACACACACACACACACACACACACACACACACACACACACACGTTATTCAAAGCTTCATAAGTACTGTATTCCAAAACCTTACACTAAATATACGACTGTAAATCTCACTGTCTATATATGCTGGTGTTCTTAGCACTGGTCATGAGGATGAAACGTTAATACATTTATTTTTTAATTGTGAAATTATTCAGGAGTTTTGGTCTAATTTATGCTCTTGTTTAGCTATTGTTCTCCAATCCTTTCATTTAAAAGATATGTTTTTACTATTATACTGACACTACCAACATTGTCTTTGGAATATATCCTCAATTTCTTTATTTTGTTTGGTAAATTTATCATCACATCTTACGATCTCACATTTTTTGATTGAGGCAAACTCACAAAGTGACGGATTACAGCAGCAATATGAGAGATTTGTAATGCTTAATAAGGTTTAGTCTGCTTTCCTCTGCTTGTTAATGTTGTCCATTTTATTTTATAAATTATTTTTTAATTTATATTTAAAAAATATATCTATTTATTTAATTTCTTTATTTTGCTTATGTATGGGTGTTTTTTGTTTTTGTTTTTTCTTTAATGTTTGTTTGAATGTTCATGATATTCAGGGTTTTAAGACCTTTTGACTAATGAATTTCCATGACTCCCCATTTGTCAATACTAGATAAAAATCATTTTATTGCACTCACTAAGAGCCAATTAAATATTTTGATCAGAGCATAACTAGACGGTTTCATATGGACAATGTTTCAAAACTCTTACTCACATGCAATAGCGAGTGGCGTTGATTATGTTTCCTATGCAATGACATTAGCCAATCATAAGGCGTTTACTGACACGTCTTAAAGAGGCCACGCCTTCAAAACGGTTCATTTCAGACCGAGGCTCAGAATGAAGTTTGAAAAGAATTGTTTTTCTTCATATATATTTGTTTGTGAACCTAAAGGAACATCCATGTCACGACCCCTTTAAGTTCAGAATCATTGAACACCATGATGATCTTTACCTTCAAATCAACTCCAAACTTTGTCCCGAAGCGGATGTTCCTGACAGCGTAAGGAGCTTGACTCATGCTCTCTGAGCCGCCACACAGGACGACCTCTGACTCTTTCAGGTAGATCTCCTACAGCACAACACACACACTGATCAGCATCTCCTGTGAGGAAATGACTGCGCCGTTTCGGTTTCATTTGGGTTCGTACCTGTGCTCCATTGATTATAGACTGGAACCCAGACCCGCAGAGGCGGTTGACAGTCAGCGCCGGAACTGGGATGGGAACGCCACACCGCAGACCCACGTGACGCGCGATATAGGGAGCGTCAGCAGAGCTCTGAATGACAGAGAGAGAGAGAGAGAGAAAATTAAACAATAAAACACAACTTCAACATTTATTAGGTGAAAAAAAGAGATTGTCTCCTACTAGCAGGAAGATACATTGATGCCTGTCACAAAAAGAGGGAGGAGTCGACTAATCAGTGATGCGTTCACACACACACACACACACACACACACACACACGCTCACAAACACTCACACACAGTGAATTCTAAACTGTTCAAAGAATTCTGAAATGTTGATTAATTGTTCTACTTTTTTTAACCTTATTTATTTCATTTTTTTATTTTAATGTATGTATATGTACATATATGATGATTGGAAATGCTTTGGCAATACATTGAAACAATTGTCATGCCAATAAAGCACATATTGAATTAGAGAGAGAGAGAGAGAGAGAGAGAGAGAGAGAGAGGATGAACATGAGAAGATCAGATCTTCTCCCCTGCGTTATCAGTTTGATATGTGCAAATAACTTTATCATGGATCAGTGGTATTGAAATACTGTGATCAAGTGTAAAGTTGCTGAGCTGGAATATTCATTCAATCAGTTATAATATTTGATGCTTGATTTATTTATTTAAAACTTTTTTGGCCGCCTGTCTTGGCCAGGACTCCCTGGGAGAATAGTTACTGTAACTCAAGGGGACTTTTCCTGGTTAAATAATGAAATAAATACTTGCATGTGGATACTATAGTTACTTGCATGTAGTTACTTACATACTATATATATATATAAAGTACACAAGTAACTACATGCAAGTAACTATATATAATAGATGACTAGATATGACTAAACACTGGATAAAGCCAGGTTTCAAAATTCTGGTTTCATTTTGTTGACATTAGGGTTAAATTTTTTTTAGTTTATTTTTAGTTTTTTTAAAAGATTTTAGATTTCTCTTTTTATGTCACCAGTCAGAAAAAAAGGTTTTGACCATATTTATAGGAGTAAAATATCATATAAACCTCTGTAAAAGCCTTCAGAATATAGATAAGAAATTGTAAAGTTTGGTGTGTGTAAAGCGGCTGAAGTGGAGATTTCTGACTCGCAGCTGTAAAAGACATGTTTTGTAGTTGAAATCTGCAGATGCAAACAGATAAAGTAAAACTTCACAGTAAAACAGGTCAGAGGTCACTCGTCATGCGTCGGGTCAGAGGTCACTCTTCCACTGGAACTAGACTCACGTACAGACGTTACCAGAAGCCAGTGATTATAGTTTATAAAGTTATAAATATGGATATTTTTCTTTCACAAACGCAAGGCTTCGCTTCAGAAGGCCTTTATTAACCCACTAAGGCTTATGAATTACTATTATTAGGCTTAAAAATCTCAGTTACCATTAACTCCCATTACAAAGCTTGGAAGAGCCAAGATATTTTTTAATATAACTCCGATTCTGTTCGGCTGAAAGAAGAAAGTCATATACACCTAGGATGGCTTATGTGTGAGTAAACTATGGAATAATGTACATTTTTGGGTGAACTATCCCTTTAAATAAGTAACTGGGATGTTTGCTTTCCACTAGTCTGAAAGAGGCCAATATATGGAAGCAAAATAACCCAACATTTTAAAACTGACCAGTGCATGTAGTGTCTTAAAATAGAATATACTGAATATTATATCCCACCTGCATGACATTTCCCATGATGATACTGTTGACCAGCTCCGGCGCCACATTCCCAGCAGCGAGAGCAGCTTTAGCGGCGTGTTCAGCCAGATCCGTAGCGCTGTGGTCCTTCAGAACGCCTCCATACGTGCCGAACGGCGTTCTCTTGGCCGAGACTATGAACACACCTGGACAAAAACAGGTATGAGGGATCTACTCAGATCAGGGCTGTGTTTCCCAAAAGCATGGCGAGCCTAAGGTGATGATGGTAGAGAGCATTGGTGGCAATTGTTCTACGATCAACTTAGGCTTACAATGCAAACGCAGCCCTGGTCAGTAGTTCCTGCAGTTAATATCAAGAAAATCAACACTTTACAATATGCAAAATGTAGAAATGCATTGTAACCATGATACACATTTTATACATTAACATACATCGTTAAAAAGAGTAAATATTACAAAAGCAAACAAGACTTTTAATGTGTGTCACTGACCTCACCTTTAACCTAATTCTGTCAGTAATGACTGTTATATATAGTTTGATCTGATGCTTGATTTTCCCACAGAACAGGTCACTCTTATTATTTACTTATATTTATTTCAGTTTTGATTATGATGATGATAGTGATGATGATGATTCAAAATGAAGCTTTGAATCTCTCAATAATTAGCTGAAGACAAAATCCCTTTAAATAAACAGTAAATTAACTGCACACCCATGGATATTTCAGAGCTGTTTAACTGGTTGGGAAAATAAAACGAGAGAATAAATTCAAATAGGAAGCAGAAGGAAAAGTATAACAATAAGTGACATTGAAGTTCAAGTGCAGTTTGTATAAGAGCAAAAGCGGACAAAACAAACAAATCATTCGCGTAGTTTCAATATAATGCATTTCATTCAAAGTAAAATATATAAAGTTTACTAACCTCTCAGGAGAGACATGATAGTGATTGTAGTTGAAGATGGTGTTATTGACCGTTTGAGCGACACACACACACACCGCGCCGACCTTTCACCCACTTTACCCTCAACATTCACTTCACAACATTCGACAAACCTGTCAAATATTACACTACGCTAAATAATGCAAATTTTACACGTAAACTTACATTAAATTAATTATTTAACAAGTATGATATTTAAAATTGCTGATGTGGGTCGAAGATGAAGATATAGTAATGCGGAAAGTGCGTATGTAAAACGGACGTGTTTTTACCATGACCTACAGATTCGCATTGGCCACCGGAAGGTGTAAAACAGTTTTAACTTCTCATCATTGATGTTTGTATAGTCGATATTCCTGTGAATTATGGCTGGGATTGTGTGTCGTACTGCAAGCCGGATTATATCGAGTCAAGCATCATGGTACGTATTTAACTGTAGAAATCCACGTGCATCTGATAATATCAGTATTTCTCTAATAGAGGTCATGATGATGATGATGATGATGATGATGATGATGATAAATCACTCTTTTACAGTAGCAGTTCTGTGGTTGCTGTCAGACACAGTCACTGGTTCACATCAATGCTTTCCCTGAAAACCTCAGTGCCATTAAGGTCAGTGCAGATACAAGTATTAAACACTATTCGCTAATGTAAACCACCATAGTTTATTTACTGCAGTTCCCATGGAAATACCATAGGACTGACATATTTCATGTATCATGTAATCATGATTTTCATGGTACTACAAGTTACTTAAAATAATATCTTAGGACATGTAGCTGCTTTTTTGTTAGTGTTAAAAACTGTGTAACCAGCACTGTTATTATAAAACAGAAATTAATCTTCTAATACTGTTTCATGGAGTTTGCATATCATTTTATTGTGATTTTGGCCTGAAAACTATGGACTTACCATGGTAAAGTTTTGTAAGTGTGTTTCACTATAGTAAATGTTGAGATTTCTGTCTTGTCCAACAGAGCAGAGCCGAAGAAGAAGAAGAAGGTGGACCCGCGCCGAGAGATAATGATGAAAGAACGCCTAAAGAAGAAGCTTAAAAAGCTGGAGAGAGTTCCTCCAGAAATGATTCCCATTGAAGACTTCATCACATCAGCCAAGAGCTTCGACGACACCAGGTAAAATAACCGGACACACATACTTTATCATATAAACATACATACTTTACATATAAAAACATGTTTTCTACATGTTTAGAGGACTAGTAAAGTCTATGAAATGACACAAATTGAGATAATATGGGAATTATTATGTTTACTTTTGGTCAGAGTTTATTTCTTTGATCAAAAATACAGTAAAAATAGTAATAATGTGAAATATTCACTGTCATCCCCCTTATTGCGCATAGATGTGAATATGCAAAATGCAAACGTAATACAGACCGAAGGTTGGTCACTTTTTAAAGAGGACACTAAAAAAATGAAAGTGCAAAAAAGTTACATAAGTTTAAATTTACTTTAAAGCAAATGTACTTTTTTATTTTATACAAATATATTTTTTAGAAAGTAATTTGGACTTTAAAAATGCTATAAAATTAAAGCCGTATGTCTAACCAAGTTGTGTTCCAAATTTGAAGTTGATATCACAAAAATGTAAGTTCCTGTGAGATTAATAATAATATTCACCGGGTGACTGACGCCCACATTATGTTCTCCTTTAACAAATTAATACATTTCTGTCACAATATAATTTCTATCACAGTCACCAAAAATGAAACCTTGAGTCTCAGAATCTTTCCAGCCATATGTGTTTTATTAAGATTAGAAAAAGAATTGTGCTTAAAGAAATTACAAGTACCATTTCCATGGTAAATGGTGTCCGAAAATGGTTTTACTGGATGAATACTGAGGGTGTAAGCGTTCAAATGATACCTAATTTATGATGATTAATAAAATATGTGATTGTAAAAAAGGCAATTAAAAAAAAGAGCGCCAAGCGTCTGGGATATTGTCAGTTAAGGGGTTAAAATAACCGTTTTATATTTTTTTTATATACCGTTTTATATAACAGCCACCGTTTTATTTTAATATATTTGAAAATGAATTTTATTCCTGTCCTGAAAAAAATTATCATGGTTTCCTCAAAAAAATTAAGCAGCAAAAAATATTTTGAACATTAATAATTAATATACTAAATTGTAATATATAAAATTATATGATAAATATGATAAAATAATATAATATTATAATAATGTAAAGCGCTTTGAGTGCCGAGAAAAGCGCTATATAAATGTAATGAATTATTATTATTATTATTATAAAATAATATAATATCATAAATATTAACTTTTTAAAAAAGTTTTCTCATTATATGTTGTTATTTGTGAGTCTATGTGGAAAGCACATTGGTCAACAGCTGTTGTTTTTAATTGTGCTATACAAATAAATTGTCATAAATAATAATATATAAAATATTATAATCTTATTATAATTATTAGTATTATATCATGTGACACTGAAGACTGGAGTAATGATGCTGAAAATTCCACTTTGATCACAGGGATAAATTACATTTCACAATATATTCACATTGAAATTATAATGATATTTCACATTATTACTGTTTTACAGTATTTACAATGAATGCAACCTTGATGAACACTCACCAAAAACATCATAATTATCCAAACTTGACCAGTAGTGTACCGTAGACACCAAAAACGTTAAACAAACTTCTTATATTACTAACTTTTTAATGACTGACTTTTCAAGAAAAATGCTTTACATTCATGGTATAAAAAAGGAAGGGAAAACCGACAGTAGAATAAGTGTTACTGTATACATTGTGCTGTTTTCTCCAGGGTCCGTGAGGCTCCCGAACTGAGTTTCGAGGAGAGCGAGCGCAGAGCTCTCCTGCTGAAGGAATGGTCCCGATACAAGCGCTCGCAGCACCAGACGGAGATGCTCATGATCCAGGAGGCGCTGGAGGCCCAGACACAAGCTCTGGAGGAGCTGAAGCTGGAGTCAGAAGAGCTTTATAAAGCAGCAGTCAGTCCAGATACAGACATCTTCCCTTTCCAGCACGACGGCCCCTGTTACACGCCGCCGCTTACGAACTACGAGGCTCCAGAAGGCAAATACAACGACATTACACGGGTGTACACGCAGTGAGGTCGAGCTACGGCTCTGAGGAGGGGATACATGTGTTGTTATCTGGGATCATGACTGATGTCAAATACATCAGAGAAACGGACTGTGAGAATGAAGAGCCCAATTATCTTTATTATAATGTGTTGTTCGTCTGCTCCATTAAATCATCCGTTAACACACCTGGAACACGAGGACAAATAATAAAGTTTTTGCAAGCCTTGATGCGGTCTTTAAATCATTTCTTTCATTTACATTTAATCATTTTAGCAGATGCTTTTAACCAAAGCGACTTACAAATGAGGAGAGCAACAGAAGCAATCAAACCAACAATACGCAAGTGCTGTGACCCTTCCCAGTTTAGTCTAACGCAGTGTCATTTTTTTAAACTAAAAAAAAAAAATGGATATAGAATAGAAGAGAAAATAAAATGTTAGTATTAATGGACCAAATGTTGCTGTTTAATACCTTTATTGGGATATTGAGCTTTATAGGTGGTCAGTGTCAGAATACAGATACTACATATAATATAATTACCCATTTACATATTCATTTATGATTTCTGTAGCGCAATAAATAAGGTCTTCAGTGAAACAATAAATGCCAAACTCTTGTAAAAATATTTCATGTCTTCATTCATAAACCCATATATAGAATTAACTTTCTGGCTTTTGAAAAAAATTATGGCTTTTAGACTGAAAGAGTTAAGTAGTCAATAATTGAATCACTTAAAACTCATCTTTTAGCACCAAAATGACATATTCAAGCGTTTTTTTCCTTGGAAAAAAATGTGTCATGCCTTAAATACACACCGCTGGTAACAAACTGAGTGTACATGCAGTGAGGTCGAGTTACGTCTCTGAGGAGAGGATACACGTGTTGTTTTCTGGCTCATGACTGATGTCAAAAACATCAGAGAATGAAGAGCCAAATTATCTTTATTATAATGTGTTGCACCGTTAAATCACCCTTTAACACACCTGGAACTCGAGGACAAAGAATAAAAGTTTTTGCAAGCCTTGATGTGGTCTTTAAATCATTTCTTTCATACATTTATTGGGATATTTAGCTTCATACCAGTGACTTTTAGGTGGTCAGTGTCAGAATACAGATACTACATAATAATATAATTACCCATTTACATATTAATTTCTGATTTCTGTAGCGCAATAAATAAGATCTCCAGTGAAACAATAATAAATGCCAAACTCTTGTTAAAATGTGTCATAAACACATATATAGAATTAAAATACTTTAAACTGCAAAATTATGACTTTTGGACTGAAAGAGTTAAAGTACCCCTGTAGTCAATCATTTTATCCCTTAAAACTCATCTTTGATCACCTAAATAACATTTAAAAGTTTTTTTTTCCTTGGAAAAAAAATTCTTCATGCCTTCATAGCTTGAATGTAACTCGACACCCTTGCCTCATTTAGTATACGTGGTTCTATGAATATGCAAATGAGCCCCGCCTCCACTCACTCACTCAGCTCAGAGATCCACTGGTTGACGATCACACGTTGATCTGATTGGTTACAAGGTAGTTTGTGACGTCAGAAACACCAGTGATTTCAAAGCGTGTTTTTGAGACTGTCTTTGGTTCACTGCAGTTTTAAGGAGGAAATACTCAGCAATGGTGTCGACTTATGAATTTACACATGGTTTGACTTAAAGCATATTAAAAACACCACACAGACATATAAATAATGTTTAAAACCTTGATTTTCACCACTGATAAGAGTTTAAATGGAAAATAATCAAAACAAAAAATTATATTTTAGTGCCATATTGACTCTTTCATGAAATGCTTGAATGTTAATTTTATTAGTAACATATTTAAAGGGATACTTCAGGATTTAGCATTAAGCTTTGTATTAGTAGAAAACCTGTAGTATTTTTGAATTACCGTGCTTTCCACCCTCATATCCCCCTGAGATGAGAGATTTATGTATTTTTTGTCTGGAAAAAATCCTCCGATGACGCAAAAATCGTCATTTTGCGTCATCGGAGGATTTTTTGGCCAGAGGCTAAAGACTACAGCCAGTAGGAGGAGCTGTTCCGCATGTTCTCAACCCGCCCATAGAGGGATCTCACTCACAGAATGTACACACAGTGTCAGCCATCTTTCTTTGGAAGCTAAGCTAACAGGCTCTTGTTCTGTGGAGAAAGCTGAGTAGTAGGGGTTACCATCCTCTTTTCCCGGACATGTCCAGCCGTCGAGATCGTCCAAAATGTCCAGGATTCGGCTTTTGCTTTCTGCAGTCGCCATTCATTGTTTACATGCACACCTTTTGTTTCAATCCAACTGAATTCATTCCGATTGGTGAATCTGAATGTAGTGTTTACATGAACGCTAAACAAGTGATCGGTTGATGTGCGTTTTAACATTGCTAAGAAAATTCCCGCTCCTCCGTGAGAGATACGAGACCAGTCCGTCTCAGTAATCACGCCACCGGCCTCGCGCCGTTCTCCCGCGCCCCTCAGCCTCCTCCTGCTCGCCACATTATGGCCTGCTCGCTACAGTCGCCATAATGAATGGCGACTGTAGAACGCAAAAGCCGAATCCCGGACATTTTGGGCGATCTCGAAATCGTCACGGAGACTCACTATTAGTAGCCTAGCCTTGTTGTTTTAAACTGCGCTCTCTTGCCGGTAGGCGAGGCTTGGGAGTGGCCTCCAAGTGCATTCTGGGAGTTGTTGTCTTTCATCCACATAAGCACAAAAAATACATTTTCTGGCTTTTCTCAGTCTAGAAAGCTCCAAATTCAAAAATAATTTCACATTTCTTATACATAAATGACCCATTTTAAATACACATTCATCTTTCCAGAGGTGAAGTATCCCTTTAAGAGTTGCACTAACTTTATCAAGACTTTTTAAGCTGCTTTGCATTTCCCAGTGAGCAGCGGGAAAATCAGATCTACAACAGACATACAATATTTTTTCTGTAATGAAATAAGTGGGAAAAGGCTCCTTTTTAGCTTCATAAGGTAGTAGATAACTAAAATAACAAAATATAACCAAGAAATGTTATTTTGGGTCTGTACGGTTGGCTTAAAATATTAAAGAGGTGGTATAATGCCCTTTTCACAAGATGTAAAATAAGTCTCTGATGTCCCCAGAGTGTGTGTGTGAAGTTTTAGCTCAAAATACCCCACAGATATTTTTATATAGCATGTTAGAATTGTCACTTTTTGAGGGTGAGTAAAAACGTCTGTTCCTTTAAATGCAAATGAGCTGCTGCTCCCGGCGCAGGGGTCGGAGCTTCAAGAGCTCCTGTCCTTTTACCTCACACAGACATGCACTAATTATTTTTTTATTTTTTTAGCCTTTTATGTTTAAACCGGAGTCAGACAATGATGAAGAGACTCAAGAAGAAGTGACAACATGTAGAAGCAACAGGACGTTTCTTAATGGTTAGTTGATGAATTTATGTGTAGTTATCTTCTAGTCATTGATTAGCATATTCTGTCTTGATAATCTATAAATCGCTTTCCGGGGGCGGGGTTTATGTAAATTTTAGGGTTGGTGATGTCACTAACCCGGGTAGAATGTGGTGTAGTCTCTACCAGCCGTTTGTTGTAGTCCTTAAAAAGTGATTTCTTTAAAAGCAAATATCTCCCTTTGCTTTGAACTTTGAGTGTCATAACTTTGCAGATGTTGTTTATGCTCAAACAGCAACATTACACACAAAGTTAGAAAAGTTAAATCATAATCAACCACCCCTTTAAAATATGTGGGTCAAACTGACACACGAACATCACAAACATCATAGAAATGATGTGTATATGTCAATACACACCAGCGTCTTGAAACTTGGCATGCATGTTCATGACCCTAAATGAGAAAATGTCACAAAATGTCAAAAAAGAAGGAAAAAAAACATAGGTTAACCGGTATTTCCAACAACTCAAAAATCAAAATGGGTCAAATTGACACGCAACACTACACTAGGGTTTGTTAAATTATTTATACCTTTATTGGGATATTGAGCTTTATGGCAGTGACTTTTAGGTGGTCAGTGTCAGAATACAGATACTACATATAATATAATTACCCATTTACATATTCATTTCTGATTTCTGTAGCGCAATAAATAAGATCTCCAGTGAAACCATAAATGCCAAACTGTTGTTAAAACATTTCATGTCTACTAATTTATAAACGCATTTATAGAATTAAAATACTTTAAACTGCAAAATTATGGCTTTTGGACTGAAAGAGTTAAAGACAAAATTGGGCTTCCAGGATATAAATCCTATTCTTTAATTACAGATATATTTACTCTTTCATGAAATGCTTGAATGTTAATTTTATTAAGTTACATATTCAAGTGTTGCATCAATTTGATCAAGACTTTTTAAGCTGCTTTGCATTTCCCGGGAAAATCAGATTAGAAACGCGTGGGTCCAGGAGAGGTAGTGTGAGGAGATTCCCGACGGGAAGTTCATGCGACTCAAGTACTGGGTTCTTGCATCCTCAATAGTCCTGTATGAGTGTGTGTGTTTAAGAGTCCTGTGGTTTGTCCTGGTTGAGAGGGAGATGCCAGTCATCCGGAGGGGTTTGCCGAAGCTCCCAGACCGGAGTGAACTTTCTCTGCTCAGCGACCCGTCTCCTCTCACTCTCCTGGAGGGATTCCTGATGGTGTGTATGAGATGATGAACACACAGTATAAGAGAAGAGTAACTCATCGACCAGGGTTACAACTGGTCAAAAGTTTGGATTTTTTCATGTTTTTGAAAGACGTTTATTTGGTCAAATAAAAATGACAGTAAATATTGTGAAATATTATTATAATTTAAAATAACTGTGAATATGTGTATATATTTTCCAGTGATCAAAGCTGAATTTTCAGCATCATTACTCCAGTATTTAGTATGGGAGCTTGTTTCCCACCACAGAATAAAAATATAAAAAGGTAATTGCGACTTTTTAATCTTGTAATTTTGACTTTATTATCATGCAACTGCAAGAACAAGACAGAATTATGAGACAAAAAGTCGCAATTACCTTTTAAATTGTTTTATTCAGTACAGCAGACATTCTTTAATGTCACATGATCCTTCAGAAATCATTCTAATATTCTGATTTGCTGCACAGTTATTATCAATTATTATTGATGATAATGATACATTTTTACTGCTTAATATTTTTTTTTTGTGGAAACCTTGTTACAAAGTTCAAAGTTCAAAAGAACAGCATTTATTTGAAATAAAAATCTTATTTTGACCAATTTAATGCATTTTTTGCTGCATAAAAACATTCATTTCTTTTCTTTTTTTAAATCTTACTTCAACTTTTGAATGATACTGTTTCACGGTTTTCACAAAAATATGAAGCAGGACAACTGTTTCAACAATGAAAATAATAAGAAATGCTCAAATCATCATATTAGAATGATTTCTGAAGGATCATGTGACACTGAAGACTGGAGTAAATCACACAGGAATAAATGACATTTTACAATATATTCAAATAGAAAACAGCTATTTTACATTGTAAAAATATTTCACATTTTTACTATATTTCTGATCACATAAATGCAGCCTTGGTGAGCAGAAGAGACGTATTTCCATACTATTTCCATGCTTTTGACTGGTAGTGTAAGCTACACCCCACATCTGTCTAGACTCACCTTGGCGTGTGTGCTTTGGTTTTTCTCCCACTCTTTACAGGTGTAATAGTCTTGTTTCCACTGCTGGCAGTCTGGTGCTTTGCCGTAGGTGTAGTATTCATGGAATCTGTTGAATAAACTCTTGCAGTGCTTGAATTCACTCCAGTAGACGTCACAGGAACGTGGTGGCTGTGGCCAAGAATTAAAAATACACTCATTAAAAGAAAGAGAAAAAAAACAGGTACATACAAATATATTTTAGGGCCAGAACAAAAGGCATGCATTATAACTGGCAGAACTACAAAACGGTGATCACAATAATGGTACTTAGTTCTGAGTGATTACACTTACAAAATGAACTATTTAGTGGTACTGCCACAGTAAAGGTACAATATTTATGAAGAATAACATGGTAATTCACACCAAAAGCATAGTAGTACCATTGTATTTGGTATGCTTTATTGACTTTACCGGGTTAAGTAGTACACCTCATTATGCAAATACACTGATAGTATACAATATTTACTATATGTACAAAACAAACGGAAAACGAGTTACTCCACATTTCCATAGAAAATATATAGAGATAAACTGATATTAGACTGACCCTCCACTGTGACCCTGCCATACTGCGCGCGCTCTTCTCTGGTGACTTTTGTCAGCGTTTTAGTTTACTCTACTGCCATCTATTGACAATGTGAAATAAACTGATATTGGCCTTAAAATTAAATATGTTATTACATAAATATCATGTATCATGTTCTTATTCTGTTTACGCGTCTGTATTATATGTGTATTGTATGATAATTATCGATAGATGTATTTAATTAGTCATCCAGACTTTTATTTTGTAGTCATCAGCAGCAGGCGGAAGCGGAAGTGGCAGTGTCACCGGCGGTCTGTTCAGGCTACATCGGTGTTTTCAGTTATAGCTTCACGTAAAGTAAATCAGTGAAGGGTAAACACTCCCTGATGTCCCAAAAATGCCTTCTGAAAATCTACGCTTTGAAACTTTAGTGGCCCTGAAAAACTCTCCGAAGGGGAAGCTCAAATACAGCCCAGACTGGCTGGAAAAAGGGGAGGTAAATATGCTGACAATTTCAGAATTGTGTTATTTAGCTCATATCTTAGCATTATGATGGTTTAATCATATTTAATACTAACAAAAATGAACCATGTTGCTTAAATTTTTTTGTATGCCTTGGTAACGTTACTCTGTGAAGTACCTTTATGATACCATGGCATAAATATGGTAACGGTAATCATATACGAGAATATTATGTTATACTATCACTGTACCGTGATATTGTTATACTATCACTGAACCACGGTACAGCCACAGTAACTTGTTGTAAATGATCTAAATTATAGTTCTTAGTCTATTAGAGACAAAAAATACATGTCAGATTTCATAATAATAATAATAATAAACAAAATTTATCAAGCTCTTTTCATATATGTAGTAGCTTTTTAAAGTATCTTTAGCTTTAGCTTTTTAAAGTACTTTACTAGAATGAAAACCCTTTATTCAATACATTTATTACTATGTTTATTAATATATGTTAATGTTAGTTAATAAAAATCCAGCCGTTCATTGTTTGTTCATGTTAGCATTAACTAATGTTAACAAATACAACTTTTGGTTTTAATAATGTATTAGTAAATGTTTAAATTAAAACTAAGATTAATAAATGCTGTAGAACTATTGTTCATTTCTAATGTTAACTAATGAAACCTTATTTCAAAGTGTTACCCATTTGTTTGACATTTCAGCGTTTATTTATGGAAAGTTATTTCCGGCCACAGGAATAATAAATAAAAAGTTAATTGCACATTTTTATCTCACAATTCAGATTTTTTTTTACATTTTTAGCAAAATAAAAAATCACAAGATATATTAAACTCACATTCTGAGAATAAAAGTCGGAATTGTGAGAAAAAAAAAGTCTTTATTTTAAAATCCACGGTGAAAACAAGCTTCCATATTGACTCAACTAAAGAGAAAAGTGTATAATAAAACCTTTTGAAATATTTCATAAAGCAATTAAATGTTAAATAAATGTTTACGAACAATCACTAAAGTCTCTTATATATTTCCGTTTTGTCCTGTGATCTTTATTTCATTGTTTTGCAGGATGTTCTGGCCGGCTGTATTGAGGTGTCCAGTCTGTCTCCTCTGTCAGGACAGATTCTGAAGAGAATGAGTCCTCGACCGCTGCTCAAGACCTGCTCTCTGACCTCATGTGTTCGTGATACGAGTCCTGGTCTTTCTGAAGATGCTGCCGCCTGCGGTTCCCTTCCCATCAGCCCCAGACAGGTTTCATCCCCCAGCTCTCCACCTCCGGTCTCCATCTTCACTGAGGAGGATGAGGAGAAGGTGACGTCTTTGCTTATTAAGCCACGAAATGCATGACTTGCTTTTACATTTATTTATCAGGTTTACATATGTGATTTATCTTAAAGAGACAGTAACATGACTTTGCAATACATACTTTCCAAATCGCTCAGGAAAGTGTTAGCTAGACCCGGGGTCCAAATTTAATTGAGCACTAAATGCAACTAATACTAGCTTAATTAGGAACTGCAAAATAATTTGCGGTTTAAAGGGGTGGTATAATGCCCTTTTCACAAGATGTAAAATAAGTCTCTGATGTCCCCAGAGTGTGTATGTGAAGTTTTAGCTCAAAAAACCCCACAGATATTTTTATATAGCATGTTAAAATTGTCGCTTTTTGAGGGTGAGCAAAAACACACGTTTTTTGTGTCTGTTCCTTTAAATGCAAATGAGCTGCTGCTCCCGGCACAGGGGGCGGAGCTTCAAGAGCTGTCTAAAAACGGTGTAAAACCACGTGATAGTCTGACCCTTGCTAATGTAAGCGAGGATTCAATCATGTCTAGTTGAAGTTTATCTAGGATTCCTAAAGGTTTGGTTTTGTTCTCCAGAACTCTACGTGTTAATATTTCTCACATTAACTCACTAATATGGAAATATATGTTGAACAAAGTCATATTTTTGTGACTTATTTTGAGTGACCTGTGCTCTTTCTCACTGCTTTACAAGGGAAAACAGCTAAATGAATCTGTTGTCACAGGGACAAAATGCATTTTGTTGCAAATTATAACAATACACAAGCTAAATGCAGATTGTAAGACCAGTGGTGATATTTCTTTCAGTAGGGAAAAAAGTTGACACTATTAAAACAACAGCGGAATAATATTTTGAGGTTCATCATTTTGTTTATGGGATCTACTAGAATATGTTTACATCATTTATTGTTTAAATAACTCTTTATTTTCATATAATTTAAATTTCTGCAGCACCTGTTTTCACCGTCTGTCCGTTGTGTCCGAAATCACCCACTATAACCTTAAATCGGGCATTATTTGAGGGGACAGCCATTTGTAGTCGTGTCTGAAACCATAAGGGATGTTATCGGATGCACTCATTTAATCCCACAATGCACCACAATAACAAGTGTACAACCGATGTACGCTCAATGGCTAGAGAATACCCAGAATGCACTGTGAGAGTCATGCCGACGCCCACATCTCTACATCCAACCAATAACTGATGCATAGAAACAAGACCCCACCCTCTATTTTTTCTTTTTTGATAATCCGTTACACATTAATAGTTTAATACGTAACATAATTCTTATAAATATATATTGTTCTGTTTCATGCTTGAGTGAAAGAATATTGTGTGCTGTTGCTGGTCATATTGGGACTCTGATTGTTCCTGCTTGTGTTTATTGTTCATGTCAGAAAGGGGAGGAAATAAAGGAGGCTCCTGTTGTCAGTCCTGAAGCGAGTGTCAGCTCTACCCTGTCGATCTCCGTTCTGTCACCCAGAGCCACACAGATGGCCGGCTGCATCCGCATGTGTGAGCAGAAACACAAGGCCAGAGCAAAGGTACGACACACACTCTCTCTGCACTATTTCACAAAATCACAATATTACTGTTTTATTTTTTTTATCAAAGAAATGCAGCCTTGGTGAGCATAAGACACTTCTTTCATTCAAAACATTAAAAAATATTACCGACCCCGACATTTTGAACAGCACTGTATATGCAGGAATAACTAACTCCCTATACTCTTAAAGGAATAGTTCTTCAAAATATCTTCCTTTGTGTTCAGCAGAAGAGAGAAACTCATACAGGTTTGAAAGTGAGAGTGAGCAAATGATGACAGAATTTTAATTTTAAAGTGAACTATACCCTTAAATAAGGCATTATTTGAGGGGACAGCCATTTGTAGTGGTGTCCGAAACCATAGTGGATGTTATCGGGTGCACTCATTCAATCCCACAATGCACCGCAAAAACGAGTGTACAACCGATGTACGCTCAAGAGCGAGAGAATACCCATAATGCACTGTGAAGGTCGCGCCGAATGATTTCCCGCGACTCGCCAGAAGATGGCGCCGCATCTGAATCATCCATTAATTAATTGAGATTTATACATAGTTTCCATGACAGAGTTCAAGATAAATCTTTTAATTTATCTTTTAATAATCTTTTAATAAATCTTTTAATTTATCTTGAATTTATCACAAACTATGCAAAGGCCTAGAATTCACTCACTCGTTTTCATTCACTCCTTCAAGTGGACTAAATGACCGGAGTAATTATTATTTCTTTATTTTTTGCCATAACAAACAGGTTGTCTGGGATTTTTCTTGGTGAGCTCATCCACAATTATAACACCGAGACAAAAAACATACATGCATAGATACACACTGTATATAACCCAAGCATTACAAAGAATGAAATACTGATGCATAAATACAAGAAGAGTTAAGAGCATGAACCATCCTACAATAAGTGCTGTTCAAGAAATGTGCAGACTTAGTTACTATTGAGAATGTCAGGACGCTTTCTATCACAGCTCTATAAAACCTGGACATACCAACTTTAGACACTTAAGCTGTCTTAAAAAATACAGTCACTGGTTGGATTTCTTGATAATGGGTTTTCAAACTGAGAGTCGCAGATTGGGAAGAGGTGGGTCGCGCAGTCACTATTGGCTGCAGATATATTTACGTTTCATGAATGACACACACACACAAACATTTTGCACGATGTACCAATGTTAAATAGAAATCGCTATATTGCTCAGTGCGATTTTCGAATCGCAAAGGCTGCGATTTAGTTAGATAAATATGTCAGCATTGTGTTTTATGAAGTGCGCACGTGCAACATGTTGTGATAACAATTTTCAGCGTCTGAAAACAGTATATGTAAAAAGTATTACACATGCACACACTCGAGCACGAAAGCGTTTTCTGCGCTGAACAACACGATGAGTTTAACAACACTCACAGCATAAATATTAGTATTGAAATTCTAGGTCCTGGGCCTACTGTCAAATAAGATTATTAGTCTATTCTTTTTTTATATAATCAGATTTTTTGTCATATCAAACCTTTGGTTAAGATTAAGCTTACTTAATCTTTCTCATTTCTTTAAGTTTGTTCTGCCATGTCTGGTAAATCAGTTGAGGCAGCAGACAAAAACTACTCGGCATTCTTCACATTATTTGTTTGTATTGCAATTAAACTTATATGTCATTCATTCTATGACAAGGAAAAAAACTGCTCTAAAGAGAACTAACGCCTCCCACCCCACATTCATGCTTTAAAGTTATTTTGGTGGGTCTTGAGATAGATTATTCTTGTCTCGGTGGGTCCTGGAGTGGAAAAGTTTGGGAACCCCTGATGTAGGGAATAGTGAATGGAATAGAGACAGTCTCTGATGGTGGTGTGTGTGTGTGTGTGTGTGTGTGTGTGTGTGTGTGTGTGTGTGTGTGTGTGTGTGTGTGTGTGTGTGTGTGTGTGTGTGTGTGTGTGTGTGTGTGTGTGTGTGTGTGTGTGTGTGTGTGTGTGTGTGTGTGTGTGTGTGTGTGTGTGTGTGTGTGTGTGTGTGTTTTCTCTCACAGATGGAGCTGAGCCTCAGACAGGAGCAACAGGAGCGGCTGGTGGCCACAGTCGTCAACCGGGAGTCTGAGCAGCTCAAGCGCTTCGAGGAGTTCATGGAGCTCAAACAGAGGCAGGATCACCAGAGTATGAGAGATATGATGGAGAAAGAGTATGTGACCCCTGATCCCCACACTGGGCGCTTTTCCATTACAGATTTGCACAAAACGTTTGCGATTTTTATTTTTTAATTTCTTCTAAATGTCGATAAAAAACTATTGCGAAATGACGCCGTTTCCATTAACCGATGTTATGTGACTAAAGCGTAATTTTTTCCTCACGCGATAAATCATTCCAAAAATCATGGAATGGATGTTGTTAGGTTTACATATATATATCCCAGCCACGCACTAGCCATTATTATTAATGGAAGGAGACATAGGTGTGTATCCAAGCATTAATGGTAAGGAAAGACATATGACTCATGAGGTGTTTCTGGGTGTTTCTGCCTCATATCTGCTCCGAGGTCTTGATTGTGGCATTTGGTTTAGAATCCAGTATTCCTGTAATACTTTTGTCTTTTAATGAATTTAATACAGAACTCTGTCTCGTCTTCTGTCCAATCGACGTCAGGTGACCTGTAAATGCGCAAAAACTGTTTCCATTGCAGTTTTGCGAAATGTAAATTTTTCGAATTGCCTGAAAAACCTCCTCATGCGAGCGGAAAAACTTTTTTGCGATTAAATGGGAGTTTTTGCAAAATTGACGTGTTTCCATTGGGCGTATTTTCAATTCGCAATTTCAATTTGAAGGGTAATGGAAACGCGGCTACTGATGCATTCATTCTTATTTAGAGTCAATATGTTTGAATCATGTACAGAATTAGTTTTAATTGGCGTTTTGTGTTCGAAGGACGCAGGAGAGTATCGGCCGGCAAGAGAAGCTGCGAGAGGAACACAGACACAGAATGAAAGTAAGATTATGAGGATTTGATATTACAGAAATCTTCCCGATTCTGTTAGCTAAGCTCTATCAAGAGCATCTGTGACGTTAAGTCCTTTACCACAGAAAATAATTTAGACTTTATAGTATGATTAAACCAGTGCATTATTGAGCTGTTTTAACTGAAAGCAACTTGCACTGACTTATCTTAAAATATATCAGTGCCCTTGTTTTGTCTCAAAGCACACCAGTAATGTTTTTTTTTCTAATGCACCTTTATAAAAGCTACTTAAATGTCCTAATTGAACTAAGGCCTAATCCTGGCTCAATCTAAGCCTTATCTGTGAAAACAGGGGCCAGTTGCATAAACATAGCTAGTATGATCAACTAGAAGTTAGTTAGGGGTAATCAGTCTTACTGTTCGGTTCGTCAAATTAGACCAATCTACGTTTTTATGTTACAAGATATTCCACTAGACAAGATTTGAAAATATGAGTTGTACAGTACAACCAGTTTGATTATACTTTAATATTTAACGCAGCAACACAAGTTGAATTAGGTGGATTTATTTTTTTCACAGTGCACAAACATGTTGATCAAGATTATACTGAATTTAGTAACAGCAGCTGTAATATATAGTGTTGTATAATCAACATATCATAGTTGTCCCAGCAGCATTGACCCCTTATGTTTTACTATATGTCCGTTTAATTTTTGACTGTGATCTCTGTACCATTTTGCATCAGTTAGGTTTGACTGCAGGTTTTAAGAGGAAAAAAAGCTTTGTTTATATGATAAATAAAGACATGTGTAAATATTAGGGGGTGTAACGATACGCACGTCACGATTCGATACATATCACGATACTGAACTCACAATATTATTGCGATACTCCAAGACATGAGGTAAAAGGTTAACAAAAAATTTAGTTGATTAAAATGCTTAAGTTGGTATTACATTGGGTGTGTAAATGAATAGGCTTAGACTTAGAGCTGATAACCCAATGCATTGGACAGTAGAGACACCAGAATACAAATATTCATGATTCTGAAGCTGAAAATACAGAATTATTTTAGACGAATATGCTTGTACTCTCTCACTCAGTAGATATATTTAAAAATAATGTATGGTACCTTTTACTGGTAACAGACATTTAGCATTATCAGGAGCCGTTAATATTCCCCCATTGCATTATTATACATTATATATAGCAGTTAATTGTAGTACTGACACTAAAACTCTGAAAAGTTGAATTTTTTCACTCACAGTCATTTTATTTTGGGTGGACTATACATACATATTGTCACTATCCACGATACATATTGTTGCATTTTTGTTTTGCGATATATTGTTACACCCCTAGCAAATATCAGTACCTGGAATATTTGACCTATGTCGGGTAAAAACCTTGTTTTTTGTGTTTCAGATCCTGAACCTGCGTCTGCGTGAGATGGAGCAGCAGCGTCTGCGTGAGGTGGAGCTGGAGCGCCAGCGGCAGGTGGAGGGAAGAGAGCGGCACAGAGCCATTAATGCAATACAGGAGGAAGTGCTACAACTCAACCAGCTCTTACAGCCACGCCCATCCACAGACTCCGCCCTTGACCACGCCCCCTACATCACCCGTGGCAACCAGCTCTGCTCGCAGGTGTCAGAGGTGGTGCCGGCCTCCGCAGACGTGAGTCGACATGCACCGCTGATCAGTGTTGGGGAAAGTTACTCCCAAAAATAGTAACTAAATGCGTTACTTTTACATTACACTGTCTCCTTAAAAGCGTCTGTTTGCAAGAAGTTTACAGAAGGCCACCTTATTCCACACACACACACACACACACACACACACACACACACACACACACACAGTAAACTTGTGTTGTTCACTCAGCTACGCATAATAGCACCGAATTAATAAAAAACACAATATATTGACCCGCGTTCTGCGTTACATTACTTTTGCGTTACTTTTTCTCACGTGGGCTGGGCTTGCTTGTTCGTTTTTTAATATCAACAAAAAAAGTTATATTTTTGGCAAATATTAAGGCCCTTTCACACCAAAAGTGAAATGGATAAGCCTGAGGGAAGTGCATATTTACTCCTGTACAGTAGAGGGTGCCACTCAAACAAACCTTTCAGCTGTTCTGGATTAAAGAACAATAGGATACAGGAGAAGGAAGTTCAACACTCTAATTTCTAAATCTAATCTAAAGTCATTTTTGCTTATTTGTATGGTTGAATTAGATCATTGAAGGTCAGCAACAAAGGCATTGGTTAATAAAGTGAGATTAAATACATAAAGTATATTTGTGTAATTTAATATAGTTAATTAAAAAGTTCTGCATAAAATTCTAAGATTACATTTTACTGTTTTTATCGATTTTGAAGAATACTGAATGTTTTCGTGCAAGTGAGATGAGCAAATGCATGTTCACATTTAGACTAGAACTAAAATAACCATCATGTTCACACACACACACACACACACACACACACACACACACACACAACACCTCCTCACTTTATTTCTCTCAACATGTTGACAGGAGAGCTGTCAGTCAATAAATGTGAAAAAGTAACTGGCGTTACTTATTTGAAAAAGTAACTCAGATATTTTGTTGTAAATTGAAAAAGTAATGCGTTACTTTACTAGTTACTTGAAAAAGTAATCTGATTACGTTACTCAAGTTACTTGTAATGTGTTTCCCCCAACACTGCCACTAATATGCATGTCTTACATGCAATTCCTGTCGCTTTGCATAAAAGTTTCTGCTAAATGCATCAATGTAACATGTAAACTGTTCTCAGGGTCAGTTTCTGAGCGTGGAGGATTTGACTGTGGCGGAGCGAGCGCTACAGGAAATGAGGTCATTGGTCCGAGGCCTGCAGGAAGAGGTGACACAGGCTGCTGAGAGGAAGAAGAGAGAACAGGAGGAAGAGGAGGAGCAGAAGAAGAGGCAGGCTGAGCTGAAAGCCCAGCAAGAGGAGCAAAAGAAAAATGCTGCACGGTCCACTATAGAGAAAACCAAAAAAGAAGGTGAACATGCATGTAAAAGTTCAGCCAAAAATGAAAGTTCATGCTCATGTCATTCCTAACCTGAAGATGTTTTAACACAGTAGATGTTTTGGTCAACCTTTACAATAAGGTCTCATAGGTAATGTTTTAAGTTAACTAACATGAATTAAAAGTGTTACAGATGTTTTAAAGAATGTTCATGCTGCTCCTTTGAATGCAGTGGTCGCAGGTTTGACATCATGATGTTTGGATGTGTAACACTTTAGAAGGAATGATGCTATTGGCGTCTAACCTGCACCAACATTTGATTGGAGAGCTACAGTTACTTCAGATTCAGAGGACTTGAAATATAGTGAAAAAAGTGTAATGTTATGATGCTCTTTTGTGCTCTTTTGCTTGTCAGCTTCAAGTCACTATAAACTCTTGGAAAATGAATAGAAAAAATACACGTTTGGATCAACAATAGTGTCAGAAAATGTAGACAGAATTTAATTTAAAGTCACAATCTTTTCTTCCGGATTTTGATGTGCATCCGAGTGCAATGCGTTATTGAAAAATGTATGGCAGGGTCTTGGCTCTATGCATTTGGTTGATGATTGGATGTTGAAAAGTGGGTGTGTCACTCAAAAGTGGAGGCGGGGCTGAGCGTGAGTTTGTGTGGGCGGAGTTTAAGCGCACCAGAAGGTCCAGTTACTCTTGATTAAAAACTATTAAAAAAATTAAATATAGGCACGTATTTACATTTAGAAAATAGTATTAATTTTCATTTAATGCCGACTTTAAAGGCATGCATAAGCTGAAGTTTTTAAAATACCTCTCTAAACCACAATATGAGTAATTTTAGGATAGACCACAATACAGTAATTCTGTCGAAATGTTACGAATTGAAATATAAGCCATATCCTTATATCAATCAACATCGTTGCTTAAGTGACTGCTAATTAACTTTTATCAAATGTTAAACTCGCATCAGGCTTCCGGTTATATTCACTTTAGGGCAAATTACCATATTTTTCATTAACACTTTTTGAGAACAGCTTATTCTCACTTTGAACAAAACTGACTAATATTTTTTATTTCGGCATGAAATGAAATGCAATCTTCTCTATTTTGTAATGGGTATTATAAATGATTCATCCGTTTTTCATGGTTTAAAATGTTTAGACCTCATAATGTTTAATCAAACTCGATCTTCAAATGAATATGACAGATGCTACTTGTTTCATCGCGACTTTAATTACATTCAAACGCTGAGGTGTGTACCCGCAAAACTGTGGCACACACATATATGTATATGTATATATATATATATGTATGTTAGACAAAATAATAAATACAATATAGCTAAATTGATATCCAGAGGTTCATTTATACCATCATTATATACGACCCAGCCGTGGAACTTGCTATATGATTTATGCTTTTATAGACATAACAGTATGACTTTCTGTAATTTTATTTTGAGACTGTGTATTGTGGAAAGTACTTTACAAATAAATGTGTCTGGTTTCTCATCTCCTTTGCAGGTTTGCAGACAGGAGCCGATGAAAGCACTTTAAAATGGTACAACGCGCTGCAGGATTCAGCCAACCAGTGCGCTCAGGCTTCTGAAGACCTCAGCAAAGCCAGAGACACGCAGGTCAGACACCCGGCAGCTCACAGGAGCATTTCAGTGGATACTGTCTGTATGCTGTTGTTCTGAATAACCATCTTCCCCTTCTGGGTTTTATATTATGAATGTGTGCAGATGAAGAAATTAAAAATGGAGCTCCAAAAGGCTGCAACCACACCTGTGAGCCAGATCGCTAACAGCTCAGGTGAGCAATGACACACACATCATTCATTCGTTACTGAAACTCCAAAACCCAAACGTTTTCATTGAGCTGAAAATAATGTTTATTTATTAATCAAATTGATTTAATAATCAACATTGAGTTGTATACAAACATTTAGGCCGTATTTCTCTTTTTAATAATATAATATGTTTCTACTGGATGGAAGGTGCAATACAAATGAAGTTTAATGAAGTTTTGTTCATGCATCAACTGAAAACATTATATACAAAGATCGATATTTTGAGATTGAACTCTTTCACCGACAGCATTTAAAAAAAAAAAGAAAGTTCCCTGCAACCGCCAGCGTTTTTGATCATTTTCACAAAAAATGTCATATCCCCCAGAATATTTTGTTGTGTGAATATCTGAACCAAGCGTGCCGCACAAGCCCTGAAAAGTGAAGCCAAAACGTCTCGATCGCCCCCCGGTGACTGGTCCTAGTATAGGTCATAAGCCCCGCCTCCCTGTGTTATTCAATGGGACTTGAGACCAACTAAACAATTTAATTACACTTCAAATATCTTTTTTCCGATGGTGGTTTCTGTCATTTGCTGTAGTTTTTATCACGCTGATGTACATTCAAGTGTTTGTTTTTAAAATAAGTTTGTTTTTAGTTAGTTATGTGATGCTATAAAAACGGTGATGTAACGTCATGATTGACCGCTGTGATGGACGGGTTCTCTGAGCGAAGTAGTCACTGAAGACATTTTTTTCGGGATCTTCGGAGGACTGAGGAGATTGGAGCTTTAAATTTAATATCTAAATTTCTATAATTAATTATTTCACACCAAGAGTGAGGGCGGGGCCTTGATACTCACTACTGCGCAGGTCTGGTCCCGAGATCGCTACTGCGCAGACTCAAGCCCCAAGATGTCAGCGCCATATCGGGACACTGGCGGCTTCAGTTCTCACCAATGGAAGAGAGCGAAGGGGCGTCGTCCATCTTTTTCTACAGTCTATGATCTGAACGTGCAATATATCAAAAGAAAGAAGGTTTTGCTTTTAAACAAACCCATCTAATTCTAGCTTCATGCATTTTTTTTTTTTTTTATCAACACTTGAATGTGGGCAATCTTAATAAAAAAAGCAACATTTTGAACCAAAAATCATGTTTTTTTAAAAGGCTACAATGTGCACAAGCAATGCTTTTATCGCCTGTTTCTGCTTCTTTTTTGCCTGTTTGTAGCTGTGGTACTCTTTCAGACTCTTTCAGAAGATGTCATAGTGCCCCCTACTGTATAACAGTGAAAGCCGGACAATTCGGTCAATGCCGTGGAAATAGTAAAGAATCGATATTGGTTCATCTTCCTGAAAATCGATGATTCGAGAGATCGCAGCTCTAGCATTCACACAGCTGACGTGTTTACCTACTGTAGCTTATCCACGTTGAAATACGCGGTCAAAATGTGCCAATGGAGAATGTTAAGCGCTAATTATTCTACTGGGCTTTTGAATGCTTGAATCTGATTGGTTGACGAATGTTCTTAGATGTGGAATTATTTTCAAGGAAAACCAAAACCATTTGTTTCCTGTTTCCACTGAATATTTTCTGTTTATTTTCTTTAAACGTGGTTTGTGCGTGCAGGTTCCCCGCTGAAAGAGGCCTTTGAGAAGATCGATAAGCTGTTGTCGGGACGTCCGGTGACGTCGGCTGGAAAGAGTGTGTCGACGTCACAGCATCCACAGGGTCTGGAGTTTGTCAGTTATAGACTGGCAGAAAAGTTTGTGGTAAGGAAGGTTTTTACACAAAACCAGTCGATTTTTGAAGGCAAATAAAGCTGATTTTAATAATGCATTTGCAGAAACAAGGAGAAGAGGAGGTGGCGTCTAATCATTCGGCAGCGTTCCCCATCGCCGCTGTGGCGTCAGGAATAATGGAAATGCATCCTAAAATTGGAGACCTTATACTCGCCCACCTCCACAAGAAGTGCCCGTATGCGGTGCCACACTACCCACCGATGGAGCGTGGCACGTCCGTGGAGGATTACCAGAGGTAAGAATATTGCTGGATCACCTGGATCTACTGAACGAGAGAAACTTGTGGCTAGTTTTTGCATCTGCACTGGTGTTTAGGTGTTTGCATCATGCACTCCTTTTTTTCCCTTTAAAATACAAGAACGGTTCCTGTATGAAGACAGCAAAACCTTAAACTTTGATTTCTGTATTTGAGTTGCATATTGTATGGGTGGTTTCACTACAGTGGTTCAGGCTGCCGGGTTGCCGAATGACTAAAGACCCTAGGGTCGCCAACTGTCCCGCATTAGCCAGGACGTCCCGTATATTGGGCCTTATTGATTTGTCCCGTACGTGACCTCCCTAGTCACGTTTACTGACTGATACACTGATCTAACCACTGACTGATACAACAGCAACACGACACTTGAGAATGATCACGACACCACGTCATCATCCAATCACGCGCCTCAGACCATACCAATAACACTTTGAGAATTAATCATTCTTTTGGGACAAATCAGTTTGATTTGATAACAGAGTCCTCTATCTGAGGGAATAATAAGCTGATGTGATTTTGCTGCTCAAGAAACATTTCTGATTAGTGATTATTATTAATGTTGAAAACATTATTTTATTTTTTTCAGGATTCTTTGATGAATAGAAAGTTCAAAAGAGATTTATCTGAAATAGAAAGCTTTTCTTACATTAAAAATGTCTTTACTGTCACTTGGATTCATTTAATGCATCCTTGCTGAATAAAAGTAGGCCATTCATTTCTTTAATTTCTTTCCCAAAAAAAAAAAAAAACTTTAAAATACTGACTTCAAACTTTTGAACTGTAGTGTCTAATGTTAATAAAGCTTTCCATTTCAGATAAATACTATTATTTTGAACAATGGTTCGTGTGTAATGTGACATTTTTGTATGATTCTTTTTAGAATTAAATTATACATAAATAGGTTACACAGAGCAAATGTGTTTATGTCTGAGAACCTTTTATACATATACAGTACAGGCCAAAAGTTTGGAAACATTACTATTTTTAATGTTTTTGAAAGAAGTTTCTTCTGCTCATCAAGCCTGCATTTATTTGATCAAAAATACAGATTTTTTTAAAAATATTGTGATATATTATTATAATTTAAAATAATTGGTTTTCAATTTATTATACTTTAAATTATCATTTATTTCTGTGATGCAAAGCTGAATTTTCAGGATCATTACTCCAGTCTATCACATGATCCTTTAGAAATAATTCTAATATGATGATTCATTATCAAAGTTGGAAACAGTTCTGCTGCTTAATATTTTTTCATAACCTGTGATACTTTTTCAGGATACTTTGATGAATAAAAAAATTTGAAAAAAGAAGCACATTTTAAAAAAATAGAAATATTTTGTAACAACAATATCCACTACTGGTCAGTCATTTTTTTTCTTTCTTTTTCTGAAATAAATCAATACTTTTATTCAGCAAGGATGTGTTCAATTGATCAAAAGTGATAGTAAAGAAGATTTATATTATTAGAAAATATTTTTTTATTTTGAATAAATGCAGTTCTTTTTAACCTTTTATTCATCAAATATATTAGGCAGCAGAACTGTGTCCAACACTCATAATAAATCAGAATATTAGAATGATTTGTAAAGGATCATGTGATAGACTGGAGTAATGATCCTGAAAATTCAGCTTTGCATCACAGAAATAAATGATAATTTAAAGTATAATTAATTGAAAACCAATTATTTTAAATTGTAATAATATATCACAATATTACTTTTTTTGTGTGTATTTTTGATCAAATAAATGCAGGCTTGATGAGCAGAAGAAACTTCTTTCAAAAACATTAAAAATAGTAATGTGTCCAAACTTTTGGCCTGTACTGTACCTAACTGCAGACACTGAAATGTATGTGATACACGTATAATATTTTGAGTGTCCCTTATTTTCCTATAAAGAACCACGATTGTCCTGTTTTTTCCTTTTCTGAAGTGTGCAACCCTAAAAGACCCCGATATAATCACGGCAAACTTCTATTTCGTTCTTTGCTTATTGGTAAAAAGACATTTGAAATGCTTGACCAGCTGATACTGTTAGTGAATGTCCTGACCCTTTGAGAGCAATGTCTACTCTAGGCCGTTTACACCTGGTATTAAGATGCGCTTTTGTCTCGAATCACAAGTAGACGAGGGAGACACATACTCGTTTACACCTGGTGTTTTAAAGACATTCAAACCGACCAATCAGCAGATAACAGCTTTCCCTGCTGTTCAAAAGGTGTGATAATTAGCAGATCTTGATCACCGTCGGCACCCCTGAGCTTTCAGGAATCACAAATGGCCCTTTTGGTGAAAAAAAAGAAAAAAGAAGGGGGGTTGGAAGAGGAAAACAAATGTCTTTGTTGATTTTTCCATCCATTTGAATCACACAGTTTCAACATAAACTAATGATGCATATTTTTCAGTACATGAAACGAAACGAGTAAGAAACAGTTAAAATTGCTGCACTCACAAATGTCATGGCATAGTGTATTATTAACTCTTTGCATTTTATTTTATTTACATAATCATGTTTTCAAAACGCATTTATTCGTATTGCTCAGAATCAGCATAAATCAGTTCATTGTGGAAAACAATTAAAGGTAACACTTTATTTTACAGTGTCGATGCATATGTTGTTCAAATAATGATAAAACTTTAGTTTACAGTGTTACATGTACATAGTAGTAATAACAGTAAATTATGCATATTTACGTGCAACCCTGAACCAAACCCGGTAACACTTTATTTTACACTTTACAGTGTCATATACATAATCTTACATGTAGTTACTATAGTAAAAACAATAAATTATGCATAATTATATGCAACTAACCATAAACCAAGCCAAACCCTAATCCTAACCCTTTAGTAAGTACATGTAGTTAATTTATATTACTCTCAGTGCTTAAATGAATAATTACATTGTAACAAAGACACCTTAAAATAAAGGGTAACACTTTATTTTAGTGTCCTTGTTACGTTACATGTACTTACCATAGTAATAACAGTAAATTATGCATAATTACATGCAACTAACCCTCAACCAAATCCTAATCCTATCCTAACCCTATAGTAAGTACATGTAGTTAATTAATATTACTCAGTACTTAAATATATAATTACACTGTGACAATGAAACCTTAAAATAAAGTGTAACCCAATTAAATGTATTCACTTAAAAAATATTAACTTGCTAGCTGTGGAACAAGCAATATTCAATTGGTTAAAATGTGTTGGATTAAATCAATTGAAACTATTCCAGAAATCTGACCGGTTTCTGGTATGACTGACAAATATGCATCATATTAAGGTTTACAGTTTGTTTGTTAAAACTGTGTCCAAATGGATGGAAATTGTATATATAATACCTAAATCTTAATATTTCTTGAGGTGTAAAGCATTATGAATGTACCTTGCCCATCAGGATTCTGGGATACCGTGTGGATGACTCCAAAGTGGAAGGGCAGGACAGCTTCCTGAAGAGAATGTCAGGAATGATTCGTCTCTATGCGGCAATAATCCAGATGAGATGGCCTTACACTGGCAAACAAGGGGTTAGTGATGCTCATTTACATGCATTAACCCTCTAAAGCTTGAGTTATGAGATGATAGTCAGAAAAATTTTTTTTTGGAACAGTTTATTGAACCTTTTAGACAAATATTTTTAAAAAGTCTGCATATGTATTTTTTGTTGAGTATCATATTCGATACATAAGGCTTTTATGGCTCGTATATTATGATACAGTGAGAAGAGAAAAAAAAAACAAGGCCCAAACTGAGCAAAAATATGCAATTTTGCACTTATAAATATATATATATATATCGCCAAAATGTCAAATGAAATACAATGCTTGTAATGTAAATCAATGATATCTTTATAACAGTATAGCAGATACTTATGTAAAATGCATAAACATATATCTGCCAATAATATGTCTTAGTAAGAATATATTTAAATATTTAGTTTAATGATCAAAGCTCTGTAGGTTTAAAACTTATGCAATGCAATGATGATGAACTAATAAACTTTCCTCAAAAGCCTGATGATCATATTTGATACTCATGATTTTTCTAATAAATCATGTATGGATAAATAAATTAAACCTAAGTTGCTTCAGTCCAGTAATAAAATACATTTATTTGCTTAAAAAAAGTCTAATCTATCAGTCAGACCGACTGGTTTATCAGTAAAGATCTGATCATGTTGATCATTTAGAGGCTTTATAAATATGAATATGCTTCATAGGGTTAACATAGAGAATGATTCTGGATGCGACTGTATGAATCTGAATCTCTAATATAAGTATGTCTCCCCTGACAGCCTCATCCTCATGGGCTGAGTCACGGCTGGCGCTGGCTGGCCCAAATTCTCAACATGGAGCCGATCGCTGACATCACAGCGACTATTCTCTTCGACTTCCTGGAGGTACATTTGTCTTCCTATTGCAAACGAATTGTTTTTTATTATTGTTCTCACTCAATATTTGTTGGCATGTGCATCTCTTTAGGTCTGTGGAAATGCCCTAATGAAACAATATCGCGGCCAGTTCTGGAAACTGATATTGCTTATTATCGAGGAATACTTCCCAAGGTATTTATACCTGTCTTTTTAGACATTTCCATATTATACTTTGAATGTGTTGTTTTATTGCCTTCTAGAGGCATAATACACCCTTATCCTTTTTATATCATTCATCCAGAAATGAACCTATCAGGTGCAGGGCCTTAAAATAACTTGGTTACACTTTATTTTAAGGCGTCCGTGTTGCAGTTTAATTATGCGTTTAAGTTGTGAGTAATAATAATTAACTACATGTACTTACTATAGAGTTAGAGTAAGAATTGGGGTTTGGTTGATAATCGATTAATCGGACGATTATTTTTACGATTAATCGGTTTATGTACTTATATTTAAGTGAATTATTAACAAAGGGTCTTTATCATTCAACATAGACTTTTTAGAGATTTTAACCATTTTGCATCGTCATATCCATAATATTGCCATAATTTTTTTTCCTGTAAACACACAGCTTATACCTGGGAAACAGCTTTATAGCTTATGCTGTGAAATCAATCAGAAAGTTGAAAGTAGCTCAACTTTATGGTAATGAGCTATGACGCGGTTCAGCCGCAAACGCCAGCAACCAATCGGAATGTAGACGTCCTTCGCGCTGGCTGATTCCGGAGAAACATACGATGTAAACTTTCGTTCCTACCAAAACATTAGTTCCGAGAAAAAATAATTAATTGCAGAGTTTAACCATCATTGAGTTAAAGTGTATCATTTGCATGTGTTTTTAAGTCCTGTCAGTTTAACAGGGCACGCTTGACAGGGCATATATAAGAACGAGCAGAGAGAGAGCCCCGGCCGCGCGCGCGCACTCACCCGAGCGCTGTCTTGCTCTCTCTCTCCCTCGTGCATATTAATCAAAATCGATGGTTTCGAGAAAAAAATACTCTCCAGTGATGAAATGTTTTCTTTGTTGACAAATCTTGTGCGATATCCTAAACTGCCGAATGCTGCTTCGTTCGAATAGTTTTATCTTCCGCTTTTTTCTTTTTCTTTCCCGAGCTTACTCCACTGCTGCCTCCGCCATCTCGCTGAATGCTGCAGAGACGCTGTGCGGGAAGCACGTGACATAAAACAAGGCCAGCTATTGGCTATTCGCTACTTCTCCTGCTGTACTGGCTGAGTAAAACCTCCGGTGGCTCATTACTGCCACACTTTGGTCACCGCAGATTTAAAATATGCACGAAATGAGCCGCTTACGGCAAATAAGTTATTTAGCAACTAATCGATGACTAAATTAGTTGACAACTATTTTAATAATCGATTTTAATCGATTAAATCGATTAGTTTTTTCAGCTCTATACTACATGTAACGTGCAACAAGGACACTGTAAAATAAAGTGTTACCAATAACTTTTCCTGCCATTGGCCGGTGACTTAAGAAAATGTACTGGCCATAAATATTGTTGAAACTGAAACTGTTTTTGCAAAAACAAGCAGTTATGACCCCCAAATTTTAGATACCATTGAAGATTCATAATTCTCTATTCCAATTTCAAGACCACTGCTAAAACTACTAGCCTAACTAATATACATTTAAAACATTTTATACCATGGTCTGGGTGAATACTCGATTCTGATTGGCTGCAGGGTGTCCATTAAAAAGTGATAGAGGACACCTAGTAAAGGAGTTCTGGTGAAACTGACTGTTTACCGTTCAAAATTAATAAATAAATGCGCTGGCTACGTCAGCTGTGAGTAACCATAGCAACAGGCAGTAAACTGAAGGGTTCTACGAGCTGAGCGGACTATAAATATCTCCGGTTGCTAAATAAACCGTCAGGCGTAACCAGGGAAACCAAGTTATTGTTTGTAAAAACTTTCGATTTCGATTGTAAAACTAATTAAAATATAAACTGATGTTTTAAAAATGTGTTATTTGGCAAGTGACCATGGTATAAGCGGGTTAATGCCCTTCGAGGTGTCCATTGTCAGGTGTATATGGACTTCGGCGGAGACTCCGCGGCGCGTCGGACGGTTCACGCCTCGCTGTCGTCCAGGGCATTAACCCTTACATTAATGACAAGTAAACTGTCAGTAATAAAATAACAACAAATGATTAAATTACAAGCAAAAGCACAAATAAATACAATATAATAAGGTTCAAATGAAATAAGCAGTGCTTTTAAGGTTTGTCCGGTATGTCTGACGGTAGTTTTCAGGTACAGAAATTGAATAAAGTAATCAAATGTAAAATGACGCTTCACTGTATAAATTAAACACCCTTTTTAAAGTTACAAAGGTTATTTAGTCAAGAGCAGCGAGTAATTTTTTTCTTTGTCCTTTGATTAACATTAAAAACACAGACGGCATCAGGAATATTAGGCTGCTGTCACTTTAAGAGCAAATGCACAGATCTAATATACTGATACACGTTTACTCTCTCAGCTGTTTACGTTCACTTAAGACATAACCGACTATGTATACTCGCTATTTTTTACATAATTTTGTGTGAATTTGTCCGCTCATGTGCATGAAGATGTGAAAGAGAGCTCAGTTCATTATTCACGCGCTACTTGAGATGCGATCGCGCCGGATGTTTGCGCACACAAAACTTTCCACACAGCGCGAGAGTAACGAAACGAGCTCCCTTTTACGTCTTCTTGCGCTTGAACATTTAAATTGTCAAGGCTTAAACATTCGTGACGATGCAGCGCTGGCCCATTAACTGTCCTGGGCATCATTCACGTTCATGCATTGCTAGAATTCATAATAAAAAAATGTCACTGGCGAGTGACACGGTTTCATATACTCACCAACGCCGGTTGTTACTCTCATTTGGCGCTTGACGAGTGTTAATTTTAGGCCCTGATCAGGTGTAAACAGTGTTACGAATTAAGTCAAATCTCTACTCAAAGAGTATTAAAACCATTCATAACAATTAACAGGGATCCAATCAACAGGCTCCCTGGAGTCCCCGCTCTCACTCCCAAGGCTTCAAAACACCAAAAACACTCTTTAAAGTGAAAAAGTGAATTTATTAAACAGAAGTAAATAAGGAGCAACATAAACTTCAGGAGGGGGAAAAGCCAAAACAAAGCTAACTAATTTTAGAGATACTAACCTAGAATTAAGATATACAAAAAGTGCAAAAGCTTCCCTCCCTAATTATCATAACCAAGAGAAAACGAATAATAAATCAAAAAGGCACCCACCTCCCTACCATGCTCCAATTAGATAAGGATTAGGACTTAAATCATAACTTAGCAGAAGATAGTGGTTTACATCAAATGTATCATAACAATCACTATGGACTACATAAGAAACACGTCTGTCAGTCAAGGAAGCCATGAGAGCGGGGAGCCGTAGATCCATGGTTCAGGAGACTTAAATACAGCGCCAATCACTCCAGTCACCAATCAGGTCACTCGTTAGCAGCTCCACCTGTGAGTCATTACAGTGAGAGTAACGAGAGAGAAAGAAAAACATGCCAGGGAAAACTAGACCACGAATACACATCTTCACCATGAACAACACAAAGTAAATACACTCCCATGTAACAACAGAAAATAAATCATCAAAAACATATATTAATACCAGGTGTAAACTGCTCACTTATTGATTAAAGCAACACTAAAGATGATTTTTTTTACCTTAAAAAAATGTTTCCAAAATCGTTTCAGTGGTTCATCAAGTCGTAACCGAGTGAGCGGCTCTATATCGGCTATAACCACACTATGCAAGCTTGCCAGATCGGGTCGCGTTTCTGTAGTTCAAATGAGACATAAGAAACTACAAATCTGACTTTCTTTCTGGCAAACATTACAATAGTCATTATTTTGTTGTTTTTTGTTTCTGATGTCACAATACATCATACTTTCATAAAATCATGCAACATACTCTACCCTGTCTGTGGACATCGTTCATTCCAAAGCCGGCGCTGGATAAACAGCGAGCATGCGTGCGGCGCTAGGCTAAATTATTTACGACAGCGGTACTGGACAATTCCGCTTCCAACCTGTAGGGGGACCGAAGAGGAAAAGTTCTTTAGTGTTGTTTTAAACTAAACCTTTTTACTCCCTCAGGATTGAAGCGGTCACCAGCACTGGTCAGATGGGCTCGGTAACCAGACTCAAACAGTTTCTAGAGGTGAGCGGCATTTTCTAGATCTTTAATAACTAATGCACACTGAACACTCACTGCTTCTGTTCTTTCTCTTACCCAGACGTCTTTACGAACCAAGCAGATTCCCACTCCCAAGAGCGAGCTGGGCTCGGCCTTCTTCCGGTCCTGAGGGAAGGACGTGTGTCGAAATATTCTAACCCAAACTATTCTAACCCTAACACTGAAGCAAAGTATAAGCGATGGACAAATGTGTTCATGTAAAAGTTGAGGATTCATTTAATAGAGCATCATGCCATCTTCAGTTCAAGTCTGTTTTCATTTATTTGAGCATGTAATATGATGTTTAATCACATGTGGATGTCTTAATATATCCAGTCGATCTCAAATTCATGAAAGTAATCCCACAACCCAAGTTTATTATCAGTTTTAGACTAATGATTGTTAACTGTAATCAGTTTCCCCAAAGTATACGACTTGTTTTTGGACTATGATGGAGTGTAATCTAGGATGAAATGTACTGTATATTGATGCAGATATTTATGAATTTATATGGCATTAGGATTAAACAAGTACACCAAGTGTATTATGATTCTTTTCAAGTGTGTGATCAGAAAGTGGCGCTCTTTAGTTTTTATAGCTCTACAGAACGCTGAAAGTAAGATGATCGGAATCCAGAACAAACCTGGTCTTTTCTGTTCTTCAGAAACTTTTGAGTGACCAAAAAAAAAAAAACTAATATGTATGGAAGCTTGTTTCCGCCACAGAGTGAAAAATAAAAAAGGTAATTGCGACTTTTTAATTTCACAATTCTGACTTTTTTTCTCAGAATTGCATGTTTATATCTCGCAATTCTGACTTTATAATACGCAATTGGGAGATATAAAATCAGAATTGCATGATATAAAGTCGCAATTGCGTGTTATAAAGTCAGAATTGTGAGATATAAACTATTCTGAGCTTAAAAAAAAAAAGTCTGTCTTTTTTTTCCTTAGAATTGGACTTTATATCTAACAATTGTGAGTTTATATCTCACAACTCTGAGAAAAGATGTCAGAATTGCGAGATATAAACTTGCAATTATGTGTTATAAAGTCAGAATTGCGTGATATAAAGAAAATTTTTAAAAATCAGAATTCTGACTTTATAAGATGCAATTCTGACTTTATTTCACGCAATTCTGAGAAATAAAGTCAGAATTGCGAGATGTAAACTCATAAATATGGCCGTATTGTTATTTAAGAAAGAATTTATTTAAAAGGGTTCAGCATACACTGTAAAAAATGATTCCGCATTTTAGTTGTTTCAATGTAATTTTGTAAGTTTATACAACTTGTGGTTTCTGAATTTGTTAATTCAACTTAACATGTTAAGTTTTCACTGTCTCAACTAGTCTGCAAGTTGACATAACTAGAGTATTTGCTGCCTCAACTTAAAAACATATGCTGAACCAGTAAGGTTAGTTCTCATTTTTTATCGCGAGATGAGATCACGTGAAGCGCGAAACAAACAGGTCTCTCGCCTTGACTCCTTCATCGGCCATTGCTGGAGAGTTTATCGGCAGATGATTTAATTCTTCCACTATCATCAAATATGGTAAGTAAATATTCGTTAATATGATGTAATAACTTGTAAAATGACATATGAAGTAATCATCCATGTATTGTTCAATATCAACGTTTCTAGATCACATTGGACTGTTGCTAATCCAGTTTTACCAGTTTTACCAGTTTAACGTTACATAGGCTAATATATATATATATGTGAGAGAGACTGATATATGGATGAATGATAAAATAGCCTAGAGAGCGGGAAAAGCATGTCGTGAAAAATAACGCATTTCTACCATGTTTGTTCACTCTCATGTTCAAGTTATTTGCACCAAAATCAGCAAGTCTAATCACCATTCAGGCAAAGCAGCGTCGACGCGTGAGTACGACAACAACGAGCTGACAAATAATGTAACGTTAATTTAATGTAAAACTGTGTGAGTGGTGCGGCAGGATTATCAGAATCCTCCGGTGTTCGAGATGGACGCTCCATAACTGAAAAGTTGTTGTACAACTGTCTAGTTTTACTTATTAAATGTCGAACTTAAAAGACAGTGGTCAGTTATGTTTAGTTTATTGTGGGAGATTATGTAACTATAGCAACCGCTTAACCATCGCAGTGTTTTCCCCAGAACTAGTGAAATGCTTAGCAGCTAATACTGTCCTAATAAGGTCTTAATAGTAATGTCAATAAATATATATCCACAAATTTGGTGATAAACTATTATTGATCTAGTCTTGATCTTGATTGTGTATGTGTACTCGGTTTATTAAATGTTAGTTGACTTAATTGTTCTTTTCTTTTGCCCTTGACCAATAAAGTGGAGCAGCAAGTTCTGTTTATTCAAGACAACCAATGAACGCATTGTCAGAAGGCACTACAAGCTGAAGCACTGCCATCATGTAAGTAACTGTCTGCTTCACTGCATCTATAAAGACTGTGTGTGTTCATTTAGAACTGAGTTTGCTCTAAAAAATACATTTGTCCAGGGACCATACACAATCTGTCCGGCTCTGTGCTGCAGCTTTTACGTTGAACTGTGATCTTTATGCTTTCTCAGAGACCTGTGGCATTACAGGCAGACAGGAGAGTTAAAAAAGGATCCTCCAGTATCTGCTATGGAAAAAGAGGTGGCCGGTTCTTTTTTTGTGAGAGACAGGTAAAGTCCTACACTGCTGAAAATGGTGTTTAGATGAATATGTAGATATATTATTTTGCAGTGTTGTTTAACATGCTGCTGTTATGTTTGTGTCATTTAATATTAGTTTAGATCAGTGCAGAATTCAACATGCTAATTTCACTGGACCTGAGCAAGTCCTTTTATGAGGGTCTTGACTGGCATCTACCAAAACTGTTGTGTCTACCGTTCAAGCACTTTGCTGACATTGCTGAAATGAGGACCATAATGGACAGCCTAGATAAAAATGTAAGTACATATATTTCTACTGTACTTTTTTCATAAACATTATGGGCACTTCCTTTCTTGCCATTTCTGTTGTCGTGCATATTTTTTATTAGTGCTGCAAAATATTGAAGAAAAAAGTAATATGTCATTTGTTAATGCGTATTTAAAATAAATTAAAATTAGTCACCTTCTAGTCAATCATTTTATAATGACATATTAAAGGTGGTATCAGCGATTTCAGGCCCAAACATAAATGATCACATTCATCTAATATTTCCTAACGATCCGCTAGCTGCCCGCCCCATAAGCATGCTGTCAAAAAACCGCGTCTCTCTAGGTAGCCTAGGCTCTGAGATCTGCACACAAAAACAGTTGGTATCAACATCACTCAAAACCAAAATAAATAGTGTTCCAACCAATCATCGACAGGGGCGGGTGTTGTGAGGTTTTGCGCTCGTGCACGGCTGCCTATGACGGCTGCACGCGAAAACCTCACAACACCCGCCCCTGTCGATGATTGGTTGGAACACTATTTATTTTGGTTTTGAGTGATGTTGATACCAACTGTTTTTGTGTGCAGATCTCAGAGCCTAGGCTACCTAGAGAGACGCGTTTTTTTGACAGCATGCTTATGGGGCGGGCAGCTAGCGGATCGTTAGGAAATATTAGATGAATGTGATCATTTATGTTTGGGCCTGAAATCGCTGATACCACCTTTAAGTTTTATCTTTGATAATCAAAATTACATTTTGGAAGAAAAAAGTCCCCTGTGAAATCAATTTCTTTAGGCCTTAAAATATTGTAGCTTGATTGTAACATTTTATAATGCTTCATTTAGTGTACAGATGCAAAATGTCTCCGTTTATTCACAGTGTATAGTATTTGACCAAAGTCTCTCAGTTTAAAGGTTTTTTACAGGATAGTTCATTCAAAAATGAAAGTTCTCTCATCAATTACTCGCCCTCATATTGTTCCAAGCCTGTAAGACCTTTAATCTTCTTCGGAACACTAAATAAGACTTGGTGTACTCATGTTGTGTTTAAGTGGTTGAGCTTCAGTGTTGTATGTGTGAAAGCACATTTTGAAGTTTGTCATTTTTTAATACAGCACACAGATTCCGAAGAAGATATGATCGGGGCATGACTCTAGGAATCATCGCAGTGGTGGAAGATGTGATAGACCCAATTCCATGCAACTCTAGTGATGTGGCCCTTGTAATCGAGGAAGCAGTTGTTCTGCGAGGATTTGGTGACATACAAATGACATTGCTTTATGCTCTCAACATAAACTACCCCAGAAAACACCTCAGATACACTTCCGAGGTGATTCATGAACATTGGAGCTGATACCTGCAGTGCAAGAGTGCACTCTCTTAAAAATACATTGTTGAATTAAAGATGTTGTTGAGGTAAGGTATGTATTTCTACAAAGAGCCTGTGTTTTCATCTGTATTTTTTTGTTTACCCATGTTTTTACAAGTTCTCTGCATCAAGGGCCTGACATCATTTTCATTGTTTAACTTTGTTTAATTTTACTTGGCTAAAACATATATTAAGATTTCATGTGGTTTAAAGTTATTTCACAGTTAAAGAGGTATTATTAATGTGAAAAATCTTAAAGTGTTAGTTTAACCTAAATTAAAATTATTTTGTTAAATGTTAGATCTCATGTTGCTCCAAACCTAAAAGACCTTTGTTTATCTTTGAAACATAAATTAAGATATTTTTTTAAATGAAATCTTTGATCTTTCTGTCCCTCCTTTGACATCCTATTCAACTAATACTTTCAAGTTCCAGAAAAGACATCCTTAAAGTAATCCAAGTGACGTCAGTGGTTTATATATTTGTTTACATGCAGCAGTGTCAGCTTTCGCGTCGACACAAGAATCATGTGCTGCTATGTTCTTGTAAACATTTGATGGAGAAAACTATTTAATAAATAAAATGGAATGAAACACTGACAATGCTTCATAAAACCTAGGTTAAACCACTGGAGTCACTTGGATTACTTTAAGGATGTCTTTTCTGGACCTTGAAAGTGCTAGTTGCTTAGGCTGTCAAAGGAGGGACAGAAAGCTCACCGATTTTATTAAAAAGATCTTCATTTGTCTACCAACAATGGAAAGTATTAACAGGTATTAACAGGTGAGCAACTTTTTTTGTGTGAACTGAGACTAAGATTTTTCACATAAATATACCCCCTTGTGAAATAACTTTAAAACACATGAAATCTTAATATATGTTTTAGCCAAGTAAAATTTTAAAAAATTAAGCAATGAGAATGCATGTCAGGTCATCAATGCTGAAAACTTGTACAAACATGAAAAAAATCCCACATGAATACACTTTCTATGCATTTTTCAAATACATTTTTATCTTTAAACTTCATGCAATTGTGATATAATTGTATTCCTTTGAATATGTTGTTTATTCTTAACATTTATTGATTTGTAAGGAACAATAAAACCATTTGTATGGAAAAATCTGTTATTTATTTGGTTGAGTGTGCTATATTGCAAGTTGAGAAAATATGCTAAATTAAGTTCAATGAACATACACTTTAGTACAGATAACTTGAAAATGTAAGTTATCGTATTTCAACTAATATTTAGAAGTCCAGGTAACTTGAAAATGTAAGTTATCGTATTTCAACTAATCTTTACAAGTCCAGGTAACTTGAAAATGTAAGTTATCGTATTTCAACTAATCTTTACAAATCCAGGTAACTTGAAAATGTAAGTTATTGTATTTCAACTAATCTTTACAAGTCCAGGTAACTTGAAATAAGTTGTTGGCTCAACTATTTTAACTATGTCAACTAAACTTTTTAAGTTGAACATACTTAGTAGATTAAGTCAATAAAACTTAACTGAGTCAAAGCAAAAAAATAACTAAAAAATGTAAGTTGAGTGAACAAATTTTTTTTTACAGTGTACCAATTAATACCATGAAGTTCATCAGATCCATTTCTATTTATTACGTCAGCTCAATATAAGTTTTTTTTCCGCAAGGGAATAAGAAACGGTAATTGCATTTATTTATTTATTTTATCTCACAATTCAGATTTTTATTTTATCCTCAAAATTGTTTATATCTCATTCAATTCTTTCTTTTCTTTCTCAGAATAGTGAAATACAAACTCACTTGCAAGTTATAGAGTCAGAAATTGCTACTTTTCTAAGGAAAAAGTCACAATTACCTTTTATATTTTTTTATAAAATTGTTTATAAATTGACCTTTTATAGCTCAACTTATAAACAATGACAATAAAAAAATTAAAAAAAACATTAGACACGTGTCTATATACACATTAAATTAAAACTTAATATAAGTGCAACCAAAAACCCCAAAACAAAGCCATCCTTTAAATTTAACTTCGTCTGATTAGCGACCACCTCTAAAAAAAATAAAGTTTAATATTGTATCCATTGTATTTTATCAAGACCTAATCATTAGGTTGAGGAGATTGCCCCTTCTATGTAAAGCGCTTTGAGTGCCGAGAAAAGCGCTATATAAATGTAATGAATTATTATTATTATTATTATTAGTTAATAATTAACTAATTCATCCCGCCTTCAGAGGGCGCTGTCATTAACGCAGTGATTTCCCAGTGACGCTCCAATAGTTTGCGTGTCGAGCTGTAGGAACTTAGCAATGTAGTTGCTAATTCGCTTTTAAAAAACATTTTAATTTTTTATGTTATAAATAAACGTGTTCAAACGCTTTTAAGCGAGAAACACGTGTTAGTTTCGCTCGTGTCAGTGGCGGGAAGTCTTCAGTTCTCTGAGGATGTTTCTTCTAGTCAAGTTTCCCGCCGCGCGGTGTGTTGATGTGGTTGTTGTGTCTCTGCTGTTGTGTGTGTGTGTTCGGCTCGGTCTCGGGTGTTCGGGGCTGATGCTGTGCCGGTCCTGCGGGCACGAGGTGGCGGAAGACACGGATCTGAGGTTCGTGCCCAGTCGCCTGGCTCTGTCACACCGGAACGACACGGTGATCGCAGGGAAGGTCGTCTCGGTTCAGCTCTTCGAGAATCCGCAGGGCTTCCAGTTTGAGGTCGTGACCTTTAAGCGCGCAGATGTTCTGAAGCACTGGCCGGCGGACGGTCACTTCTCCTGGTTCCCCGGTCACTCGTGGACCGTCGCCTCCTGTCCGCGCTGCAAAACACACCTAGGTGCGTGTCCCGTGTTTAACAACATCTATACCGTGTATATATACATCTTTATTAATAATTCAGTATAAATGAAACATAGCCTAAGTAGTTTTGTTCTGTGAGATTGTGTTGTGTGCGCGCGCGCGCGCGTGTTTTGTTTTGTTTTGTTTTTTTAATTCGTAATTACTTACAAATTATGCCGTGTATTTACATCTTTATAAGTTATTCCGTATAAATGAAATATAAGTAGTTTTGGTCTGTGATATTGTGTTGTGTGTGTTTTATTTTTGTTTGTTTTTAAAGTAGATTACTTACAAATTATGCCGTGTATACATCTTTATAAATAATTCAGTATAAATGAAACATGTAGTTTTGTTCTGTGAGATTGTGGTTTGTTGAGTAACGTTAGATTACTTACAAATTGTAGTTAGTAATGTAATCTAGATTACTCGTTTTAGGTAGGCTAGTGTAGTCTGATTTCTTTTAGATGACTCGTGACCTAACATTGATTTGAATAGGTTAATATTGTACCATATTGATATTAAAATACAAAGAGAAAGATTATGGTCACTTTATTTTACTGTATTCTTATGGTACAGTTACTATATCAATAACAGCAAATTATGCATTATTTTACTGTATTCTTATGGTACAGTTACTATAGTAATAACTGCAAATTATGCATTATTTTACTGTATTCTTATGGTACAGTTACTATAGTAATAACTGCTAATTATGCATTATTTTACTGTATTCTTATGGTACAGTTACTATAGTAATAACTATAAATTATGCATTATTTTACTGTATTCTTATGGTACAGTTACTATAGTAATAACAGCAAATTATGCATTATTTTACTGTATTCTTATGGTACAGTTACTATAGTAATAACTGCTAATTATGCATTATTTTACTGTATTCTTATGGTACAGTTACTATAGTAATAACTGTAAATTATGCATTATTTTACTGTATTCTTATGGTACAGTTACTATAGTAATAACTATAAATTATGCATTATTTTACTGTATTCTTATGGTACAGTTACTATAGTAATAACTGCAAATTATGCATTATTTTACTGTATTCTTATGGTACAGTTACTATAGTAATAACTGTAAATTATGCATTATTTTACTGTATTCTTATGGTACAGTTACTATAGTAATAACTGTAAATTATGCATTATTTTACTGTATTCTTATGGTACAGTTACTATAGTAATAACTGTAAATTATGCATTATTTTACTGTATTCTTATGGTACAGTTACTATAGTAATAACTGTAAATTATGCATTATTTTACTGTATTCTTATGGTACAGTTACTATAGTAATTACGCATAATTTCACGCAACTAACACTAAAACACACCCTAATCCTAACCCTATTAAATGCATGTAGTTACTCAATGTTACTCAGTACCTAAATGTATAATTACAGTGTAACAAGGGCACCTTAAAATAAAGTGTAACCGCAAATATATTCCATTCTTTATCAATAACATGAAGTGCATTAAATATTACATTACGGCAGGGTTTCGCAGACTGTGGTTCATGACAGAACTGAAGGGGTTTGTGAGTTTAATGAAAAGGTTTTAATTAAATCATAAAAATGTCAAATTAAAATAATTGTAAAATACAAACATTTACTTAAAAAAATGTGTTTACCTGCATGTCATGTGACCATTAACTAACATCAGAAAACTGAACTTAATTTTATTATTATTTATTATTATTATTACTGACGTAATTTTATTATTGACCTGAGTTAAAATCTAAGCACGCACTTCAAGTTTGGGAGTCCCTGCATTGCATATAAACATGGAATCAACTTTGAGTTTGCACATGTTCGTTATGTGTTTGAAAGACAAAACAGATGCATGGTTAAATTACTGTGATAATTCAAATAATATTTAACGTATTTCTCATGATTAATGTTGAGAAAATGCTTGTTAAAAGTGAAACGATGTGTAAATCCAGTGATCAAATGCAATGTGGGTGTTTTCAGTGATAGTCACATGGTCTGTGTGCAAATCCACAAACCTGGAAGAGCTTCTGAACACATAGATATGACACACACACATGCATGTTTATATATAAATTGCTGGTTAAATTACTTTAAATTTGTAGTGGGTTACTGAATTTTTTTATTTTATTACTAAAGTGAACTTTAAACAAGAATTAAACAACTTCCATTATACATGTAACCTGAAACCTCAGTGTAAGTGGTATAATAACGTGATTTCTCCTCTTGGTTGAAGGTTGGGCGTTCCAGCCCAGCGACTGGCCCAGGACGGTGAACCGAGAAGAGTTCGAAGCTTCGGACCAGACGTTTGTGGCGCTCATCGTCGACAGACTTCTGCAGGAACACTTCGCATCTACACTGCTGATGACACCCAAATCTTTCAGAAGCTGACGATTAGCCACACCACATTATATACGTTTAATAAAGATATTTTTTTATATGACTAGAATGCCTGGTTTTGTTTTTGACCCGTGTGAAAATTAAAATACCTACTGATTTTTCAAAACGAACAAAAAAACCCATAACCTTTATTGCATTTTCTTTGCAACTGGATGAATCCCAAACAGTGTTTTATTGAGCAAAACCAACTGAACAGTTAAAAGTGTGTCTTACGGTAATACAACCACTACACAAACTTCAGTGAGTCAGAAGGGGAAAAAGTTACAAGCATGATTTCATTTCATTTTTTTTTTTTTTTTTAGATTTTATTTTCTTTATCAAAAATGTAATCCATTTCAAATCTGGTGAGTGTCTGTAAAACAAGACAAGATAAAAATCAAAGACTCAATGATGGTGTCCACATACCCTCTTTCCTCAGCCCTCCTGAACTGACATGGATACAAGAGGATGAACTACTGATGAGTAAAAGTAGTACTTCAAGAATAAAGTAACAAAACGGTGGAGAACGCTAGAGCTAGCAGATCACTGCGCACCATGGCTTCTGTTCAATTAACCACACAAAACTTTAACAGGAAGAAAAATAATACATATTTGTACATATATATTTATAAAAAACAAACAGAAAACACTATTCGCAAGTCTACTCCAGACGGCGTGCAGCCAATAACTACAGTGTTTTGCTTTTTACCTCGAAATGCATTTTGGAAATTGAGATGGTGGATGCCATGTCGGCAAGATTTTTCAGTCATTTTATTGTGAGTCTGGGACTTCAACATGGCAAGTTCAGGATAGAGGAAAGATGGAGCTCAAAACCAAAAAACAATCTGAAGAGGAAAAAGAAGCATCTTGCTCCCCAAAAATAACAAAAAAGCCAAAGAAGCAATTTGGAAACAGGACTGGGAAATGTGGATAATATTCCTCTAATTCAGCTTCAGTCATCCTCGCCGTCATCGTCCTGAAACAAGACAATGGCTGAATTAGAGGCACTTTTCATTTTCATAAATATTGTTTGTGTGTGTGTGTGTATATATATATATATATCTATATGAGAGAGAGAGAGAGAGAGAGTGATTGTAGTTTGTTCAATACTTGAAGACAGTTTTAAACTTTTATATAAATAAAGCAAGAACATTTCTGGCACTCTTAAAAATGAGCAAAAAAGTAAAAAATTGTTAAAATAGAATTTTATATTAAAACAAATTAAACTTCAACAGAACAAACGTAAATTTTTTTTTTACTTTAAAAAAAATCTCTTCGGTTACATACCTCTCCGTCATCATCATCATCTTCCTCTCCATCATCTTCCCCCTCTTCATCAATATCATCCAGGCCTTCCTCATCTTCCTCCTCATCCTCTCCCTCCTCATCCTCCATGTCTGGGACCTGCATAGAGTTGATCAGATAAGTTAAGATTTGAAATGCAAATCATTTACTCATAATTTCCATTCAGCCGCACAAACCGGAAGAACTGTCCAGTCGCATGATTTAACCAGCTGGAATGGAAAGTTTTAGGCAAAAATAATAGTGTTTTTCTATCAGTATGTGGCCGTTGTTCCAGTCTCACCAAATAGTACTGTAGGGGATTCGGCCAGATGTCGTCTTTAATGACTTCGCCCAACTCGTCCGCCCCTGAATCAGCGTGATCGGTGAACCAGGTGAAGAAACTCTCAGGCTCTTCATGTTGCCTCTTCTTGCCCGCTTTACTCTGTGTCTGACTGGCCCGACTTGTGAGGTCCTGCGAAAGAAGGAAAAGGTTCACATAAATACTCAGAATTGTAAAAATTGTATTTGACAGAGAATGCAAAGTTTAACAATCATCCATACTTTTCCTGGTTTCCATTTGATCTCTGTTGACTTTGAGGTTGGGTCTCCACTTTCGTTCAGGTGAATTTCTTTGGAGAGGACTTTGTTCTCGAAATACATGTTTTCATCGAAATACTAAAACGAAACGGCAAAGAAGTGGAGAGTTATGAAAACAAACACTCTAAGCCACACACACACACAAAAATCTCTCTTTTTTTTACCACTTACAAAATCTATTCTGTAGCCGGATTTGATGTCTTCAAACTCTGTCACCTCTACTCTGGTCAGATAGTGAAGCGCCTCCTCATCTTCCTCCCCAAGAAGAGCTGAGACTACAAAAATCAAGCGATATTACATTAAACTGCTTGGATACACAGTGTAAACCATAGTGTCAAGAGTTTGCACGGGGTCTTACCTTGTGGGTGGTTGACAAATGTTGTGACCCAAAAGTTGGGGATTTTGGCGATGAGTTCTGACCTCTTCTGGAAGTACGGCTGGCGAAGTTTGTTGTATTTCTGTTCAACTTTGAGAATTTCCTCACTCGCCTGCTCATTAAGTCTGGACAAGATAAAAAAAAAAGAAAAAAGTTATATCCATTCACACGCGTTACCGCACTGAGTAATGATTTATACCGCGGTATTTGTTTAAGCGTAGATAATGCATTCAATAGAGCTCGACATACCTGTCAATTTCATTCTGTACTTCATCAATGTGCTCGATGGCTTCTTGTTGTTCTTTTTCTAAACAAAGTTGAAGAAAAAAAATTGAATATGGAAAAGATTAATAAAAAAAAAAATGTGTGTAACAAAAAAAAAACATTGTGCATAATTTCTTAAAAACAAACGTATTATTAACGGTACATTTCCAGTGATGCGAAAACAATCCGATGTATTGAACTCAGAGGGAGCCGCGCAGAAGCCGCGTGGTTTAAATGTGCGCGGAATCGCTCGCGCTGCACCTGCTTCCGACGCGAGTCCAAAAACACACGAGCGCTCGATGAGCGTGTAAAGTCGCTTCGCGTTCATTCCCATTATCATTCACCATTTAAAGTCCACAAACAACCATTAGTCTGTGCTACATCATGGCGGAGACGTGGCTAGGCTAAGCTAAAGCACAACAACAATAAAGCAGCGCGCGGACGCTTCCGTTCCGCATGTTTCACGCTGTTCAACCGCACGCGTTTCTTCGAAAATTCCATTCGCGAGTAACACAGATAAACTCCCGCGCTTAGAATTTGATTTTTAAAATAACGGTTTTTGTTTGTGTTCAAACGGGGCTTTGTGGCGCGCTTAGCTCGCGCACGGCCAGAAATCAAACATGGCCTCCGCTACCGGCTGCAGCCGTTCCTCCGAGAACATCCAACCAGACCCACGGCCAATCACAAGCACTGCACCCCGCACTGTCTACATAAACGACTCATACGCGAGCCGCTGCTAATAAACTAGCGAAAATAGCAAATAAAACCCCTTTGGTGAGAGGAGAGAAAGTGAAAATGGCCGCCAATCGTTCTTTCTTACCCGAGGTCTCGTCGCCTCCGTCGTGGTTCGAGTTCAGTTCCTTTTTACTGACTTTAGCCGCTGAAGCAGACATGATTTCACTGATCACGGCGAGAGGAGTTTTCAGTGAGAATCAAGCGATTTTTAAACTCGCTGAGGTAGAAGATCGTCCTCCTTGAAGTCGGTTTCTGGAGACTGTGATAGGACAGGAACAGAACTGAGTGAGCCCGCGCTGCTCCACACACACAAACTTACGGCGAGGGAACGAACGCAGATTCTCACGCGCTCTCTTTCGGACAGAACGCGCCCCTCACGAGCTCGAAAAATGAACTCCGCCCCTTTCCAGAACAACCCGCGGAGCTCGACGTGGGTCCCCGGATCTGCATTCTGATTGGACGGTGCAACGGGGGGCGGGGCTGTGCGTGGAACCGCCACGAAAAGGGCGGGATTTTAACGAAGCTCTCATAACATGTCATCCGAATCTATTTAAAATGGTTCTGACAACACAACACTGCAAATAAACACACCTGACTGTGTTTACATAATGTTGGTTGTTTACAAATATGCAAATGGACCCTAATTCCTGTAGCTTTAACAAGAGGGTGGCACAAGGAACGCCAAGGTCATGGGTTCGATTTATATGAACGCATTCATTAAAAGTGTCTGCCAGGGTAGTTCACAGGATATAGTGCATATAATTACACATAATTAGGTGCTCATGGTCATATTTCAGTCCTGTAACTTCTCTCTCTATCACTTCTCCACTGTCATGTCAAATAAAGGCAAAATGTCAATAAAAACATCATGACCTTTCTGATGAATACAGTGAGAAGCTGAAGATTATACGTTTTTATGGTGTGATATTTTAGGGAGTGTAGTTTTTTACACTAGTGTAGATAAAAATGGACTACAAAGCCACAAAACTATATTTTAACCTTTGACCTCAAGGCCCTCCAAATTTCAAAGGCTTCTAGCCCCAATGAATTTGCATGACTTTGCCAGTCGTTTGTGATTTACTGGATGAGGATTTAAAAAATATATATTTACCCACAATTTCTACCTAATAATGAGGGGGTGAATGAACTCAGGCATTGTTGTTCTGAAGCATTTTTTTCTGGCTTAGAAGAATCATTCATTTGTGAGTCGATAGACATAGTGTGCAAACGTTTATTTTGTCACGTATAAAATTAACCTCACAAACCAACTGAAACTCTTGAGAACTATACAAACTGCCCCTTGTTATGTGAAAAGAATCATCACAGATGTACAACATGAAACAAATGAGTAGAAAATAGATGGCTTTTTTAAGAACAAAAAATTTACTTTGTCTTAATAAAAACAATGAAACCTAGAAAGTAAAGTTCGTCGGAACAAACTTTTGTATTGACTTGACAAAGCCTCGTCTCAAAGTTTGAAAGCTTTATAAGCGTCCTATGCATGTTTTATCATATTGTTAGTTAGCATGTCTTAGTGTGTGTCAAGCATTATTTTACATGTTGCCAACATGTTTGAGTACACTTCTAGAATGAATTAACATGTTGCAGGCATTTTAACATGTTGCTAGCATGAATTAACATGTTTTGAGACTTTGCTAATATATTATAACATGTTGCTAGCATGAATGAGTACGTTAACATGTTATAACATATTGCTAGCATGATTTAACATGTTGCTAAAATGAATTAACAAGTTTGCATTAAATTAACATGTTAATGTTTTATCACTTTGCTAGCATGTTTTAACACATTGCTAGTGTTTAGACGTTAACATGAATAAGTAAGTTTGCTAACATGTTTTTAACACACTGCCAGCATAATTTAGCATGTTGCTAACATTAATTAGCATTTTGCTCACATTAGTTAGCATGTTGCTAACATGTTTTTAACACGTTTCTACTAGTATGATTTAACATATTGCTACATGAATTAGCATGTTGCTACATGAATTAGCATGTTTGCTAACAAATTAACATTGTTAACATGTTTTAACCATAGACAGTAAAAGAAATGGACACTTTTCTCCGTTGAAACCTATGGTGTCGCTGTGTCCAGTTTATATACTGTCTATGGATCTACCAGCGTCAGTTACATCGCTTCACTGCCATTCATAAACCCTCTCCTGTGGCCTCATGGGATAGTAAAGGGTCCATCATAGGCACACTTCAGAATCTCGCCGGAAGTAGTAGTTCATCCGGGGACTTTTCGCCTACTGTTTTTTCGAATACTAAGTATTCTGACATACTACTCTTTTGACATAGGCTACTATATAGTAGGGAACTATTCGAATTCGGACACAGCTATTGTTAATATGTTGCTAGCACGACTTAGCACGTTGCTAGCATGAATGAACAACCAGTAATTGTGGCACATAATGATTCTACATTCATCAGATACAGTACATGTTCCCTGCAGGTTTATTACTACATAAAGTAAATCACAATCATAACATCACATTAGTATTGATAAAACACAATCAATGTAGAAAAGCTAAAAACGGCTACACTTCTCCCTCACGAGCATCAGTCATACAGTCCTGCTGGTGTGTCTGCTGTAGATCCTCTCCCACGCCACTGTCCCACAGACACAGAAGAAGTCCCACAGGTTACAGACGACTCCTCTGTCGAACGGGTTCTCCTCAGAGTCGCGGTGTTTGAGGTAGGCGATACGGTGGCGTGACATGAACTCCCATGTTGTGGTGTTAGCGGAGGCCAGGTACAGGTGAATGCACAGCAGGAGCAACACGACCACGGAGAACACCCCCGTCACACCGATCGCCCCGAGCAAGAACCCGTTCCGACTGAACCACTGCTGCCAGGAGGAGGCGAACACCACGCCAGACCTGGACACACACACACACACACACACACCTCAGGTCAGTCATAGTTGCTCTGATGCATTATATACAGTACAGACCAAAAGTTTGGACACATTACTATTTTTAATGTTTTTGAAAGAAGTTTCTTCTGCTCATCAAGCCTGCATTTATTTGATCAAAAATACAGATTTTTTTTTTTCATATTGTGATATATTATTACAATTTAAAATAATTGGTTTTCAATTTATTATACTTTAAATTATCATTTATTTCTGTGATGCAAAGCTGAATTTTCAGCATCATTACTCCAGTCTATCACATGATCCTTTAGAAATCATTCTAATATTCTGATTTATTATGAGTGTTGGACACAGTTCTGCTGCCTAATATATTTGATGAATAAAAGGTTAAAAAGAACTGCATTTATTCAAAATAAAAAAATATTTTCTAATAATATAAATCTTCTTTACTATCACTTTTTATCAATTTAACACATCCTTGCTGAATAAAAGTATTGATTTATTTCAAAAAAAGAAAGAAAAAAATTACTGACCCCAAATTACTGACCAGTAGTGTATATTGTTGTTACAAAAGATTTCTATTTTTAAAACATTTGCTTCTTTTTTTTTTTTACTTTTTATTCATCAAAGTATCCTAAAAAAGTATCACAGGTTATGAAAAAATATTAAGCAGCAGAACTGTTTCCAACTTTGATTATGAATCATCATATTAGAATGATTTCTAGAGGATCATGTGATAGACTGGATGCCGCATGTGACACTGAAGACTGGAGTAATGATGCTGAAAATTCAGCTTTGCATCACAGAAATAAATGATCATTTAAAGTATAATAAATTGAAAACCAATTATTTTAAATTGTAATAATATATCACAATATTACATTTTTTTCCTGTATTTTTGATCAAATAAATGCAGGCTTGATGAGCAGAAGAAACTTCTTTCAAAAACATTAAAAATAGTAATGTGTCCAAACTTTTGGCCTGTACTGTACAGTCAAACAAAGTTTATTCAGACAACATTTCTCACATTAAAAATTATGACTAACCCTAACCTTGCACAAATAGTCCACATACACTACCGTTCAAAAGTAATATTATTATATATTTATATATATATATACACAGTCAAACCAAAATTTATTCAGACACCTTCAACATTTCTCACATTATCACAGTTTATTCGCTATAGTTTAGAAAATGGTAATGAAATATGACAAGAACTCAGAGTAATCAGATCAGTTGATATTTGACTGGTTTTGTCCGTCCTTCTGTTAGACTGTCTCACACATGAATTATGTTGAATATCTGTCAGCTGTTAAATTTAACTACACAATTAGATAATACCAGTTTAGCTCAACCAATCACCAAGCAATGCTTCATTGTGTTCAGTCTGTGTGTAAAAAGAGCATTAGCAATTACAGAAAAAACACTTCAGCAAAACATGATCAGCTCAAAGTGTCTGAATCATTTCTGGTCCCAAATTTGTATAGGTTTTACAGGTAGTCTCTGTATGAAGAATGTTTGGGTATAATATGTCACAGTTTACTTTATTTTGCTATCCTCACTATAAATGAACTATAGTGTCCTGCACACACTAGTAAAATAACAAAAATGATATCTGGTGTCTGAATAATTTTTGGTTTGACTTGTAACTCTTCCTTCTGGACTGTGAATAATTAGTATTTCACAGCATCTTTGGTGTTGACTGATAAAACATCTGATCTGATCAATAAAGTACAGTGTGTAATGAGGGGAAAGTTTGAGTCATTGCTCCTCTGGGATCACGGTTTACTGTACGCTGTACTGTATATACTGCATCACCTTTAAATGCCACAGACCACCAAATATGATCATTATCATGCGAAGGACCCCCATCCTGAAATATATTGTCATGTATAAAGAACTCACTAAAATATTATAAATACATGAAAAAAAGTTATTTGAAAAATATTTAGTGTTTCCAATTATGTTGCATTATTATGTATTTTTTCTACTTACTATATAGTACTGTCCTGTTAGATGTATTATTTATTTATTTCGATCAAATTTATTTATATCAAATTTTATTTATTTATTCATTTTAATCATTTTTTAAATGTATTTTAATCATTTATTTATTTAAATCAATTTTTTTTATTTTAATCAAATATATTTAGTTAGTTTAATATTATTTTTATAATTTATTTATTTGCACTTTTTTAACTGCTTTTTTGTAATTTTTTCTAATAATGCATATTGTTTTAATAATTTTTTTACATGTATTTTAATCACATATATTTAGTTAGTTTTTATAGTCAAATCTGATTTTGTTAATTTTAATCAAATGTGTTTAGTTAGTTTAAATCTTATACTTATTTTTTTAACTTATTACAGTTTTACGCTATTTTCTAACACTGCTGCTCTTTAAAAATTGCATTATTTATTCAAATCATATTTTATTTATTTAAATCAAATTGGATTCATTTATTTCGATAATTTTAAGTTAATCACATTTATTTATTAACTTACTTAAAAAATGATTTATTTACTTAAATCGTTTTTTATTTTAATCAAATGTATTTAGTTAGTTTAATCAAATTTTATTATTTTTACACTTTCTAATAATGCATCCTATTCTTTAAAAATTGCATGATTTAAATCTTTTTTTATTTAAATAAAATTGGATTTATTTAAATAATTAAGTTATTTTAATCACATTTATTTACTAAAATTGATTTATTTACTTGAATCATTTTTTCTGTAATCAAATGTAATCTAGTTCATTCTCATTTTTATTATTTATTTATTTATACTTTTTTAACCGTTTTTTTTTTTCTTCTGTATATTTTTCTAATAATGCACAATGCAACTTATTCCTAAAAATGAGAAACTGTGCATTATTATGACCACATTACATTCTTTAATTCACAAAGTGGGTCTACTTTGGAAATTTTTTTTATAATATGTCATGGTAATTTTGAGTTAAAACATCTTTACACTTATACACTATATCTAAACATACTAAATGCTCTGGCGGTTCAATCCAGTTAAAAATCCAGCAAATGCATGTTCTGCTCACACACACACACACACACACACACACACACACACACACACACACACACACACACACACACACACACACACACACACACACACACACACACACACACACACACACACACACACACACACACACTCACCATGCAGCCTGTAGAGCCCAGCACACAGCAGCAAACTGAACACACAGGTACAGCAGGAACCACCTGTGATTTCTCTCGCCGACACAGTTGTCGATCCAGGGGCAGTGATGGTCGAAGCGCCTCACACAGCGCTGGCACGTTCTGCAGTGCTTGGCCCTCATTGGTTGCTGGTTCACATAAAGAGAGAAACATCTGAATGGTAACTCACTCAATCACACAGTAGAGAGACCGAGCGACACGCGTCATAATCTGAAAACAATCCAGCCGTCTCCATTGAGTTTGTATTGTGTGAAGATGCCTCCTTATCATTTCTGATTTATAACAAAACACAAAACTATGTCTAAAAGCTGCTATGTGACAGACTGTTCAGCAAACAAGCTAAAACACCCAGAACTAAGTTTTTATAAGTTGTCAAGCCCCAAAAAACGAGTGTTTAAGGAGACAAAAGTGGATACAGGCAATTGAGACGTGTCGTATTACTCTGAGAACTAGCGTAACGCTCACTGGAGGACGTCATCGGCGACAGGATAGCTTAGCTAACAGAAATATAATATATAAAACTGACATTTGGATATTTGACTTACCAGTGACACAATGTTTACTGCACATGTAGTGTATTTCTAGTGCACACTGAGTGTCAGGATCCCACAATTAACCCCTTCTTCCAGCTGATGCTTCACGTCTTATTGCCTATATCCACTTTTATGTCCTTAAACACTCGTTTTTTGGGCTCCACAGCTTATTAAAACTTAGTTCTGAGTTTTTTAGCGTGTTTGCTGCACATCCTGTCACAAAGCAGCTTTTAGACATAGTTTTGTTTTTTGTTATAAGTCATAAATGACAATGAGGCAGCTTCAGGCAATACAGAGTCAATAGACCTTATTCAGAGCAGCGCCATGTCAGGTGTGAAAGTGAGGCTGTGAGGGGATAGTCTTGCCTTGCCTGTAAAAAGCTGTATAAAGCTCCTAGATTACTAGAGTTTTTTGTCAACTGAAATTTCTTGGTGTTTCATGAGCAGAATAATCCAAAAACACATGAAATAACAGTCCAGCCCATTGAAGAGATGCATGTCTGTCCCTCACAGCCTCGCTCTCATTCCCATTCAAAATCAAAGATGGCGCTGCTGTATGGCAAGCCGTTTTAGCTTAAATTGTACACAGCGTTACTCGTCGTAATTGCATTTTTACTAGTAAAAATTACAATTACAAAGCTCTCTAATTCAATTCTTACTATTAACAATTCCAATTAGAGAGCTCTACAAATTAATTTTTACTAGTCATATGTCTCCATTGACTTGTTACTAGTAAGAATGCAATTGCAGAGCTCTTTAATTATACATATCTTTAATTCGTTTTTTTTACTAGTAATAATTTAATAAGAGAGCTCTCTAATTGTAATTGCTACTAGTACGAATTAAATTGTAGAGCTCTCAAATTTAATTCTTACTAGTAAAAATGCAATTACGACGAGTAACGCTGGGTACAATTTAAGCTAAAACGGCTTGCCATACTGCTGTGAATAGTGTCTATGGAGACGGTTGGATTGTTTCTGGTGTGGGCGTGGCCTAAACGTGACTGTGATTCTCTCGATCTGTCAGTGTGTGTCAGTGTGTGTCAGTGTGTATCAGTGTGTGTCAGTGTGTATCAGTGTGTGTGTCAGTGTGTATCAGTGTGTGTCAGTGTGTATCAGTGTGTGTCAGTGTGTGTCAGTGTGTGTCAGTGTGTGTGTCAGTGTGTATCAGTGTGTGTCAGTGTGTATCAGTGTGTGTCAGTGTGTATCAGTGTGTGTATCAGTGTGTGTCAGTGTGTATCAGTGTGTATCAGTGTGTGTATCAGTGTGTATCAGTGTGTGTATCAGTGTGTATCAGTGTGTGTCAGTGTGTGTCAGTGTGTATCAGTGTGTGTCAGTGTGTGTCAGTGTGTGTCAGTGTGTATCAGTGTGTGTCAGTGTGTGTCAGTGTGTGTCAGTGTGTGTCAGTGTGTGTCAGTGTGTATCAGTGTGTGTCAGTGTGTGTCAGTGTGTGTCAGTGTGTGTCAGTGTGTATCAGTGTGTGTCAGTGTGTATCAGTGTGTATCAGTGTGTGTCAGTGTGTGTCAGTGTGTATCAGTGTGTGTCAGTGTGTATCAGTGTGTGTCAGTGTGTATCAGTGTGTGTCAGTGTGTATCAGTGTGTATCAGTGTGTGTCAGTGTGTGTCAGTGTGTATCAGTGTGTGTCAGTGTGTATCAGTGTGTGTCAGTGTGTATCAGTGTGTGTCAGTGTGTATCAGTGTGTGTCAGTGTGTATCAGTGTGTATCAGTGTGTGTCAGTGTGTGTCAGTGTGTGTCAGTGTGTATCAGTGTGTGTCAGTGTGTATCAGTGTGTGTCAGTGTGTGTCAGTGTGTATCAGTGTGTGTCAGTGTGTGTCAGTGTGTGTCAGTGTGTGTCAGTGTGTGTCAGCACCAGTAAGAAGCAGAATCCACAGCGCCGCTGCTTAAAGGAGCTTTGCTCTTCAGGAATCATCTTCTCCAGTTCTTCATCACTGACCACTGACGTTCCCTGAAAGAGTCCACATATCGGTCTAGTTATTATTCCAGCAAGATGTTTTCTAAAACAGACTTCACGTTCCTGTTTACCTTCGTGTCGTCGTCAGACAGAACAAAACCCGGATCCATCAGAGACACGGTGAAGTACAGCAGAACCGAGAGCAGAACTAATGCGCTGAACATCACAGGGTGTAACAGGTCTCCTCGCTCCTGACATCTCCTGAGATCTACAGCAGAACAGCACTGTTATTCACACACACACACACACACACACACACACACACACACACACACACACACACACACACACACACACACACACACACACACACACACACACACAGAGTGTAACAGGTCTCCTCGCTCCTGACATCTCCTGAGATCTACAGCAGAACAGCACTGTTATTCACACACACACACACACACACACACACACACACACACACACACACACACACACACACACACACACACACACACACACACACACACACTCACTCTCTCTCTCTCTCTCTCTCTCTCTCTCTCTCTCTCTCTCTCTCTCTCTCACACACACACACACACACACACACACACTCTCTCTCTCTCTCTCTCTCTCTCTCTCTCTCTCTCTCTCTCTCTCTCTCTCTCTCTCTTTCACACACACACACACACACTCACCCACTCTCTCTCTCTCTCACACACACACCACACACTCTCACTCTCTCTCTCTCTCTCTCTCTCTCTCTCTCTCACACACACACACACACACACACTCACTCACTCACTCTCTCTCTCTCTCTCTCTCTCTCTCTCTCTCTCACACACACACACACACACACACACACACACACACACACACACACACACCACACACTCTCACAGACACACACACACACACACACACACACTGAAATCACAGTACTGCATCTGTACCTGTGTTGTGCAGAAACAGCACTAAGGTTGTGAGCCAGGTCAGAATGACATGAGCAGTTCGCGCGAAACAGCCTGATTTAAACATGTTCTTAGACATCCTGCCTCACGAGAATATTAAACACACCCAAACCATGGCTAAGTTAAATAAAGCAGTACTATTCTGTGTGTACTCTTGTAATAAAATACACCAACATAAAGCAACCCATTTCAGAGAGATTCTAAAGTAATTTCATAAATCTAATCGCTGGTCGTGTGTTTTTATTTCTCTGGTTTTGTTGTTCTGACATTTCCGCGTTTGGTTAGATTTCAAAATAAAAGTCAGATCCGAAGCCTAGATTTTAAAATAAAAGTCATTTCTCGAAGTCTAGATTTCAAATAAGATTATCTGCTAATTCCATTAAATGTGTATTATTCTAGAACTATGTGGGTTAAAGTGATAAATAAAAGAATTTGTAGATTATTAAAATCAATTAAAATGCCAATGTCTTGGAGACGGAAGAAGACTATGGTATTAAGGAGAAAATGATACCAATCCCGCATGTTTCCAGAGCTAGTAAAGATTTGACCTGCAGATGTCAGTGTTCAAACACTTTTCAGGACAAAGAAAAGGCCGACATGAAATGACCACTGCAGTTTAATCCAGTCCTGTAGTTGCACGATAAAGCAGAGATATGATCTGAACAGTTCAGAGACCAGGTCAGATATAACTAGGACTGAACCTGTAATCTTGTGTAAGTCAGATGTTGAACTATGATTTTGGCTTTACACATTATGTAAGAAGGGCATCGACAGATTCTTTATCAACCATGATTTCATCAGAATTTTTTTTTTTAAAGCCTAACTTAAATATGTAATAAAATTCATATAAAACTATGAACTGTTGTAGTTTAAATTGCTTTAACAGTGAAATATTGGAACATTTATTTCCAGAGTAAATGATCAGAACAGTTAGTTTTAAATAGACAATTAGCATGTTTAAAAAAAAAAAATTATTTAGTATATGAACTTACCACGATTTAAATTATTAATAAATATTATGGCTACATATTAGTAAGTTATATAAAATTGGAAACACTTTACAATGCATTAACTTAAATTAACACCGAACACCAAGTTACAGAATTTTTTTCATCATTAAGGTCAGTTCATAAAAACACAGATTCTTATTGTTATTTCATGCCAGTTCTGGTCCATTAAATAACTTATGATTTAAAAAAATAAAATATTAATAAACATCATAATTAACATGAACTAGAATGAATTAATTCAATGTTAAAAAAATAATGTAGTTAAACCTTGTAAAAATGTTAAACATTGGTGTTTATCTTGATATTCAGTAGAGACAACAATTTGAATATTATGTTTTTATTGAAAAAATAAAATGACATTTAAGGGAAAACAAATCTCTTAAACAAACTAAAATAAGAGCCACTTTGCCTGAAACAAATACTATTACAATGAAACTCTGATGAACTCAAATCATCAATTCCCAAAAACCGTTCCAGTGTTCCGGATAGAGGTTTCCAAACACCTCAAACCTGTGCATTAATGTAGAAAACTCGTGAACTCAAAACCTTCAATACCCAAGCAATACTGCGAGTAAGCAAATCATGTGCATTTATTACTTCAACATTTGGTCCCCATTACAAAAACGCTCACACTCTTTGACAAGGTTGCGAGATTAGTCGTTACACTGTTACATTCACAATTGACTAAAGCAATTAAAGTGCATTTGTTTTCAAATCAACCAGACATTCTCTTATATTAAAGGCAAGGTGAACATCACTGTGCCGATTTAAAATAACCAGAATTAGGATTAAACAGTTTAACTAGTGAAAAACACTGGCTTTAACAGAGACTCTGTGCAACGAACACATTCATTAAACTCTCAGATGCCACAATATAAATAAATATCTGGTTAAAGATGTATAAATACAATACTTCAGTCAATATAGAGCAGCATTAGTAAGAAAGTGGGCAGTGCAACTTTAATCAGCATGACATAATGCTGTGTTTGTAGTGTTGATTCGATTGCATTGCCCAACTGGATCATAACAGCACTTGATTCTTTCTCAGTGGCACTTACACACACACACACACACACACACACACACACACACACACACACACACACACACACAAAATCGAATATATATATATGCATTTTTACACATATATATATATATATATATAGCAACACACACACACTGGTCACATGAAATCGAATAAGTTGGTCCCTGATTTCAGCTTTCGAACTTTTTTTTCCGACAGATTTCAAACTGAATAAATAATGAGATGTTAATTAACAGTGTCATCATCCTCCACCCTCACATTCACAGAATGAGATCCTCCAACACCTCGAGGTTCACAACCCTGAGATTGAGATCCTCCAACACCTCGAGGTTCACAACCCTGAGATTTAGTCCTTCCATCGAGCCTTTACAAGCCTCATATCGACAGCACTCCTAACGACGACTTGATGTGCTCGTACACCACGTAGCTGATGCTGACCGCGGGGATCACCTTCAGGAAGTTTGGGGTCAGACCCCGATAGAGACCCGTCGGGCCCTCGGTCTTCATGATCTGCTTGAAGAGTCCCGACATCGACACCTGGGAAGAGCCCTCGACTGCAGCTGCAGGAATAAAAACAACATATTTAATATTCAACAATACTATTGATCTGAAACAATCTATATTGTAAAAAGCGCTATATAAATAACCATGAGAAACAACACTTTATACATTATAAACCCTGGAGCTCACCTTGCGCCTGCATGCGTGTCCGTACGAGAGCCAGTGGGTAACTGGCGAGCTGGCCACACGTGCTGGAGACCGTACCACACGCCAGAAGCACAAACACACCCGGATTCGCATTATCCGTGCCATAGCGCTGAAGCCAAGAGTTCTTTAATGTCTATAAAGAGCAAGATTAGGAAACAAAAATTAGCATTTTCTGTTCGTAAATGACATCTCCAGTGATTGCTCCCTATTATGCCCTTTACAAAGTCTTGTTTTTTCTTTACTAGAACAGGTTTTCATGCTTCAATGTTCATTATTTTTCCCATATTCGCAGCTCCTCTCTTCCCAGTCGGTCAGTTACACCCCGTTTAGTTCCCGTCTCTATGAAGCCCCTCCTTCTGAAAAGCACACTGTGCTCTGATTGGTCAGCTGGAGCAGTGTGTTCTGATTGGTCAAGTGCTTTAAGCGTGTTTGGGAAATGTCCCGCCCCTTACCATAACCACCAGTTTAACACACCAACTTAACTCAACTAGGCCCCGCCCCTTTATTCTGCGTATGAATTATATAAATGAGGAATATTATGACGTGTTCATTCCTCTGCTCACCTCATAGACTGCCAGGTCGATGCCAGCGTACGGGATGATGCCCAGCATGTTCGGAACGTAGCCTTTGTAAAACGCAGACATTCCCTCCACCCTCAGGATCTGTTTGGCACAGTCTGAGATGCCCTTGTACTGGCCCGTCTTTCTTAACGCCAGACGAGTTTTGAGAACCTGAACAGAAGAGCATTACAGATTTTCTCATTATAGCATTGGTTGTCTGATAGCTTCTCTGGCTAGTTTGATACTACAAATTGAAATCTAAAACAAACAAAAAATTAATGTCCTAAAAACTCCATGTATCCAGATATAATCACAGCGTACATATGAAGCACAACCACGACATTTAAGTAGAGCACAAAATATCTTAATGCTACTAAAACAGACTTTAAGCAAAATATTCTCTATCTTTCTTTATGTCTAAACATCTATAATGAAATGCAGTAGTCAACATTTGAAGTGGATCAAAAAAGTTCATCAAAGTTGTCCTAAGACAAGAACTGGTATTGTTCAAAATTCATGTATAACTTTGATGAAAGGTTTTGATCCACTTCAAATGTTGACTACTGTATGTATGCATGCGTGTGCGTGCGTGCGTGCGTGCGTGCGTGCGTGCGTGCGTGCGTGCGTGTAATGAGCAGTTTTGCTTCGGAGACGCACCTCCATGGGGTAAATGGTGCTCTGAGCAAGGACTCCTGCCAGGGAACCGGCTACAAAACGTTCACCGATCCCCAGAGTTTCCTGACTGCTTCCCATCAGCCGTTTAATCTGTCCACAAAAGAAAAGTCATGCATTTAATGAAACGCACAAAGTTGGTTTGACTTTAGTTGCTGAGAATAACCCTGTTTCCTCGTTTTCAAACATGCACCAATTTTTTCATACTTTCTCATGTCGGACATTTACATCCCTGACAAAGGAAGCGCATCAGCTCTCATCCATTACCTGCTCGTAAGCCATGAACTTGAGGGCTGATTCGGGTGCGATCTTGATGACGTTGATGCCGTTGCCCCTCCATAACGAACGCATCCCTCCTTCCTTGATCATCTGGGCGAGACCACTCATGAGACACATGTTGTTGCCATGAGTACCATGTACCTGAGACAAGAAAATAAGAGGTTTATTAGAACCGGTTATGTCTAAATAATAATAACAGATGATATCACACTTTATATGGTTTCAGTGATACACAAGTAAAACACAAGATTTTAGACCCTCACAAGCAGGGGAGCAAAGTTTAGTATGTTGAAAAATGTAGGTGAAAGGTTTTAAACCGAATCAACTGAACGATTAAAGTCCAATTGAGTAACGGCTGACGTAAACATGACTAAGCTGACACAGATCCTCACTATCACACAGTCATGACAATGTCCACTCGTATCTCGTATCGGACCAATCAGAGAGCAAAACAGAGGGTGTGCTTGACCACTCGGATTCTGATTGGACGCTTGAATAATCTGTATAATAATTATTCTGTTCCCCGGAACATACATTTATGATACTGATTAACTACACTTATGACTCTTGGGTAACAAAACCCAATTGTTCTGGCCATATAATTATGAAACCAGTTTTTCTGGGCCAATCTTGCAAAATAAGTTTGCCTTATCCCTGATAAAAACCATATTATTAATATTTTGGTGGTTCTTCAGTCTGAATGGCCTATAAAAAAACGTGGTTATGTCTGGATTTAAGAGGGATTTATTTCAAATAATTCATTATTTTGACATTCTTCCCATTTTGCTTGCCCTTTACCTAACATACTTGGTTGATTAAGGGCTTGAGGACTGAAGGAGGGATTTGAAGGAAAATGCTTGTGTAAATAAAACCTCTTTCAGTCTACAGAGAAAGCTGAGGCTGGGATTCATTAAAGACTACGCCCTTGAGTGACTAACTTAACAGATTTTAATATAAGACACAAGATGCAACACTAATCTAGTTCTCTTGAACCCAGAAAGACGCAGCAGGTCAGGTGATCATCGTACCTGCATGAGGACTTTGAGTCGGTCGAGCGGCGCAGTGAAGGTTCGAGACACGGCTCCAGCTCCTCCACCGGCGACCAGATGTCTCCACCACATCCCGGTCATGTGCTCCTCCGACGTGAACTCATCTGGTACCATCAGGTTCTCTCCCACATCGAAGATCTACAAAGAAACAGATTAACCAATTAACAATTAACCAACGTGTGTAAATCAGCGAAAGACGACTAGTATTTTGCATTAATGCTACTTCAAGAGAACTAAAGTGCAATGACCTTGGCAGCAACAGTGTGTGTGTCAAGTGTGTTCTGACCCGACCAGTGACGCAGCCAAAACGTTTTTGACGCACCAAGGTGCCATTTGATCGAAAAATCCATTGTGGACTTTAGAAACCCTCGTAAACTTGCGCAAATTGCATCAGAGTCCATATTATTGCGCACTGAACTTGAGGACAAAGGCTGCGGTCCAGTTTAAACTGCCATTAAATAGGTCACTGATACTGAAATTTAACAAATCAAACGACTAGATCAAGTTTACAATTGAACAGCTAATTGTGCACGTCAACAAGACTTGTTGCATAAGTTAGTCTTGGTTTAATTTGAGTACTCTGATATTTGACTTGCAAAATGTAATGGATTTATGCATGAACTCTAGCAGTCAGGACACAGACTAGTTTAGATTTAGTAGCTGCAACGTTACACCTATTAAACTGGAGCCTGTCCTAGATCACAGTGTTCCTGTCGATATTTTAGGCACAGTCACTTTACGAGCGCCATCAACCGTATATCATGAGGCCTACGGTCCTACAGCAATCCTTAATCTCAAGCCAGCCTATTTTACACACCTTTTAAGAAACCTGAATAACTCCCTGCAGACATATTAATCGGATCCCCATATTAATCAGATCCCCATATTAATCAGATCCCCATATTAATCAGATCCCCATATCAATCGGATCCCCATATCAATCGGATCCCCATATCAATCGCTTTGCAGTCATCAGGAATAAAGCCGCTTTTTAACTAAACGGGCCTTTCAGGTCGTTTAATTCTGAGGATTTGGACTAGCATTAGTTTGAGCGAGGGAGAAACTCTTACGGTTGAGTGTTTCCAGTACAGGATGATTTCGGGAATGTTCTCGGCAGGTTGCAGAGTGGGATACTTTTTCCACTCATTCCAGTCGATAGTCATTGTGCCATTTTTGTCCATGCTACAAGAGGAAAAAGACAAACAAGAGAGAAGGAAGACCGATTACAACCTGGAAACAAACTCTGCGCTTAATGAATTTAACAAGTGATAAATTCTAACAAAGCTCTGATTCATTAAGAGATCAAATGACCAAGAGGTCAATGCATTTATATAGTTATAAACTAACTGTAAGTGTCTAAAATACAAAAAATATAATGAGAGCTAAACATTGGAAGGTAAACTAAACCAGTTGCAAGACTTAAGTCAACATGGGCAATTTTTTTATTCAAACAATATTTCACCTATTAAGGACTTTCTCCGCTTGCTGCAGGGAAATATGGACTCCAAGATCTCGCAAGGAGTTCATAATGTCACTGGCGTTCACTTGACCTGACAAGACACAAATTAAAGAAACGTCAGTCATTTTAAAAAGCACCAATTTGTGAGTTTGTAAATCAAGTATTGCATCACAAGGTATAATACCAGTTTTCTTTCTATCCAGGCTTTTGAAGACGAGCTTCAGGTCTTTCTCGTGGTCTTGGAGGTAGTGAACGAACTCTTCAAAGTCCAGCTGCCCATCATGCTCTTTCTCTTCAGTTTTCAATGTTTTCTGTGGGGAGGAAAAGATGACCATTTTTAATGCAACCAAATCTAATCAGTGTGTGCAACTGCAAATATCCAATGCATTCCAGCAGCAAATCCTTGCACAATCAGTAAGGTTAGTGTGTGAAAACCGGCAGCTGGAAAACTAGAACAGAGGGAATGAGTGTCTTTAGTTATAAGACGGGAAACTATGCAGATCAAATGAGCTACAGGCTTTAAAGACACCTGACACAATACAAGGCCTGTGAAACCCAGGTAAAAGTGTCTGTGCTTTTCACTGATGCTACAATAAATAAAAAAACTATTAACTACTAACTCATAATCGGATCACACTCTCAGTCTCCTGTCGTTGTAATTATTGAATGCGTTATATAGAAAATCTGATCGTGAGATTATAATCATGTTTGTACATTCATTCAGATTATTGCAACAGCTCAGACAATCATAATCAATAAACTTATGGACCTATCAATTCTGATTGTCTCATTGAAACTGCACCACTAGGGGCGCCATACAGCTTCAATTAAAAAACGACTACATTTAAGTATGAATCTTGAAGTAGTATATAAAACTATTAAGTTACAGTACCATGGTGTTGATGAGGCTATAACACTGAACACATTATTGATGCACTTTAATTAGTCAATAGTTTTAAAGGGATAGTTCACCCAAAAATTTAAAATCTGTCATCATTTAATCTCCCTCAAGTTGAATTTCTTTCATCTGATGAAATTATTTATTTATTTATTTTATGCTGATAAGAATTGTGTTCATACTGTGGAAGTGTTTGGTTACCAACATTCTTTAAAATATCTTCTTTTGTGTTCGGCAAATGAAAGAAATTCATACAGGTTTGGAACAACTTGAGGGTAAGCAAATTAGGACAGAATTTTTTTTTTTTTAGGGTGAGTTATCCCTTTAAGCGCTCTGGGGGAAACTCCAAATATGGTCATTTTCACGGAAACGCGCGCGCAGGAAAGAGGAACGAGCACCGGAAACGTCATGCGTCAAAAATGTGTAGTTTCTTAAAAAAAAAAAAAAAAAAATCAACTACTTTTTACTTTATCCAAAGGTCCGCTTACATTGAATAATATATAAAGAAAGATTAGAAAGAATGTACATATGATTTGATCATTTTTACCTTCTTCCATTTTCGGTACGTGGAGAATTCCTGCGACGGCAGAAGGACGCTGAGAGACTTGAGCGACTTCAGCTCGGACGGTAATCCATTCGACTCAAAATAGTCCACCTCGACATGATCTGAATTATGGACGGGCACATAAAGGCACAGGCACAACATCTTCAAAACAGTAAAAGTCTTCGACAATAAATAAATAAATAACACAAGAACACTTTCGCCTGCCGGCGGTGAAACTCTGAAATGCCGGTAACGGCGCTGATCGAGTCTAGAAAAGTCCTTAGACACGCCCACTGAGTGAAGAGGCGGACTCTGATTGGCCACCGGGTTCTACGCATTTGAAATCCGTCATTGGTGTCAGAGTCTCAAGACCAATCACGGCTGGAAGTCATTGGGTCGTATGTAAATCAGGCCCATCCTCTTTCACTACTGAAATACAGCTTGAGCTGCCAGAAGAGACATGTGACATTCTGTGAAATTTCAATGGAAGTGACTCATAGAATTTCACATTTTCTCACAGGGCAGAGAAACCGACATAGACCTGTAACATGTTGTTTATTGTTAGACAAAAAAGCAATTAAAAGTTAATAATAAAAATAAACTTTATTGACCGCCTTAACATGCCTCAAGTCAGGGTTATTATAGTGAACTAAAACTTAGACCATTATATGTATATATATACACACACACACACACACACACACACACACACACACACACACACACACACACACACACACATATAAAAATAACAAATAGCCTATTAAAATATAAAAATGAAATTAATAAAAATTAATAACACTTCAAGAGTTTTAATTTCTGGAAAACTCCTGAGATCGAACTTATTTTGTAAGATTTTGTTTATTTTTGCTGTGGCCTGAAAACAAGTCTGAAAAAAGGCTTTAAGGTTGGCTATTTTGGTTCAGCTATAATTTCTTTATTCATTACATAAATGTGAACATAAAGTGTGTGTTTGCATAATCAGTTTGTATCTGCATTGTGTTTGCATAATCAGTTTGTATCTGCATTGCCCTGTTTCATATTAAATAACAAAAAATGACTGCACTCACTTTCATGAGAAGTGGTCTTCTTCCCTTCTAACTCACTGTAATGTGCATTTGCATATGTTTGTGATTATAGAATTAGCCCTGTGCATATAGAAAAAAAGAACTGAAGCCAAACATAATTAATCAGAGTTATCAGGTCAGTACAGGGTATTTTCTTGGTTAATAGCAGTAATTATCGTTAATAGGCCCACATATAAACGGCGACTCTGTAAGACATAATCCTGCAGCAAAGCTGTCTGTCTCCGGTTGCAGAATACGTCAGAGTCTGGTGGAGGACATACGTGTCCGTGCCAAAACTCACTCCACGGAGATTTATGACTATCTGTGAGGGGGACACCAACCTATAAACCATCCATCTGTAACCTACCGAGGGGGTGTTACGGGGGAAAAGCCTGGTGTATAAAAAGATTGGTTGTTAGACGTCTTCAAATGCCAGAAGTTTTAACTATAAATCTTTTAACTAGAATTAAACTTTTAATTCTTCTTTCATTTGGCAATCCGAATAGGCCAGTTATGCAATGTATGTCTGTATAAAAGTATAGGAGCTTGTTTCTACCACATGATAAAAAACTTTTTTCTTGCATCTGCGAGTTCATATCTCAGAATTGCGCAAGAAAATAACTAAAATAACTTTTTTTTTTTTTTTTTAACGTTGCGTTTTTATTGTATACTGTATTGTTTTTAATTATGTTCTATTGTAGCACCTTGAGATTTGGTGTCAAATGTAAAGTGCTTTACAAATAAAATTTATTATTATTTATTATTATTAAAAATTGGTAGATAAAAAGTCACTTTTTTTTATATACAGTGGCAGAGGCAAGCTTCCATAGAAGTACAATGTCTCATGATCAGTGTTATGTTCTTAATTTTTACATATCACATTTCCTCAATAGAGTAAAATATCCTATTTTTAATAACATTTTATTGGATCTATTCTTTTTTTTTTCTTTTGTTAGTGTTACGTCCTATAACCTCTAGATGCAAAATATAAAAGTGGACGTAACATAATTGGGGGCTCGTCCGGGACTGACATCATCCAATCATCCAATCATCCAACCACAGGTCCTGTGAGATGAAACAGCAAAGAGAGAGAGGGAAAACAAAACAAAACAACTCTCCCAAAACAATACAGGACGTAACAATCAGTGTCGGGGAAAGTTACTTTTAAAAGTAATGTGTTAGGTTACTTTTGCGTTACTTTTTCTCACCTGGGCTGAGCTTGAAATGAATAAGCCTCGGACTGAAGGAAATGTAAAAAAACATGAACATTCACAAACATGAAACACAAATGTGACGTTTATCTAAAGTCTTTTTTGCTTATTATGTAATTGAATTGGATCATCGAGGGTCTGCAGAAAAGACACTGAGTAATAAAGTGAGATTAAATACATAAAGTAGCCTATAGTTGTATTTAACATTTGTTTGTTGCAGGTTTGCGTAATATTAACTAGTGTTCATATCAATGTTTTTATTCATTTTGAGGAACACTGAATCTGTTTTTTCTGCAAGTGAGAGGAGTAAACGAATGCTTACATTAGTCTACAACTACAATAACCATCATATTCACACACAACACCTCTGAATTTACTCACAATATCTCTCAACATAGAGGAGTTGTCAGTCAATTTAAGTGCCAACAAAATTACTTATTTGAAAAAGTACCTTAAAAGTAAATTTAAAAGTAATGCATACTACAGTAGTTACCTGAAGAAAGTAATCTGATTACATAACTTGTGTTACTTGTAGTGACGTGCAACACTGCATATGAAGTAATTAGTGAGCTTGCATTGATTTGCGCATGTTTTATTTGGTATATGGGTATTTTATTTCCTTTACTCTCCAACCAAAGTAGGTAATATCTTAACATGCATCAGAAGAGTTGAGTATCTTGGTAACACAATCCAGTGGATCTTGATAGTGCGCTCATGTACTGTATGCAGCGTCGCATCAGGCTGGCCTTATGATTGAATTTGACTCCTGTGCTCTCTAAAAACTAATTTTAGCCATAAGTCACACGCAGGGGGATCACTAGACATATGCAGGGGGATAGACGCGGGCTTTGGGAGTCAGTACAGGGCTCTTATTTCATCAAGCAGGGTTGAGAGAAAGACAACTGCTCCTGTGTGAATGATGTTTCATTCATTCAAGACCTTTATAGTTCAAGAGAGTGATGCAGATAATAAAGTTCATCAAATTTTTTTTACGTTAAAGTCCCCCTGTGGTGAAAATCCAGCTTTTAATGTTGTTTATATGTCTATGTGGTGTTTTTAATATGCGTTAAGACAAACCATGTGTAAGTTCATGAGTCGACAGCATTGCTGAGTATTTTCTCCTTAAAACTGCAGTGAACCAAAGACAGTCTCAAAAACACGCTTTGGAATCGCTGGTGTTTCTGACGTCACAAACTACCTTGTAACCAATCAGATCAACGTGTGATCGTCAACCAGTGGATCTCTGAGCTGAGTGAGTGAGTGGAGGCGGGGCTCATTTGCATATTCAAAGAACCGCGTATACTAAATGAGGCGAGGGTGTCGAGTTACATTCGAGATATTTAAATGCATAATGAATTTTTTTCAAGGAAAAATCTAAAAATCAAAGATGAGTTTAAAATGAAGGGGTGAAAACAATTGGATTTACTTTGACACAGTTTTCACTCAAAAATGACTATTAATTCTCACAAATAATTACAAAGATAAGGCAGGTATTAAACATGAAATTAAGAAGCGGACAGACTGAAATATTTTCTTGTAAAACGTTCTCCAATAATCTTTGTTTTATTCACAACTTTGAAAAATCACAGTGTATTTTGTCTTATTCTGTTAAGTACTAAAAATTATTCTTAAATATGGACGCGGCGTCTAACTGAAAGTGTTCTGAAAGTAAAAAGTGTCCATATTTATTTATACTTAAGTATTTTAAAAGTAACATGTTCAATGCATGGTTTTCACAAGCATAAATTACCATATAGTGACAAGTTACATTTTACACAAGTTCATTATTAGTGTTAAATAAGCTTCATTTGACTATAATTTGGCTTGATTTGATGTCAGCTCAGTAAGAAAAATATTTTTAATAAGTCATGATCGTCAGTGCAATATTGGCTTTGAAGGTGTAATTTATAAATGCACAAATACTCTGTTTCTAAGTAGAAATACAAAGTATAATAATGAAGTATAATAATATAAAAAGAGGATACTTTACACCTCTTGGGTCGTAATGCTGTTCTGAACACAAGTTATGTAACAAAAGTTTGTTTTTCAGGTAAATGTTCTGATCAATGGACTGGCCAATCGTGATAAGGCCCGTTCTAACCGTTTATATGTCACATACAAATACATCCTTTGCATGAAGATAAACGGCTCATTCATAAAGATCTCCATACATTCAAACTCAAAGAGCAATTAAAGGTGTACATTATTAACCCCAGTACAGAGGTCAGGTTCCAGGACTGAAAGTGCTGTGTTTGTTTTGATCTGGTCCTGGATTACGTCTGAGAGCTGATCCCTGAAGTGCATCCGATAAACTTTACCTGGAGGTCAGATTGACAGATGACAAACAAGATGTGTGTTACGTGCCATTACCTGCTTCACAGTCACCGTTTGTCTCGCAATAACGGGATCAACAGCGATTCTGCTGAGAGTCTCAGACGCTCTTATCAACAGAAACAGGAGAAAAGTGCAGTTTGTGTGAAGAAATGCTGTGGTTGAGTTCCTGATATCACAGATCTGCTTTACTGAGCAGAATACAGGACACATTTTCACAACTTAACCATTCAAAGGTCAAGATTTTTTTATGTTTTTGAAAGAAGTCTCTTCTGCTCACCAAGGCTGCATTTATTTGCATTTAGGTGAAAACAGTGAAATATTATTACAATTTAAAAGAACTGTCAATAAAAGTGTAATTTATTACTGTGATTAAAGCTGAATTTTTAGCATCATTACTATCAGTGTCACATGACCCTTCAGAAATCATTCTAATATGATGATCTGATGCTCGAGAAACATTTCTGATTATTGTCGATGTTGAAAACAAGCCTTTAAACAGTGTTGTGTTTTACATTTAGAAGTAGCAGGTAGCAACACACACACAAGAAAAAACCCCAACATTGTAGTTTTGACAATGTTGACATTGTCATGTTGATGTATTGCCATCAAAAAACACACACATGAAATTCAGATTTGACATCAGAAAGCATAAAGGCTGTATTACATGACTGGCTGCATGTGAGCCTTGGACTTTCTTGCTCACTGAAGTTTTGCATTCAGAGTTTAGCTTGACCGTAAGAACAAACCACAAAGTCCTGCCAGGTCCGTGAATACCGTAGTGAAAGACTAAAAAGATGAGTTAAGAGCATCACAATCACTCACACAGTCTGTCATGTGTTCAGCATGTCTGTTGGCCAACACTACAGCTCAAGAACACTGCAAAGGTTGCAGTTCCTGAAGATGTTCATGTGCTGAAAGACATCCCGTTCTTTCTTCAGAGTAACCAACAATGATCTTTCGGTTCATTCTACAAGCACATTTCCAAAATTTTACAGTGTACAAGTAACTCAACCAATAATGTAAAAAAAAATTTAATTAAATAAAAAGATCAACGCATTTCCACTGCAGTACTAATGAGATTATGACAGATTTACTCTATTCAAGGAACTGCATTTGCATGTCTGACCCAAATGTCTGCGAACAAGAGCCAAATTCTTAGAAATCGGCAAATAAGGTTTAACTTCCAGTCAGAGCGCGAGGGCAAGCTCTGCTCGAGGATACAATGTATCAGTTTGAAACTATTTAGAATTCCAAACAGTTTAGTTTTGATCGTAAACAATACGGAATGATTTACAATGTAACAGAATTCAAATGAGTGGATAATTCACACTTCAGAAAGAATCCTTACAGTGAACTTGGATGTTGTCAACACATCTTTAACAGCAGAACAGCAAAATATCACAGTGATCCATTACATTATATAGTGTGATCACGATGAAGGGCTGCTTGTGTGTTTGCTGCTGTGAGGACGCGCCTCTCGTTTCTCTCCAATAGGTGACTTTATTCTAAGAATTCAGTTTTATCAAGATATAATATAAGTTTGAATTCTCAGAACGGTCCTGCTTGATCTATTTCAGTCCATTATTTCTAGGAAGCCACTTTCAAAGACATAGCCCGTTTTTATGAGATTCATTATTTACACGAACCACAAAAGCCCTGTTCTGTAAAAATTGCTTTATAAGTTTGCACACTTCCACGATAACTGCTTAGAAACGCCCCAGGTCAAATCTTTATAGACATGATGTGGACATATTCACACAAGCTTGACAATGCTGGAAAAATCTGTCAGTGTTCTTAAAACTATTTTTAGACGTTGTTTTGCCAGCAGTCTGAGAGGATATAAGGGCCGCTGTTTATTATGGGACACTTTTGGCTTCCTTGGCGACCGACCGATACAGGTACAGTCCAGAAACTTCTGCTCATTGGTGGAATGAAAACACAGCATCTGAAAACAAGGCCTCATAATTCACCTGACATCTGGATGTAATGGATGGACTCTTATTTTTGCACTATAAAAGCATCTGTTAAAAAAATGATTAAACAAATTAAACAAAATAAATGAAATGGAAGATCAAAAATGGCACATTATTGATATTCTAGTAATTTTTCATTGTCACTGAATTGCTGATTTTATAAAATTGTTGTAAAAAAACCCTGCTTAGCAAGGTGGACAAAATATTACCAGGGTGGACCAGTGGTATAAACATGGGATGGACGTATGGTTTCCTATCGCTCACGTACAACTGGAACTGGATTTAGATGGGAAACAATATTTAAAACATTGCCAGTGAACTTTAAATTCACGTCTTCAACTTTAAGCATAAAATAATTTAACAGGGTGGACATTCAGATCTAAAATCAGCCAATGCACCGTCTCTAAGCAACAAGAAGCCAGAAGTTTTATATAATAAAGTATTGCATGGTTTTTAAAACTATAATTTTCCTGCTAACTTTTTTCATATTTCCCTCAACAGGGTGGGCGTATTGACCACATCAAATTTGAAAGATAAAGTTGGTAACAGTTAAAATATCTCTCACTTGCCCGAGTTGTTTTCCCTCTAAAGAAGTGATGACTGCTTTATAACAGGATGTCATTTAATTTGCCCAATTTTCATTTAAAGGGAAAGTATAGTCAAAAATAACAGGGTGAACAAATGAATTGAGGGACAAGCCAAAAACTTTAATTGTAAAAATAAATGTAATAATACTAATAAAAAAATATACATTAGAGAGAATCACTACTGATGCAACAATGGGGGGAAAAATGGAAAAGACAATGGTGATATGTGGTGGTTCAGAATGCGGTGAAATGTTTCAATTTTTTGTTTGTTTTTGTTTAGAGTTCAGATTGTGTTAATTATGACTAAAATTGATATTGTTCAACATTTAAAGGCAGTAAGATCATACTGGGGACACAAAAGTCTCTGAATCCCAGGAATTAGGCTTCCCAATTCTGTTCAATTATGTGAAACTGCTTGTTTGGTTATTCAGCATTAAAGAAGCAGCGTAAAATAATAAGTCATCAACTTAATTTTTTTTTAGCCATGCTCTCATATACCCTGTTTTACAATGTTATATTGCTAAAAATCAGAACACTGTTTTCTCATAACACTCCTAAACTGAGTCACACATGCTACATTTTATTCTGTAATATATATATACACATGCATACACACAATACACGTATGTTATTAAATAGCTCCCTCTTCTGGCCGGGACGCAAGTCTGGCCACGCAAGCGTAAGGTCTGATTGATCACAGTTTCCACAAATGGAAAGAAAGATCGTCATCGTCACTGGCGATTCTAAACCAATGGGAATTGTAAGAAGCGACGAAGGGGCGGAACTTCAGCCATTTGGGGCCGCATACGTTGTTGTTGGAGGAGAAGTCGATTCAAGAAGCCATTACGCTGCGCAATTGTGTCCGGGAGAAAAACTTACTATTTTTGCGTATTCTACGCAATTTTATAACCCCCCCCCCCTGCGTCCAATTTAAAAACATTATGGCATCTCAGGCCAAAAGGAGAAAAACGAATTTCTCCGAAAGGGAGGTGGAGATCATCGTGGAGGAGATGGAAAAGCAAAAACACGTTTTGGTGAACCACTTTAACGCGGGCGTCACGCACATCGCTAAGAACAACGCGTGGGTGGAGATTCTGAAACGCGTGAACGCCGTCAGCACCTGCCAGCGCGAGCTCGCCGAGGTCAAGAAGAAATGGTCCGATCTCAAGACGGAGGTGCGGAGAAAAGTGGCCCAAGCACGGGCGGCCATGGAGGGTACGGGCGACTGCACCTCCGTGCCCGTGATCCTGACCTCCATGCAGCAGCGAATCTGTAATCTACTGGGAGAAGCGACCATCATCAGCCTCCCGGCGGCCGAGATCGCGGTGCCCATCAGCTCCTCGGCCACCGTAACGCTCACGCAGAGTAAGACACTAGCGTTACCAGTGCGTAGAATCGCAAACAGCCACTTACTTACTTTACTTCCCTTATTCTCTCCCTGGTAAAAAGGCCATGAACTTTAGGTAAAAATAGATTTGAGCTATAGATACTTCCCCACTTGATCAATCATTCACAGTACATAAAGACAATTTGTTTTGTATTCATATTTTAATTAAGATCTATCTAATTAAATATGGACTCATTTGCAGTCTTGGGTGTTACTCATTACTAAGTAATACATTTTTCTGTACATACAGTTACTTCTGATGTCATTGCATTATAGACAATAGAACAATATAAAATTCTATATAACACAATAGTGGATTAAACATAAGAATTTAACATATAATGTTAAAATGTAAATAATGTAAATATGTATATATATGTATATATATATATGTGTGTGTGTGTGTATATATATATATATATATATATATATATATATATATATATATATATATATATATATATATATATATATTCATATATATATTTGTATATATTTGTATATAAACTTTCATTGCGTAGAATCGCAAACAGCCACTTACTTACTTTACTTCCCTTATTCTCACCCTGGTAAAAACACTTTAAGCCATGAACTACAGGTAAAAATAGATGTGAGCTATAGATACTTCCCCACTTGATCATTCACAGTACATTAAGCAATGATTTTGTATTCGTTTTTTCCCCCTGAAAGGTTATTTTAATATATAAATGAGATCTAATTAAGATCTATATAAAACAATAGTGGATTGAAAATCAAAATTTAACACACACACACACACACACACACACACACACACACACACACACACACACACACACACACACACACACACACACACACACACACACACACACACACACACACACACACACACACACACACACACACACACACACACACACACACACACACACACACACACACACACACACACACACACACACACACACACACACACACACACACACACACACACACACACACACACACACACACACACACACACACACACACACACACACACACACACACACACACACACACACACACACACACACACACACACACACACACACACACACACACACACACACACACACACACACACACACACACACACACACACACACACACACACACACACACACACACACACACACACACACACACACACACACACACACACACACACACACACACACACACACACACACACACATATATATACAGTACAGGCCAAAAGTTTGGACACATTACTATTTTTAATGTTTTTGAAAGAAGTTTCTTCTGCTCATCAAGCCTGCATTTATTAGATCAAAAATACAGAAAAAAGTAATATTGTGATATATTATTACAATTTTAAATAATTAGTTTTCAATTAATTATACTTTAAAATAAATTATGATTTATTTCTGTGATGCAAAGCTGAATTTTCAGCATCATTACTCCAGTCTATCACATGATCCTTTAGAAATCATTCTAATATGATGATTCATTATCAAAGTTGGAAACAGTTCTGCTGCTTAATATTTTTTCATAACCTGTGATACTTTTTTAGGATACTTTGATGAATAATTTTTTTTTTTTAAATTTAAAAAAAGAAGCACATTTAAAAAAAATAGAAATCTTTTGTAACAACAATATCCACTACTGGTCAGTCATTTGGAGTCAGTAATTTTCTTTCTTTTTTTGAAATAAATCAATACTTTTATTCAGCAAGGATGTGTTAAATTGATAAAAAAGTGATAGTAAAGAAGATTTATATTATTAGAAAATATTTTTTTTATTTTGAATAAATGCAGTTCTTTTTAACCTTTTATTCATCAAATATATTAGGCAGCAGAACTGTGTCCAACACTCATAATAAATCAGAATATTAGAATGATTTCTAAAGGATCATGTGATTGACTGGATGTCACATGTGACACTGAAGACTGAAGTAATGATCCTGAAAATTCAGATATATATATATATTCTGAATGTAGTATAATATTCTGTCAAAATTTTGTTCGTTTTTTCACCATGATTTTAGTAATAAAATGTTATACATATATTAAAATGTATTGATATGTTGAATATATATTCACATTTTGAGTTTTCACTTTTACAAATGCATTTGGACGCTGTATAAATGTGATTGTCTTTTCACAGGCATTCAACCAGCGGCGGCAGGAGCGTGCGAGATAAAAACTCTTGAAGGTGTGGCTTTAGTTTTACACACAATCTTCATCTCAGACAATTTTCTGTTTTTGTAACAAATTTGATTGTTTAGGAAAAGCCTCTTGAGATGCATCCTCTCGTTTTCAAGGGGGTCCTAATACACTAAAGTTAAATAACATAACAAAACACAAAACAAAACAATATACACAAAAACAACAGTCACCTAATTCAAAACAACAAACACACCACTACAAAAATTATTATTATTATATATATTTTTTTTTACCTGGCATTAATTAATATAATCATAGATATATCATCTAAAGCAATTACAACAAGGTTCAAAACAACGAAACAAACCATTTTTAAACATATAAAATGAAGTCAAAGATCGTACATTTAAAGGTAAATTATTCCAGTCTGCAGGAGCCGTACACCTAATGCTTTCTTCCCAGAAACTTTTTGTAACTAAAGGGATAAGAAAAAAAATAAGGTGAAGAATGTCTTAAATTATATGATGAAGAATATAATATCAAATACTGTCTCAAATAATTAAGGTAATTAAAATGTACACATTTGACAATAAATTGCATCCAGTGAAGATGCCTTCTAATATTAAGTGGAGACCATTAGAGTAAGTCACACACTGTACAGGTCACAAGTTTGGAAACATTACGTTTTTTTTATATTTTTGAAAGAAGTCTCTAATGCTTATCAAGGCTGCGTTTATTTGATCAAAAATACAGAAAAAAACTGTGATATTGTGAAATATTATTACAACTTAAAATAATAGTTTTCTATTTGAATATACTTTAAAAAATAATTTATTTCTGTGATGCAAAGCTGAATTTTCAGGATCATTACTCCAGTCTTCAGTGTCACATGTGACATCCAGTCTATCACATGATCCTTTAGAAATCATTCTAATATTCTGATTTATTATGAGTGTTGGACACAGTTCTGCTGCCTAATATATTTGATGAATAAAAGGTTAAAAAGAACTGTATTTATTCAAAATAAAAAAATATTTTCTAATAATATAAATCTTCTTTACTGTCACTTTTGATCAATTTAACACATCCTTGATGAATAAAAGTATTGATTTATTTCAAAAAAAGAAAGAAAAAAAATTACTGACCCCAAATGACTGACCAGTAGTGGATATTGCTGTTACAAAAGATTTCTATTTTTAAAACATTTGCTTCTTTTAATTTTTTTTTTTTTAAGTATCCTAAAAAAGTATCACAGGTTATGAAAAAATATTAAGCTTTGATAATGAATCATCATATTAGAATGATTTGTAAAGGATCATGTGATAGACTGGAGTAATGATCCTGAAAATTCAGCTTTGCATCACAGAAATAAATGATCATTTAAAGTATAATAAATTGAAAACCAATTATTTTAAATTGTAATAATATATCACAATATTACTTCTTTTTTTTCTGTATTTTTGATCAAATAAATGCAGGCTTGATGAGCAGAAGAAACTTCTTTCAAAAACATTAAAAATAGTAATGTGTCCAAACTTTTGGCCTGTACTGTAATACAATGGTGCGTAAAGAATGAACATCCAATAACAAATCTACACTATTTATTATAAGCGGTAGTAAGAGGCAAAAGATTAGTTTTAGATGCGTTCTGATAAACTACATCTGCATAATCAAAGAAAGGTAATATAAGTTGCATAGCAAGTCTTTTTCGAACATTAAATGTAAAGTGAGTTTTAGATCTGTATAATACACTCGTTCCAAAATTAATTTTACGAAGTATATATTCAATGTGTGGTTTAAAAGTGAGTTCCGGATCCAGCCTGTTAATAGCCGGATCCAGTTATTAATATTAAGGTTGACATGAAACGGAAGTTTACCTTAAGTGTAGTAATGTGCGCTAAGAAAGGGTAAATTTTTATTTCATGACGACTTAATTTTTTTTTATTTTCTCAATAAATATTTAGTTTTATTTATTTTATATTTATTTATTTTAAATATAATGTTAATATAATAATATAATAATGTTATATATATATTATTATATATTTAAATATTTGTTATTTATTTTAAATGTATTTAATAAAAAAAATAAAAAAAAATTTTTTATTTTAAATATTTATTTATTTTGTATTGCGATATATTGTGACTCGATATATATTGTTACATACACCCCTAGTTGTCCGTTCTGATTTGACATTGACTGAGATGTGTGTGATTACGCCCCAGCGGACGAGACGACGTACCACACGCTGGAGGAGGGCATGGTGGAGTATTGCACCACCGAGACGCCGGTGACGGTCAGCGCAGAGGCGCCGGTGGAGATGCTGGCGGCACAGGCCGAATGCTCCGCCAAACCTCAGGAACTGAAGAGCCGAATCGCCCTCAACTCGGCCAGACTCCTCCAGGAGCACCGCGTCACGAACCTGCACGTGCGTGAGATCGCCCAGCACCTGGAGGACCAGAACGACCTGCTCCAGATGATCCGGCGCTCGCAGGAGGCCCAGGCCTGCGCTCAAGAGAGACAAGCCCAGGCTCTGGAGGGCACGCAGGCCGCTCTGCTGGCGCTCATTCAGATGTTCAGACCCGCTCTGAAGGACCTGAGGAAGTTCCTCCAGAACACCAGCAGCACAAACACAGCAGAGACCGCAGGAGACGGAGTGGGGAACGCGCCGCCAACGAAGCCTGAGGACGCACCGTAGACATGAGAGATGAGGGACCGCTCCTGGTCTGGAATAGACTGTAAATTATTGTACAGCACTGTGCCTCAAAGAGTTTGTGTTTATGTGTGTGTGTGTGTGTGTGTGTGGACGTTTCAGGGATATCATGAGGTGAAATTAGGACTTTAACGTGCATTTTAAAGAAGCGGCTGAAATCTATAATGTATGGAAGCTTGTTTTATGCCACAGAATAATAATAAAAAAGAAGGTAATTGCGACTCTTTTAAAATCACAATTGCGAGTTTACATCAGAATTGCATGATTTAAAGTCAGAATTGTGAGATTAAACTCGCAATTGCCAAAAAATAAACTCGCAATTTTGACTTTTTCTCAGAATTGCATGTTTATATCTGGCAATTCTTACTTTATAACATGCAATTGGGAGATATAAAGTCAGAATTGGGTGTTTTAAAGTCAGAATTGTGAGATTAAACTCGTAATTGCGAGAAATAAACTCGCAATTATGACTTTTTCTCAGAATTGCATATTTATATCTCGCTATTCTAACTTTACAACACGCAATTGGGAGATATAAAGTTAGAATTGCCAGATATAAACATGCAATTCTGAGAAAAAGTCATAATTGCGAGTTTATTTCTCGCAATTACGAGTTTAATCTCACAATTCTGACTTTACAACACGCAATTGGGAGATATAAAGTCAGAATTGGGAGATATAAAGTCAGAATTGGGTGATATAAAGTTGCAATTGCGTGTTAAAAAGTCATAATAATAATAATTAAGGTCAGAATTGTGAGATGTAAACGTGCAATTCTGAGAAAAAGTCACAATTATCTTTTAAAATGTTTTATTCTGATGCGTAAACAAGCTTCCATTAAAATGTCATATACGTTTTACTTTAAAAAGAGCATTTTTGTGCTTGAAGTGAATCTTCTTTTCAGTTTATCTTCAACTTGTGGGTTTTATTTGTTACATTTGGTTACTTAAAAAGCCAATATATTGCAACAAACTTGATTTGATTTTTTTGTGAACATTATATTTGTTCATCGGACCCTAAACTGAACGCAAGCATTGCATGCATCGAGTGCAAACGCCAAAATGTACAGAAAACACAGTATCTCTTATTTATGTAGGAAATCGAATGGCTCCTTTTACAGGCCTTGGAAGATTTAGTGGAGGATTTTGTTTCTTTAGCTTTTGACAATAACATTTTTATTTATGTTTGTTAAATAAAGAAACTCTCCACACACGTGTGAGTCTTCATTCGTGTTTTATTGATGCTAAAGCCTCTTTATTGACCTGTGATCAAAAGTCCAGATGTCTGACAGGCTTTACTTTAGATATATCCAGTACAGTCAGAGGCGTCATTGCTTGACAAAAAAATACATAATTTGGAGGTATTAAATTATATATATTCTATTGGACATTCTCAAATATGTCTTTAAATCTTATGCTGTTATATATATATTTTAATGGCATGTGATCAGAGGGAAGTGAAGACTTGTTTGAATTGTTGTACTTTTTTGTGTAGTCTGATTGATACTACTTTGTATATTTTACACTTTTAGTTCTTTTTTAGTGTCATTATGAGCTCAGTAATGGATTTTCGTAATCTTGATATTGCATTTTATTGTCGTCCTTCGTTTTATTGGTGAACTCAAACACTGCAGCCGTTCACACACAGTCTCTCACATTACAGGAACTCTTGATCCATTTATTTTTAAAGCTAACTTATTATTTTTTTTTTATGTTGCAGTATGTATCTACAGTTATGTTTTTATTTCAATTATATGTTGTTAATTTCACTTTTAATCGATCCCTAACAATATAATATCATTTCCTTTTATTTTTCACACTGCAGTTTGGATAAGTGTTTGTCTTATTACTGTTTTTGTGTTGCAGTTTTCATGTAGTTCACTTACCCGCCACTAGAGGGAGACACAATGCGCATCTGAGGGATTCATATTATGATATTATTCACATGGAGCAATTAAGTTTCTTCAGTTCTTCTTGGTATAAGTGGAAGGGGAATATATATATATCAATGTATCAATCAATGTTGGAAACATTGGAAACATTTTTTATAACCTGTGATACTTTTTTTCAGGATTCTTTTATGAATAAAAAGTTTTAAAAGAACAGCATTTATTAAAACAGATTAAATAGAATTATTCTATGAATCCTAAAAAAAGTAATGATGCTGAAAATCCAGCTATGATCACAGGATATAAATTACATTTTAACATACATTCACATAGAAAACCATTATTTTAAATTGATATAATATTTATATTTCACAATATTTCATAACTTTTTTCCCCTGTATTTATTGATCATATAAATTCAGCCTTGAGCAGAAGAGACTTATTTTACAACCTTAAAAATAGTAATGTGTGTGTGTGTATATATATATATATATATATATATATATATATATATATATATATATGTTTTATTGACTGTTATATTACGATAAACCGATAATATATTAATATTTTATATATTTTATAATGAACACAAAATTACATTTGGAGAACAATACAACCATTATTAGATATTTTTAAATATTTAAGTTATATTTAAACATATATTGACAATATTAATAATTGTTATTGGCTTGAGAGAAATCAGTGTGTGTGTGAGAGAGAGAGAGCGAGAGAGCGAGAGAGAGAGGGGGCGGTGCTTCATCATTACCCCTATAGAAAAACTAAACACGCAGTGATCCAGGCAGGGACAGATTCAGAAGACACACACACACACACACACAGAGAGAGAGAGAGAGAGAGAGAGAGAGACAGACACAGGACAGAGAGAAACACTAAAGACGTGAGTTCACGCGATCGGCGTTAATGTTTCTAATGTTTGAAAGGTTGACCGTTTATTCGCGCGCGCACGAGAAAAAACCTGAGGCGATTGTTTGTTCGCGGGTCTGTGAACTAAAACCTGACAAAGAAACGTTTTTTTTCCCCCTAAATGATACTATAAGATAGAAGTTTACATATGTGTTGATATGTTAGTGTTCATCTGTTCTCATGTTAGTTGTGATTTGTGTTCCCCCCCCCCCACAGATGATCATCATGATCCCACAGAGAGAGTTTCCACTGCCAGATTAAACCGTCACACCGCCGTCAGTCCAACATCGGGTTTCTTCGGAGAGTTGAATCACTCAGAGCTCGAGTTCATGGCGTTTCTAGTGAAGAAGAAGAAGTTTAAGTTTCAGACTCATGTCACTCTGGAGGAGCTGACATCCGTGCCGTTTGTCAACGGGGTTTTGTTCTGTAAGATCAGGCTGTTGGATGGAGGAGACTTCACCTCTGCTTCCTCCAGGTAAAACACTTCATCATCTTCACCTTTTGTTTATCCATGTAACGTTAGTTCTGGATGGTGTTATTGTACCGTGACCTACTGATGGTAAAGTACAGTTATGGTCGGAGTGTTTACATTGAGCTTTTAAAAGAATACAGAATACTTCCACCTGCAGAAAGTCCTGAAAAGTACCATTTCTTTTTTAATGTAAATACCGTGGTGCATTAGTTTCAGTACCATGATGATGTATCTCAGTAACATACTGTGGTAATGTATGGTCACCATAGTCCATGTTCAGCAGGACCCTCTTGCAGTGTTATTTAGATATTATTTATATTTATAGTTTTTTCATATTTTGAATTGTTTTATTGGTATATTTTCTGTTTGCCTATTAAAGGTTGTCATTTTGTTGCGTTCTTGTCATTTGTATTATTTGTCTAAAGAAATGTCTAGTTTTTTCCATTACATTTTGTTTCAGTTTTTGTTATTATAGTAACTTGCATCAAGTTAAAATAATTGAAAATACATTATATACACATTTAATATATACACAAACCACACACACACACACACACACACATATATATATATATATATATATATATTATATACACATTTAATCGTGATCGTGATTAATCGCATCTAACATAAAAGTTTGTTTATTTAATATGTAGTATATATATACACACACACACACACACACACACACACACACACACACACACACACACACACACACACACACACACACACATATTTGTATGTGTATATATATATATATATATATATATATACACACACACACATTATATACACATTTAATACACAAACTACACACACACACACACACACATATATATATATATATATATATATATATATATATATATATATTAGTGCTGGGCAAAGATTAATCGCGATTAATCGCATCCAAAATAAAAGTTTTTGTTTGCATAATATATGTGTGTGTACTGTGTATAATTATTTTGTATATATAAATACACACATATGCATGTATTTATTTAAGAAATATTTGCATGTATATACTGTATATGTATTTATACATAATTTATATTATATATAAATAATTTAAATGTAAATTTAAAAAAAATCTTAAATATATACATGCACATACATATGTGTGTATTTATATATACAAAATAATTATACACAGTACACACACATATATTATGCAAACAAAAACTTTTATTTTGGATGCGATTAATCGCGATTAATCTTTGCCCAGCACTAATATATATATATATATATATATATATATATATATATATATATATATATATACATACATTACATACAAATATATGTGTGTGTGTGTGCATACATGTGTACATATACACTTCATATATTAAATAAACACAAACTTTTATGTTAGATGCGATTAATCACGATTAAACGATTTGACAGCACTAGTTTTTATATATTTTATTTTATATCAGTTAACATTTATTTTATTTCAAGTAACGAAAATATTTTTTTATGGTATTAAATTAGTTTACTATAACCCTGCCTTTTCATTGTCAATAAGCTTTTTTTTTGGATGTATGATTCCAGGAGATTAAAACATTTTTTGTTACATTTTAAATTCTTCTAAACATTGGTTCTAAAGTAACACTCTTAAAGTGTTGTGGGTGGTTGCCAGGGCGTTGCTAAGATGTGTTTTTTTTTTTTTTTTTTTTTGCATGTTGCTGTGTGGTTGTTGGTTACTAATTAATGAAGGTTGCTAATGACATCTACTTGGATGCTTTCTGCATTATTTGAGGATTATGTCTGTAGATGATTGATATTAAAGGGGGTTGTTCTGATCACTAACCCTTGATATAAACATAATAGTGATGCTTATCTTTTTAACCAGCACTACTGATCTGTTTCTCAGTTTCCACTGTTCTGATCTGCTCGTTTGAGACGGTTGCATGAGGATGTCGATCATGGCATGTGATCAGAGGGAAGTGAAGACAGACGAGTCTGTTGAATTGTTGTACTTTTTTTGTGTAGTCTGATACTCTTCGTTTTCTTTTTAGTGTCATTACGAGCTCAGTAATGGATTTGCGTGTGTAATCTTGATATTGAATTTTATTGTTGTCCTTCGTTTTATTGGTGAACTCAAACACTGATGCCATTCACACACAGTCTCTCACATCACAGAAACACTGAGTTTAGGTGTCCTGTAAATGGACTCGTAAAGAATGCTTGTAAAGTCAGTCTTAATCTATGCATTATAAAATCTTTATTTGAGCGTAAATCACAGGCGGTCAGAAAGATCTGCTGTCTTTTCTCCTTTTGTGCTCATCGCTTTCAGAATAACAGGAAAGACTCACTATCAGTATCACTGTTCTTTGCTGTTTCACTTAAAAGTTAAATAAAAATGCTTCCAAAAACCAAGATATGGTGCAAAAAAAAAAAAGTCTCTGTATAAGTTCTTAATTTTAATATTTATAAGCAAATCACACAAGCAAAAGTGCTGTTTTCCCAAATATCAGCACGTTTGCAAATGTTATATTGATCTTGTACAACAATTCAATAAACAATATTAGGTGACACATTTTAGACACAATATTATCCGTTTTTTTGTCTATTTTGCCAACAAAAATAAAACGAGTTTCAGTTTCGTTACTGAATGAATCCACGTTTTTTCAATGAATCATTCTAACGAAAGACTCGATGACTCACTTCTGCTTTGTCCCTGAATGAATCTGCCGTTTTCAATGCCGATTCAATGACTAACTCGTTAAGACAGTGATTTGTCGCCACCTACTGCCGGTTTTAGTATAATTTAATTTTTTAGCTGATGAACGAAGATTGGATGCTGTTTATGGTTTCGGTCGTGATTGTAACAATAGTTTTGGTTAAAGCGATAGAGATAGAATGCGTTAATAAATAGACGAGCGAAATATGAGATAACATTGTAAATATAACAATGCCGCCTCTGCTCACTATCCACTTCATACAGCAACTCTTTTCCATCTCTATATGATCCAGTATCACTGTCCAGTGTTTGCAGCATCTCACTGCCGGAGTTTGTCATGTCCGGGTGTTTGTGACTGTTTGATTTGATGCAGATTTCATGGTGACTTTGTGTAGATCTCAGTTGTGTTTGAATGAAGTATAAACTTTACCTGCAGTGTCTCTCCATCTGTGATGTTGCGGATAAAGTTGATACTTAAGGTCCTTGCACACAGAGTCCGAAATTTTCCTCATTCGGTGGCTCTGAATTGTCAAAACACCTCTCAAAACTCTTTTCAAATACATTTTTTATAGCTATGCTATATATATGCTACGGATGCGGAAAACGCAGAAAATCAAAAAAATAATTTTATGATGGACAAAAGTTTCAGAGGAAGTGTGTAAACGTGATTGACACAACGTGAGGTTGTATTTATTTTTAAACATCTGAAAATTTCCTGTGAGAATATCGGACTCAGTGTGCAAGGACCTTTAAGTCAAGTCACCTTTATTTATATAGCGCTTTTTACAATACAGATCGTATCAAATCAGCTTCACCATGATAACATGAAAATAATACAACAAACAAAGTGTATTTAAATGAAACACAGCTGAGATCTTCATTTAGTCAATTGAGGGATGAATGAGAAACATCTGAGCAACACAACATTAGTTTGCATGGGATATTCAGCAAGAAAAAGCTCTGATTTTATTTTTGATGAAAGGTTACGAAGACAAACGTTTTGCACTTAGCAAAAAGTAATTTGCATTAAGACCAGGAACATGCTTTAAAAATAGTTTTGATTTCCCGCCGACTCGACTGAATTTAGCTTAATTCTGGTTGTGGTCTGGCACTGGTTCTCTCATAAACCGACCCAAGCTCTCGTTTATTTCTTATCCTTTTAACATTCTCATTCAAGTCACATACATTCTCCTGTCTTGCACCCTTCACACACACACACACACACACACACACACACACACACACACACACACACACACACACACACACACACACACACACACACACACGCACACACACACACACACACACCTCGCAGCACATAAACCGCTTTTGTCCTTGTTTGGTTGGCTGGAGGAAGTCAAATGTCAGCGTGTGGAGACGTTAGACAGACCGAGACGCCGTGAACATGAGTGAGAGGAACTTCAGATGAGACTGTAATCTGGCCGGTTCAGTTTAGCACTGTGTTGCATGTCTTGAGTTTGAGGATTGCAGGATGATGCTGATATTCCAACAGAAACGTCAGATAGGGAAAGTTACTTGATGATTTGCAGGAAGTTTGTTGCTTAATGGGGTGTTTGGATTCACACGGTTTCAGACAGACGACAGGAACATTAGACGGGAAGCAGGAAGAATGAGGCCATCAGCTGTTCTCTGTATCAGGACAACACATTTGATGCATTTCCCAATGCTGGGTGATATATCTCGAAATCATTTATATTGTAATAAATATTTTAATATTTCGCATATTTCGCTCTCTCTCTTTTATATTTTACTTTTTGACTACATGTTGACTAGAAGTATGTAAAATAATAGTAAAAATAAATCAACACTTTTTTTCCCCCACAAAGTGAGCACAAGGAAGAATTGTAGTAGTTAATCATTTTCAATAATTTGCACCAATATAACAATTCATAGCCATAAACGGCATTCTTTACCTCCATATATTGCTACTAAAACACTTTAATGCAAAAAAAAAAAATGCCACGCACGCACTTCTGAAAACATTTTTTTTGGAGTAACTCATTGCGTTCTGATTTAATTTATTGACACTGACAGTTTGATATGATTCATGAAATTAATTGAACTCTTATCACCATTTTGTTGCCTTGAAAACAGCCATAAACGCTGGTATGGCAATAAAAACAAACACATTAACAAACTTAAGACCATTTCGAGAGCCACTAATAAAACATCTTTGACTTTATGATCTAATATCTAATCTTATTGTATATTTCTGCTGCATTGCTTTTTGTTAAAGTTCTTTTCAAAGGAGCTTCTCTGCCTTTAAATGTTTCATTTTTCTTTTTTCTTCACAACAATATCAAATGAGTTTGAAAAGATTTTTTTTTCCATGATGTGACGCTTTTAAATAGTGTCTGACCTATTTTTACATGCATATAACTTTTGTCAAAACACCTAGCAGACACATAAATGCAGATTGTTATAGATAGAAATGTAGTATTTTCTATGAATAGTATAGGCTCTCGTAGGAATGTTGGGTGGGCCGCATCGTCGCCTGTCCCGGCCGCATAATTAGGAGGGTTTGGCCTGCAGTTAAATTAAAAGCATCACAATCTCATCCCTCATACGCCTGCATGAGCGCTGGGACAGTATGGCTTTAGACGGGTTACTAATTTCAGATTTCACTGATATTTATAGCACATTCTTCTCTCTGTTATATAACACCAAAAGCCTCTCAGTTTGTCTTTACTGTAGTTCATCATAATCACCATGTTGTTCCAAACCTGTATGACTTTCTGGGACACAAACGAAGGTAGTTTAACGAACATCTAGTTTCATATGATGAAAGGGACCAGAGGTAAAAGCAACATAAAAGTGGTCCGTATACGACTTCAAAATATCTCTTAATTGCAGGCTTATTTGTCACCCGTGTTTGATCTATTACAGAACTGAAAGTTTTATAGGTGGAAACCTTTGTGCAACTTTTGGTTTAGGGCTTTTAGATGATTTAAGGGAAGCGAACATGACATGTCTTGAACTTTTCGTCCATACCGTTGTTCCTGAAATGCATAATTTGGGCGGTGTGTCTCAAAAGCATCGTTAGTATGTAGTTTTAAGGCAGGTCTGCTGTGCCGCCCTTCTTCAAATGTTAACCATAATAAAACTCAAACCACTGGGTGTATGATAGCGGCCCCACAGCCGGCCTTTTGCCACATGTGCAGTTTCCCTCTCATTCTGCATGTTTTTTACCCAGCATGCACTCAGCTTGTAGGACCTGACAGGCTGTAGTTCTGATTAATCAGTACGATTCAGCCACATGCATTGATGAATAATTCCTCTTTAATATTATATATATTAATATTAATATTATGCATGCTGTGATGTTTTAGATCTAATAATAAAAAAAACTAAATTCTTTAGAAAAGTCAAAGAGTTTAAGTTCTCTTAAACAATAACAAAAATCTTGATTAGTCATTCATTAGTCATGCATTTTTGTCATGCAACTACAGACATCTTGTTCATTTTGCATTAATTTAATTGTATGTATTATTTAAAATTACTCTTAAGGAAATGGTTCACCCCAAAATGTTAATTCTGTGCTTTTTTTAAAATGTCAAGTCACCTTTATTTCTATAGCGCTTTATACAATGCAGAGTGTTTCAAAGCAGCTTTACAGTGACAAACAGGAGAATAATGCAGAGTTCAATTCTGCTATAAATCATCTCTAAAAAGACAATAGTAGGACCCTATAAAATCCGTTTAATTTTTCCCCAAATTCCGTTTTTTCCATTTACATTTTGGGGAATTTAGTGTAATATATTTTTTTTACCCTTTACTGTTATTTTAGTCTTAAAATAAGTGCTTTTAATGTTAATGATTAAAATGTACACAAATAAAATAGGAATGACCTTAGATTTATTGAGGTAACAAACAACACGTTACTGTACTTTTCAGTAACAACAAAATATGAATGGTAATGAGCTTTATACTGTCCAGTAAAATAAATTATATTAGTTTATATAAGTTTAAATAAAAGTGCTCCATTAGCTTTTTCTTTCAAGTAAAAAAAAGGACAAAAAAAAAAAAGTTATACATAAAGTACTTTATATGGAACAGATGATCCAGTGCATCACAACATGTTTTTTACTTAAATCAGCAACTTTCTTCAATATTAAATTGGTTGTTCAGACTCTCTTCGTCTAGTTTAAGCAACAACATTGTGAATCTAACATTGGTTTTAATGTAGAGTCAAAATAATGCAGATGTTGTTTAGTATGTTAGGGTTCCCAGATCCTTGTTTTCAGCTCATCCAACAGATAAGGAGAAAAACAAATAACTGCTGATTTGTTTGGGATCTGTGTAAGCAGATGTGGAAACTGTTGACCGTTAACAGCTGTATCTTCCTGACATGTTTTCATGTTCTCTATGTTTCCATCCACCTATTTTTTTTTTCCAGTTATCGTATAAAAAACCAAAACAAGATGTGCATAAATTCTAAAAATGCGCATAACACACTAGTGCACTGTTTTTAACTGATAAGAAGAAACTACGATGGAAACACATTCACCAAATAAATCCTTCGATGCGCACTCATGTGACTTTGCCTTAACAGAGGCTGTGATTGGATAACTGAACTAACCATCGGACCAATCGCATCACAGCATCTCAGATGTTGGTTTGGTGGCTCTGAAACGCCTGAGCAAAAGTCTGTCATCAGAATGATTTGGTTTAATTCCCTCCAGAAGCGTCTGGCACGATTGCGTTCCCAAACACCAGCATCCGAACGCAAGAACATTACAGCGAAGTAGCAATTTTGTTCTCATGAACACGGAATGGAAACAATGTTTTATGCAATATTCCAATCATAAACATAAGTCTAGATGAAAAAATAGCTATTGAAGTAATGTATGCATCATACATGCACATATGTGACCCTGGACCCTGAAATTGAGATTTATACATCACATGAAAGCGGAATAAATAAGTGTTCAATTGATGTATGGTTTGTTATGATAGGACTATATTTGGTCGAGATACAACTATTTGAAAATCTGGAATCTGAGGGTCCAAAAAAAATCTAAACATTAAGAAAATCTCCTTTAAAATTGTACATTTATGTTCGCAATTGTGCTGCATTCACTCACAAACATAAATGTTTTATATATTTACAGTAGGAAATTTACAAAATTTCTTCATGGAACATGATCTTTACTGAATATCCTAATGATTTTTGGCATAAAAGAAAAATCGATAATTTTGAGCCATATTGTTGGCTATTGCCACTAATATCCCCGTGCGACTCGTGACTGGTTTTGAGATCCAGGGTCACACATGTCCTGCTTTCAGATCGGTCTTCTCTCTTGTTTCTTGTCTGTCCTCATTACAGCATCTACACAGAGAGGACATGTCCGTCTCATCTGATAATCTGCTGTTTACCAGCAACATCAGAGAAGTGGCCAACATCACAAAACAACATGGATGAGAGGCTTTGGATAAGGTTCAGTCCCTTTGGGAGCAAGAGAAATCCCTTGTTGCAATTAAATTTGAACGTTGAACCTCACAAACATGATCTGCTTTCTATCCTGCAACATAAGCATGATATTTGAAGGCCATAAACCAACCAAACAAGCACGAAATGGACTTATCATGATTCCAAAGCGGATTTCTTGCTTGCGCTCGTAATTAGAGACGTGGCTTTTATGCTGTAAGCAGCTGGCCGGGTCAAAGGGTCAGTCGCTGGCCTTTACGACTGGTTCTTGCAGCTCTGAACTGTAAGCATCTTTGTGTGGCTTGCGTTATGTAATCACCCGTTTGGATTTATCGTTCGTGTTTTGGAGGTTTCACTCCCCGATGTCCGATAGATATAAATCCAGATTGCTCAGAACAAGAGCTCTTTGGAAACAGTGACATACAGTCTTGGACTTTCTCTCCGTCCAGTTTTGCGGTTATGCAACTGGGTTTGTAAATCATGCAAAGGCAGCTGCCTTGTTCATAGTTGTGCTGTGACCTTTTGACCTCAGCTTGTTAAAAGTCACATGTGATCTTCATTGATTGACACAGATGAAAGGGTTCAGATACAGTTCAGAACGGTTAGTTAGTCATGTGTGAGGTTGATTGATTTAAAGGGGTGGTTGAATATGATTTCACTTTTTTTAACTTTAGTTAGTGTGTAATGCTGCTGTTTGAGCATAAACAACATCTGCAAAGTTATAATGCTCAGTTGCAAAGTTCAAGTAATCACTTTTTTAAGGACTACAACAAACGGCTGGTAGGAACTACACGACATTCCTCCCGGGTTAGTGACATCACCAACCCTAAAATTTACATAAACTCCGCCCCCTGAACACGATTTATAGATTATCAAGATAGAATATGCTAATTAATGACTAGAAGATAACTACACATAAATTCATCAACTAACATTCAGAAATGTCCTGTTGCTTCTACATGTTGTCACTTCTTCTTGAGTCTCTCCATCATTGTCTGACTCCGGTTTGAACATAAAAGGCTAAAAGTTTTTGAAATTTTCAGTGCATGTGTGTGTGAGTGCAAGCTGTTGAAGCTCCGCCCCCTGTTTCGGGAGCAGCAGCTCATTTGCATTTAAAGGGACAGACACAAAACGGTGCGTTTTTGCTCATCCTCAAAAAGTGACAATTTTAACATGCTATATGAAAATATCTATGGGGTATTTTGAGCTAAAACACACACACTCTGGGGACATCAGAGACTTGTTTTACATCTTGTGAAAAGGGCATTATACCACCCCTTTAATTCAATATATATTGATTTAATTCATGTTTCATGGATAACGTATAGTTTTAACCTCAGCCGACCGCGCTGAGTTTGTGTATTATAGTTTGTGTATTATAGTTTGTGTATTATACACAATAATGGCAAGTGTTTTTCTGAAATCTCCTGTTTCAATCTGATTGACTGATTGATTGACAGCTGTTTTGTGCAGGTTCATGTCAGTCCGCTGGAAAACTCATGTTAACACGCTAAAAAATGACTCTTCTGAGGAAGCGCTAGTCACTGTAGGTTTGACTCGTTCATGAAATTGAATCTCTAAAAGATATTTGTTTTGTTTGACTTGCTTAGTAGAAATCAATCAAGATGTGCTCAACAGAACTATATATTCTGTTTTTGTGTTTTACAAATTTATATCTGATTTACTCACCCCTAAAATCTGTAATATTAGCCGTCTAACATTTTTTTTTTAGATAGTGTCTTCCTTTTTAATTGGGCAGTTCATAAGCAGAATGAGCTGGATTCATATATTGTATTTCTAACAATCTGCGTTTATGCATCTAGTAGATATTTTTGGTAAAACATAAACTTGACTAAATGTGGACCAAATTTTATGCAAAAATTAAAAGTCTCTAGTCTACATAATATGTGACTTGAAATTAAATTGAACTTTGTTTCCTGGACTTGTGGCTCAAATTCCACATTGCAAAAATAGTTTTTGTTAAAGTACATGAAGCAAAATAGTAGAAAATATTAGGAATTTCTTATTTTTAGTGTATAATGATTTTTATTTGCAAAAATGAATATAATTTATTTGTTTACAATTTCAATCTCTCCTAAAAAAATCACCCAGAATGTCTACTATTATTAGATTTTTTATTTTTATTATCATTAATAAAATGTAGGGCTGTCAATCGATTAAAATATATCTAATCACGATTGATCGCATGATTGTCATGAGTGAACTCGTGATTAATTGCAACTTATTCGCACATTTTTATCAGTTCTAAATGTACTAAATAATACTTTTTAATTCTCTAATCAACATGGGCATGGACAAATATGGATGCTTTATGCAAATGTATGTTTATTAATAGTGAAACCATACTCAACACAGAGCATGAAAATGTTAATATGTAAATTGCGTGAGAATATTTCGTCCATTAGATTGAAAGATCTGAAAAAGCCCGTACATTTACCCGCCTATAGACCCTCCCTTCGAAGAAATCAGGACAGAAGTGATAGAAAGTAAACAAAAGAGAGATTAAAACACCAGTGTCTTCCTCGTCTGCTTGTGATCGATCGACCAAAACGCAGGATCCTGATGGGATTGAAGTGAACTTTATTAATCGAACTTCCTCTCCAGAATCTGATTTGGCCCCGGGTGCCTGGGTCCGGTCGGATGTCTGAACACAGCTGGTCCTCCTCATCCGACCTGGAGGCGAGCGGGTTCAGGCTGGCACAGAGTGAGAAAGATCGCTTTATTTATTGGACACGCCGGCTATCACTTCCTGTTTTGATCGGCTATCGCTTCCTGCCTTGTTGAAAATGGAATTAGATACATTTGTAATCAGAAATATAATGCCATTTTCACAGTGTTTTTCAGAATCATCACAATGCTCTTCACAAGCTGGAGGTGATTTGCGCTCTAATGAACATCAGACATGACAATATTTTATTCTTGCATATGCAAATGTGTTAGGCTCATGATGTCTATTGTCCAGCAGTGGAGTGACTTTGTTGATTGTTGCATATAGATTTATCGGTTTAATAAATAAAAAAATCATAATAATAATAATAAAAATTCATAATAATATTAATATATTTTATTACATGTATTAAACCTTTTATTTTTAATATTATTATTATTATTTTATGTTTTATTTATTTATTTATTTTTAATCATTATAACTTTAATTTAAGCCTGTTCTGGTTTGGTTATGTAGTATTGTCTAATTACATTCCTTCTTGCACATAAAAATTATATAATAATAATAATAAAAAAAGTCTGAACTTGATGTAAACAGATGCTCTTAATCTTGTATATCTGTAGCACTTATCGTCTCAAAGCAGCTTTACAGAAAATGCTTGTTTCAGTTTTACAATTTAGCAAGTATTTTATTACCAGATGAGTGTGTCAAAGTAATATCCATATGGCAGTAATATATAATGTTATTAGCTTAGTTAATGTCATGTGTTCAGTTAAGCAGATGCATCGAACATGATAGGCAGTAACAGATAACGATATAAGGATAATAAACAATAAAAGGATAATACGTTGATTTTAATCTTTCTTTTTTCTTTGTAGTTTCTGCTGGATGCTTTATTATCGTGCATTTGATTTGGATTTTAATTTAAATTTTTTGATCAAACATCTTACCCGAGTATTAAACAACAGCTGAAATAAGCCGAATCCTCTGTACGTTTCACCTCCTCTTATCCTGTCATCCAGCGGCTCTGTGTCCGCTAGGAGATCGTACGGGAGGGTCTGCGGTGACGTCGGGCCGTGTGATTGGAGCGATCCGCTCCGGGATGTTTGTCCAAGCGCTGTCAGGGTCTCACACAGGATGGGAGATAAGAATCCGGTTTCAGCGCAGCACATTTCTGCTCGACTGAATCATCTGTAAAAACAGACTGTGAAGAGGCTTTCACAACTACAGGACTCACGGCGACGGAGTGCATTCAGTCTGATGATGCACTTCCTCACTGTAGAATGACGGATTTCAGATTGTTTGGAAATGGCCTTTTAACTCTTCCAGTGTTGGGTGCAACAAGTGCCCCTCTAATGCCTGGTTCAGATTACACGATTTTAGCCCGGTTTTGGCACGATCCGTTTGACGTAGGGTGTCGTGGGGATTCGTAAACGACAACGGGTGTCGGGACGCATGATTCAATCGTTTCATCTCGTATAGTGTGTCATAGTGGACGACAACCGACGTCGTGTCTGCGATGCTTCACAACATCACGATAAAAAGACTAACATGTTTAAAAAAATTGTCCGGTCCTCCACAACGGGTTGCGTCAAGAGTGATTGTGTGTGTGAGCGAGCTAGCGAGTGTGTGAGTGAGTGTGTGAGTGTGTGAGTGAGTGTGTGAGTGAGTGTGTGAGTGAGTGTGTGAGTGAGTGTGTGAGTGAGCGTGTGTGTGTGAGTGAGTGTGTGTGTGAGTGAGTGTGTGAGTGAGTGTGTGAGTGAGTGAGTGTGTGAGTGAGTGTGTGAGTGAGTGTGTGAGTGAGTGTGTGAGTGAGTGTGTGAGTGAGTGTGTGAGTGAGTGTGTGAGTGAGTGTGTGAGTGAGTGTGTGAGTGAGTGTGTGAGTGAGTGTGTGAGTGAGTGTGTGAGTGAGTGTGTGAGTGAGCGTGTGAGTGAGCGTGTGAGTGAGCGTGTGAGTGAGCGTGTGTGTGTGAGTGAGTGTGTGTGTGAGTGAGTGTGTGAGTGAGTGTGTGAGTGAGTGTGTGAGTGAGTGTGTGAGTGAGTGTGTGAGTGAGTGTGTGAGTGAGTGTGTGAGTGAGTGTGTGAGTGAGTGTGTGTGAGTGAGTGAGTGTGTGAGTGAGTGAGTGAGTGAGTGTGTGCACGAGTGAGTGTGTGCACGAGTGAGTGTGTGCGCGAGCGAGAGTGTGTGTGTGTGTGTGCGCGTGTAATCTGACACAGTGACTATTTTTACTTTTACTCTTTAAAAGCAATATCTCCCTTTGCTTTGAACTTTGAGCGTTGTAACTTTGCAGATGTTGTTTATGCTCAAACAGCAACACTACACACTAACTAAAGTTAGAAAAGTGAAATCATATTCACTCACCCCTTTAAAGCGCATGTTGAGCTGTGATCTGGAAGAGGTAGATGTCAGTCGTACTGTGAGTGTAAAGTGGGTTTGGGTGAGTCGACTCGTGTTGTTATTGAACTCGAGGAGGTCATCGTGAGCATTGTGTTGCTGCTGCTGAGAGGCCGTGTGCTTCGGGTCAGGGGGAGGATCTGTCCTATTCCAGGGTTTCCTCTCTTTAATGAAGCCTCTCTCTTTTGTTTTCTATTCTGATTTCCCCCCCGAGTGTGCAGCACGCTACATCTTAAAAGAAACCGTGCACAATCAGGGTTACTGTGTCTTGCGTAGATGAATATTCAGTGCTTTTGCGGTGTTATCTTGTGTTACCTTCCCTGACAGCAGGCTTCGTGATTTAGTCATCTAACACTTTTGTTTTATGATCTATGCATTAATACAAAAAATACATTTCATACTTGAATGCACCTTGATGATCACATTTTTATATACACTCTTCAAAAGGTTGGGGTCATTAAAAATTTTTTTTATACATTTTTTATTAAAGAAATGAATACTTTTATTCAGCAAAGATGCATTAAATTGGTTAAAAGTGACAGTACAAATATTTATAATGTTACAAAAATACTCTATTTCAAATAAATGCTGTTCTTTTGAACTTTCTATTCATCAAAGAATCCTGAAAAATAAAATGTATCACAGTTTCTACAAACATATAAACTGTTTTCAACATCGATAATAATCTTAAATGTTTCTTGAGCAGCAAATCATCATATTAGAATGATTTCTGAAGGATCATGTGACACTGAAGACTGGAGTAATGCAGATTTGATCACAGGAATAAATTACATTTTAACATATATTCACAAAGTTAACAGTTATTTTAAATTGTAATAATATTTCATTGTTTTACTGTATTTTTTTGTTTCTTTAACCCTTTAGGCGCCAGATGTTTTTTTCTAAAACGTTCGATTTTGACATCTTAATTTCAAAAGGCTATATCTTAAAAGTGATAAAAGATAGAGACTTTCTGTAAATTAGAGAAATATTAAGGATGACCCAAAGTTTATGTAGGGATTACATTTTCCCATCTAATTTGCATATTATGACGTCATATGGTGGCGGTCATCTTGGATTATAGAATTTTTATGGTTTTTGTTGATGTTTATTTGGTTGTTTTTTTGTTTTTTAGCTGACAAAGACGCACACATCACAAGGACATGAACACACAAAAAAGAACACATATTGTACACTACTAAATGGTCAGGGAAATAGATAGTAAATCAACAGTGTAATAAATGGCAGACAAAAACAATTGTTGCAGGGCTTTTGCTGTAGAGATAATGACTCCCTATTCATCCAGGTGACATTTCTTGTAGTGTTTCATGGTGTGGTCTTGCGATAGACTATGCATAATAGCCCCTCTGCCCCGTGTCACATCGCCTCTTCTCCTGCTACGAGCAGCAGCGCGGGCGCGGCCAGATCTGCCTCGCGCGCGCGCCGAGTGTGCACAGCTCGGACTACTGTCATTGTCATTGCGACTCTCCACCCTGCCTCCACGTTGCCCCCTAACTGTCCTATGAATACTTCGACCTCGTCTAACATACCCAGTGGCATTAGACAAAGTCTCCACCACAATACTGTCGCCGCGATTGCGGAGAGGCACCATGGCTAGCGCGGTAAAAATCTCCCGCGGCCGCCTCGTTCCCCACAACACTAACACGCCTGCTAACTTCGCGATGAACACTCCGACCCCGGGAAACATTGTTCCCACCACTGACATTGGGCAAAGGACCATCTAACGTTATATTGGGCAAAGGATTCACCGTTTGTGCTTGGTGTAGGGCTATACTTTCACTTTCAGAATCACCGTCATTTTCTGAAGGCAGATAACGTTATTCCCCTTCAGAATCAGGGTCCGCGAATAGAAGACCCAACACTTCATTGCGGGTAAGCTTTATTGATGCCATTAGATAATAATAATAATAATAATCTAATGCAAATACTCGCTGACGTTGACAATATTGCTCTGATAAAATGGCTCACTCGCACACTAGCTCCGCTTTTGTTCGCACTGATTCAATGCGCTCTAGCTCGAATATTTTGTATAGAAGCATGACTTTTTTTTGAGTCGGGGATGAAGTATGACATGTCTGCCAACTAGTGGAGGGGAGGTCGAACGAAATTTGACACCCTATTTGACAAAATCGGCCGTTTTATTCAGTGCAGCATCTTGTCGAGTAAACTCGACCGTGGCGCCCAGAGGGTTAAAGAACATTAAAAATCGTATCGACCCCAAACTTTTGATCAGTAGTGTTTATATATACTGTATATATGCTATTTTCTTATATAATTAACCACCGTTCTGAGAAAAAGATAATTTTACCCATATATTTTATAGGAAGGTTAGCTAGAAACAAATTTCATGCATAGATGATATTTGTAAAATGAAAAAAATATACATTTAAAAAACAAAAGGGGATTAAGCTTGTGTAAATTCAGAAATGTATATATATATATTATTTATGAGATCAGTACAAATATAAAAAAAACACATTGCAAAAATTACAAACGTTGTACAAATGTTTAGGCTTAAAATATTTTTATTCTTTTTATTATCTTGTCTTTATTTGCCATTGATAATTTACTGATAATAACAACGAGTTCAGTAAACGTGGCTTTGTGAATCTTGCCCACCTGCCTGTAACTCTTCCCTCGTGCTAGTCCGGCTGGCGAGCATCTAATGCATATTTATTCCACATGAATCTCGCTCATGGATCTTTTGTGCGCTCTAAATTGTCCCGAGTCTCCCAACAATCGGTCCATTCAGGAGCGCTTGATTGGGTTTGCCTTTGGCCGGCGTGGGAGAGAGTCGAGCCGGGAGCATGAAAGGAGAAAACGAAAGGACGCACAAAGCCTGTTGTGTTGTTGTTTGTGAGACTATTTATTATAAGATTGTTGCTTTGAAAATGTGATGTCCAGCTTCTGGTTGCATTGATGATTGGGATTTAGAGCAGTAATTCATTAAAAAGTGGTGATTGTGCTCAATATGTTGTGGGTGGTTGCTAGGGTGTTGCTTTACTTTCTCTTATAAACTCTTCTCCTTCCTCCTCTGTTCCGTCAGTGTTACTGTGGACACGAGGTGATTGTAGTTACTACAGTGATTGAACAAAGTACCACGGTCCCAGGAATGTTGTGAAGGAATGTGTCGGGTTGGGAGGGGGAGAATAAACCACACCGGCTCTGATAACAGAAGAACCGGACAATGCTGAACCCTCCGATGACCCTGAACGCCTTTATTGACGGTTTCAATGGTGCTTCATAAATAATAAGTAGATATTGTTGCGGACAGTGAGGGTTCTTGGAATCAGTGTGTGTGTGTTTGATTATATCTTCAATGCTAAAAATTGTTTATAAGTAAGGTAAATATTTTTCTTATGCCCCTTCTGCTCACCAAGCCTGCATTAATTTGGTCAAAAGAACACATAAAAAAAAAAGATAAATATTATTACAATTTAAAATAGCAGTTTTCCACGAGAATATAAAATCCATCAAAGCTGAATTTTCAGCATCATTACTCCAGTCTTCAGTGAAATGTTTATCATACGTATCGATAAATCAGTGTTTTTCAACTGCGGAAAGAGGTCAATAAAACAGCTGGAGAACAATGTCACATGACGTTACATTTACCTCTGGAAAGCCATTTGATAGCATGTTAGTTGGCTAGACAAATTATATATGGAGAGAGGAGTATTTTGCTAAATATGTGCACTATATTAAATATTTATTATATTTTTACTTGTATCATTAAAATATTGTAACGTTGTTATTATAGCCTAGTAAAACCCACATTATATTTAATTTGAGTTGTTATTTTTAACCTTTGATAATAATACCAGCTGACAGGGCTCTCTGTATGTTTACAGCATTAAGTGAGTTTTTTTTTTTATGAGAAAAATGTACATGCATCTCTACTGTCCCTAATATTTATCCAAATTAATCGATGTTGAATCAAGATCAGAATCGAATCACAAGATTTGAAGTGAAATCGTGAAATTTGTGTCGAGCAATAATAAAAACAGCAGCCAACCAGTCATTGGCCCATGTAAACATTGCAACATGTTGTCACTAAACTTAACAAAATACTGTTTAGTTACCAAATGTTTTGATAATCACAATACACTTACACCAAAAATGATCCACAGACTGAGTTTATACCAAGCATATGTTGCATCTGCTTAAATGTCCCTGTTTGTCTCGACAGAATGTTCAAAATATTTTATTTTCATGCGCATACAAATGTTCTTATTTATTGTTCTATTTATTTTATACAGGGTTCCCACGGGTCCTTGAAATCCTTGAAAGTTTGTGAATCTGAAAACAAAACAAAAACATACATAGATACAGGTCCTTGATTTATTTTGTGCAAGACGTTTTCTGGAAAAAAATCCCATTTTATTTGTATTTTATATAATATGAATATTTTGCCAACACTTTGTGGCTTATGCATACTAGCTTGCTTGATTTACGCGTTACGTTAAGTGTTTCCTGCGTGAAGTACTTTGTGTTGTACGTTGCCATGACGTTCAAGCGCACGAAACTACTACGATGGTACCTCAACGTTTGTTGTTGGACACCACATAAGTCCTTGAATTTGAGGGTATTGGACCTGGAAAATCCTTGAAATGTCCTTGAATTTAAAGTTAACCAAGGTGTGGGAACCCTGTTTATACTATTGTACTATTGAAACAATAACAAGTTTGCAGTAATGCAAAGATGTCATTATTTAATTTTTGTAAAAAATACTATTTTAATTTGAAAACACTGTGCATTTAGTTGTTGTTGCTAGTTTGAGTTGAGAAATACACTTTTCAGCATTATCACTAATCTGTGTGTGCATTTTCCTTGAGAACCAAGCAAGTTGACTCATGAAACCATTTGTTTATTATATCGCAAACGCAATATTGACCTCAATAATCGCAATATGACATTTCCCCCAAATCGTGCAGCCCTAAAAAAAAAATCTTATAGATTTGCAAAACTTTTGAACAGTAGTTTGAAAAATAAGTATTACAAATATGACTTTTTTTTAAAAACACACTCTCTCTCTCTCTCTCTCTCTCTCTCTCTCTCTCTCTCTCTCTCTCTCTCTCTCTCTCTCTCTCTCTCTCTCTCTCTCTCTCACACACACTCACACTCACACTCACACACACACACACACACACACACACACACTGATTTCTCTCAGGCCAATAACAATTATTAATATTGTCAATATATATTTAAATATAACTTAAATATTAAAAAATATCTAATAATGGTTGTATTGTTCTCCAAATGTAATTTTGTGTTCTTTATAAAATATATAAAATATTAAGTTTAATCATAATATAATTGTCAATAAAACGTGTGTATATATATATTTATTTATTTATTTATTTATTTATTATACACAATTAACCTCTAATTTCCCTTCGAATTCTTGTACTATGTTGATCTGACCTTATAAAACCCATTTATCAGATATTATTAAAACTGTTATCCATCTGTGGTTTCGGACATTTTCACCAGTGTGACTAGTTTTGCTATTCTATTCCAGTTAAGTAGTTTCTTCAGCACAAACACGTTTTATAAAAATGCTTTTAAGTATGTTTGAGATATTAAATGCCACAGGCTCTCTGAGACCCAAGCAGAGCACAGGGTCATGGTTTGGGTTAGTCTGTTTAATTTGCTTTAAAGTTTGTGGTGTGACCTGATTTAGACAAACGTGTATGAGTGTAAGCAAACATGTATGAGTGTAAGCAAACATGTATGCAGTTTGTTTTAGTCCCAGACCATGAAACATGAACATTAGTCACACACTAATGCCACTCCTTAGTGCGGTATGAAGTGTGTGTGTGAGAGAGAGAGTGTTTGTGTGTGTGTGTGTGTGTGTGTTGAGTGTGAAGAAGGATTAGGAACAGATGCTGGCGTTGGCGATAAGCCACATTACAGCTCTCTGAACGTTTTGTTGCTCTGGTTCTGTCCTGAAACTCAGATGTGTGTTTATATTCACCGAATCCATGATGACATACAGTTTTAATATCATTCAGCAGGTTTATGTTGTCCAGCTGCTTGCAAATCCACTCAAACTTGGATTTACATGGCATTGTTTCTATGTGTTTAGTGTGAACACGTTGCTGGGAAATTGCATACTGTTAACATTAATGTAACATTTCTAATTCAGTGCCATCTGATAGGCTGCCTTTGCGGTTTTCTGAATCATATTATTAGACATATATTTGCATAGCAGATGGTCAGAAGCTCATGAATATTCAATACTGGTTGTTCATGGTTTCTCTTTACATTCTCAAAGACAATCATGAGTTTCTGTGCTTGTGTTTGTGTGTATATTTGTAATGTTGGGTTCGAATCCACCTTATTCAAGTCCGAGACGAGTCTGAGTCTTTAACCAATCGAGTCTGAGTCGAAAATAACGTAATAATCATGAATAAACATCAGAAGGTATGTTAAATGATACAGTACAAATGAAATGTATTGCGTCTCATGCAATCGATCAGTCAGTGTTTCAACTGCGGAAAGACGTCAATAAAACAAGCACCTAACGTTACATTCATAAAAGAAAAGACACCTCAGAAAAGACATTCATTTGACCATAAACTCATTAGTTAGCTAAAAAATGTACTTAAATGCACGTTATTGATGCCTTCATTATTTAATGTATATGTATTTAATGGATAATGTAAAACAAGTTTTTATTACAGCCACTGTTTAAATGTTTATAGTATAGTAGAAACATAATTACTTCAATAAAAACTGATTTAAAAACTGCGTTATGTACAATGTAAATGTCTTCATGCAACTCGGCTTTTATTTGAATGTTAATTATTAAGTCAATTTGATAAATGTATTATTAAGTAAACGGTTACATTTTTATATTTCGATGCATGACTTGTAGAAACAGAAACTGGCAGCGTTGTGTCAATCATTGACCACATGTAATATACACTGAACAAAATGATAAACGCAACACTTTTGTTTTTGCCCCTATTTTTAATGAGCTGAACTCAAAGATCCAAGACTGTTTCTATGTACACAAAAGGCCTGTATCTTTCAAATATTGTTCGCAAATCTGTCTAAATCTGTGTTAGTGAGCACTTCTCCTTTGCCGAGATAATCCATCCACATCACAGGTGTGGCATATCAAGATGCTGATTAGACAGCATGATTATTGCACAGGTGTGCCTTAGGCTGCCCACAATAAAAGGCCACTCTAAAATGTGCATACTATAAGGTTTGATTGATCCAAGTTCTTTGCCTTTTGAAGGTCTGGATCGTTTTCAGTTGCAAACGGCCTTGAACCCTTTACTACACGACCAGCCATTACAAACAGACCCACAGCGTGAAACATTAGCAGAGAGTCGATGTCACAACCAACATCAACATATCATCTCCGTTCAGTCTGGATCCGACTTGAGCATGTGTCTGAAATAACAGTCCTGAATCTTTGTTCTCTCGCCCACAGAGAAGAAGTCCACGAGAACGCCGTTCGTTGGAGGAAGCGGTTCTCCTTTGTATGCAAAATGAGCGCCAACCCCAACACGGGCGTTCTGGACCCCTGTGTGTGTCGCGTCTCTGTGAGGAAGGTAAGATGAATCCCGTCGAGGATTGGTCTCGTTAAAGTGAGGTTAAATTTGAGGTCTTAACTCCCGCGTGGCTTTTGGCCGGAAAGCATGCCGAGTTTGAGTTGGAACTAAAATTAAAGGCGAATGTTTTCATCACATGTTGTCAGCTTGAAGTGTTGCTTATGAAGAGTGTGTTTGGGTGAGGTTGTGTTTAGGTATGTCGGGATAAACATCGATGCCGTTTAGTGCGTCTGACTGTCCCGTCACTGAACTTCACACTCTTCCTGTTTTCATTACAGGAACTCAAAGGAGGAAAAGCATATTCAAAGGTGAGTGAAAGCATCCACATCTTTCCTTTCTGTACATTTATATATAGAACTAAGACGGTGCAATTTAACATTCAAAGGTTCACAAAAACAATTTATGCCTGAAGAATGAATAGTACTTTTGTGAAATCTTTTTAAAATGATGTTCACTCACATGAGATAAAGACTCTATTTTGGGTACACTACTTTTTTGAAAGAAAGAAATTAATACTTTTATTCAGCAAGGACGCATTAAATGGATCAAAAGTGACAGTAAAGACATTTATAATGTTACAAAATTTTCACAAAATTATGAAACCGCACAAATCATAAATGTTTCTCGAGCAGCAAATCATCATATTAGAATGATTTCTGAAGGATCATGTGACACTGAAGACTGGAGTAAAAATTCAGCTTTGATCACAGGAATAAATAACAATTTTAACATTTATGAACATAGAAAACCTAATACCATAAAAAAATCATACCAACACAATAGTTTATATTTGGGATGCACTAATACCAGTATCGGTATCAGGCCCGATACTGCACTTGTGTACTTGTACTAGGGCTGGATATTGACACAAATTTCACAATTCAATTCGATTTCGATTCACAAGCTTACAATTCGATTCGATTTTGATTTCGATTCGATTCAATATAGATTATTTTGGGTATTTTTCTGAGGTAAATGTGACGTTACATGACATTGTTTACAAGCCGTTTTAATGACTTCTTTCCATGGTTGAAACACTCATTGACGCGATTCCATGTGACATGATACGGATTTCGATAAGTTATCTTTTAACACACTTTCAGATGCTCATTCATGTTTATTTCACGCTGTAACTGGTATTATTAAGGCAGAAGAGAAGATCATGTGCTTCTCTTGAGCTGAGCTGAGCCAGAGCGATCTCACGCCACAGCGCCAGAGCGGTATTTATGTTTTTGAATTTCGTAAGAAAATGGACGTAATTTGAAATCTGAGACTTTGTTTCATATCAATAGTAACAAAGCACAAAGATTATTGTGATTTATTGGATGGGATGCGCGCTACAATGTTCCATTCATTCATCAACTGAAAACAGGATGACTAATCGATTCTTGGGATTTAAGAATCGATATCGATTCGTAAAAATGAGAATCGATTAAAATCGAGAAATCAATATTTTTTTTACCCAGCCCTAACTTGTACTCATTAAAATGCTCCAAAAAATTTATGAAAATGAATTCAATAAAAAATTTATAAAAATGAATTTAATAAAGGATCTATAAAGTGCTGTGTCAATTTGAAATCAAGCAGTCAAATGGCAAATAAAATTTACGAAATACTGGAAATGCCTCTCTTCTATTTTCATTGGTCAATGGACCCTTGAGTTGAAATACTCTCAGTTTTGCCCTCGAGACGCACTATCCCCATTAAAATCTCAAATAAATCTAGTTGATATTTTTCATGCTATCCAATGCATGTCATGTGAAAGGACCTTTACAAGGTGTAGCTGGAGTCATACATCACATCCAACTTTACAGCATTATTGTGTACAGGAGTCATGTTGTAAACACATTTGTCTGGTTTGTCACAAGATTTACACGCTCATTATGATGCCATGGTCATTTGACCGCAGTCTTCAGGCATGTGACGCTTATCTTACATAAGCAATGCTTATTACTTCTCACATAAAAGACCATTCAGAGTCGTGGCCGGACCCGGCGTTACTCATAAAAGTGCTCTAGATAGCACACAAAGGTGGGGAATGTTTCATTCTTCAGCCGTTAATCGACTTTTCCTTGTGTTTTCCCCTGCAGCAGGGCTAAGTTTGGATTTCCCTGGTCTAAAAATACTCGTGAAGGGCTCTTTAAATACATGCATCTGGTAGCAGTGAGTGTTCAGGGAAATGAATCCTGGGGGATCCAGAGACCTGACAATAAGTCAACAGGATGTTTAACCATCGGCCCTCTTCTAAACATTCACCTAAAGCTCAGGGCCTTTTCATTGGTGTCGGAGTATCACCTTAATGAATGTGCTGTAAGTTGCTCTAGTTGAGAAAATTTATGTTAATTGAACCAGGCATTTATAAGTCTAGACTCGCAATTTTTAACCTGTTGCACAATAAAACAGAAAATGGAAACAATCCTACAGATATAAAAAAAAAAAAGGAAATAAAAGTTAATACTTAAGCAAGGACGCATTAAATTGATAAAGACGTCACAGTAAAGACATTTATAATGTCACAAATGTTTATATTTCAAATACATGCTGTTCTGTTCGTTGAAGAATCCTGAAATAAATGGTTCAAGGTTTCCACAAACATATTAACTTACATTAATAATAATCAATAAATGTTTCTTAAGCGGCAAATCATCATATTAGATTCATTTCTGGAGGATCATGTGACTGAAGACTGGAGTAATGATGCTGAAAATGCAGCTTTGATCACAGGATATAAATTACATTTGACTAATATATTCACATAGAAAACAGCTATTTTAGATTGTAATAATATTTCTCTATTTTTACTGTATTTTTGATCACGTAAATGCAGCCTTGGTGAGCAGAAGAGACTTCTTTCAAAAACAATACTGAGGAAGTAGAATATTTTGTGTTTTTCTGTCACATTATCTGGAAAACACTTGATTAATTTAGTCACCACTGTGATATCCCAGTATGGACGGATTCGGTATTCCCCTGTAGCACAGCTCAATCTGATAATCATATTAGTTATGAAAAGGCAAATGTTCAACAAACTGTTTGGCTGAGAAAGAGCAGGAGGGAGTTCACAGCAGAACAAACCATATGCTCTACTACACCACTGCCAAACTATAATCAGCACGTATTTCACTTTTGCTGTGGCATGATGGGAATCCTGTGCTTATAAACAAAAGCAAATGTCAACCGTGTCCGTATGTGTCTGATCTTCCCAGCTGGGCTTTGCTGATCTGAACATGGCAGAGTTTGCTGGTTCAGGCTCCACCGCGCGCTGCTGTCTGCTGGAGGGATATGACACCAAGAACACACGCCAGGACAACTCCATCCTGAAGGTCAGAGGTCAAACTAGCTGTACTGCATCATTCTTTTTTTACTCTTCCTTATTAGAAACAATATTTTCGAGCAGGTATACACAAAGAGATTCAATTACAAGTGTCAACAATTGCAACAAGGACAACAAATACATAAAGAATTGTATTTATTTTTTAAATCAGGCCAACAGGGGTGGAAATTAGGGCTGGGTATTGACACAAATTTCAGAATTTGATTCGATTTCGATTCGATTCAATATTGATTATTTTTTATATCAGGGACAATACATGGCAAATTTTCTCAAGGAAAACAAATCTCTTAACTAATACTGTAAACTATGGGAGTCAGTTGTAGCCTATAAGCTTCATTAGCCTACTATAATGTTGAAGGTAAAAATTAACTGATTTGTAGCTATACAAACACTTAAAATACACTTTAATTTATTTGTATGATAATAAAGTTATATGAAATATAAACATGTAAATGGTGGCTGTCATAAAAACCTGCCAGATTTATTCAAACATTAAATATTGAAGAACATTAAAAAATTATAATGAATATGAAATATGGTGCCTATATTTAGCAAAATGCTCCTCTCTAGAGTTAATTTTTCTAGCTGACTAACGAGTTTATGGTCACATGGTTTTCCTGAGGTAAATGTGACGTTACATGACATTGTTTACAAGCTGTTTAACTGACGTCTTTCCACGGTTGAAACACTGATTGAGCGATTCCATGTCACATGATACAGATTTCGATAAGTTGTACACACTTTCAGATGCTCATTCATGTTTATTTCGCGCTGTAACTGGTATTATTAAGGCGGAAGAGAAGATCATGTGCTTCTCTTGAGCTGAGCTGAGCCAGAGCGATCTCACGCCACAGCGCCAAAACTCTTTATGTTTTTTAATTTGGTAAGAAAATGGACTTAATATGAAATTTAAGACTTTATTTCATATCAATTGTAACAAAGCACAAATATTATTGTGATTTATTGGATGGGATGCGGCGCGCTACAATGTTACATTCATTCATCAAATTAAAACAGGATGACTAATCGATTCTTGAGATTTAAGAATCGATATCGGTTCGTAAAAATGAGAATCGATTAATATCGAGAAATCGTTTTTTTTTTTTTTTACCCAGCCCTAGTGGAAATACAAGGTAAAGTAGACAGAAAAATAAGTAAATAAGAAAGAAAGTAAACTTAACACTTTTTTAATTTTAATTTTAAATGAAGCACAGAAGAGAAATTGATAGCGCTTGTAAACATGTATGTGATTGCATGCACATTTCTGCTCTCTCCTATATGATTTATTAGTCGTGGTTGTGTAATATTCCTGAAACTGAGCTCCGTCTTGCTCCACAAATATTGCATTACAGTCTAAGGTTGCAAGTTAAGCAAGCATATTCCTTAACGTTAAACTGATCTGTAAAAATCTAATATGTTCTTTTCCGTCCAAATGAAGGTGACCATTGGAATGACCCTCTTATCTGGAGATCCGTGTTTTAAAACGTGAGTGTCACTGCTGTGATGTGGGCTCTGGCGCCCCCTTTAGGCTCATACATGACAATACAACAAGCAATACTGAGTTTGACTGATTTAATGAGTGTCTGAAATTTGTTTTTGTATAATTAGTGCACCAAGCTCAGCCAAATGTATATCTGTGGCCGGCCGAGACTCTTCCCTGCAGCTGGACTGTAAAGGAGAAGGAACAGCGGAGGTTTTGCTCAGTAAACAGAGGCCCTCTATCCTCGGCTCTGGTAAAAGTCATGTTATTAAAGCTGTATTTCATAACAGACATGATATGAGAGTGACTTATTTGTCAGTAGCAATATGATTAATAATAATAATAAATAATAATAATTATAATAATGTTTATTTACAATAAAGTACAAATAAACATGACATAGAAACGATACAAATAAACTGAGATAAATAATAAATAAGCAGTTCAGTTAAAAATGATATTATACATTTATGTGGTACTCCAAGATGCTTTATCATCATGGCATGGCGCATGTTCTCATGTTTATACTGTTTTGTTTGTGGTATTATTGTTAATTTGCAGTAGTTTATTGTGGGTTTAAAAGATGCTTAATGGGGTCCTATTATGCCTAATTAAGCTTTTTTTCATTTCATTTGATGAAATTTGCACTATTGAACTAATCTGAATCAACACTGAACTGACTTCTCAAATAATGACATTATTATCTTACTTCTTTTCATAACTAATAAACATTCACGCTGTTATTATTATTAAACTAATGACTAAAACTAGAGCTGCTTTTCATTTCATAATTGAAGAATTTTGCAATATTTAATACTGTTATTTTCTTGTTAATTACTGTGAAGCTGCTTCAAAACAATCAGTATTTTATAAAGCGCAATATAAATAAATGAGACTTGACGTGGCTCGAGTAGGTCTATTTTAATTTTGAATCAATATTTTGTCTTGTTTGTTTTCCTTTAGCTCTTCCTGATGAGGTGGATCGGAGTCAGAGTCCCGATGAATCGTTTCACACGGGTCATTCGCGCAACTCAAGTTATGCCAGTCAGCAAAGCAAACTATCAGGTGTGTGTGTGTGTGTGTGTGTGTGTGTGTGTGTGTGTTTCTTGTGTTGCGCCGCCAGTTGCTGATTCAGGAAGTGCGCCTACAGCATCCTGTCTTTTTTTCCATGCGTTAGGTCCCTGCTCTTCCCACACGCTGCTATTGTGTGGGAATGTTTTTCTAACATACTCCCACTGACACTTCAGGGGTGCAGAAACACACTCATGAATCTCATCAGCTACAGTGTGTTTGTGTACTTTTGAAGATAATTATTGCTGCACGACAATTCAGTCGACATGCGATGTCTGTGTTTGCCACGACAGGACCAGCTTTGCATTTAAGTTTATTTTCAGACATGATTTTGACTGATGATGATGATGATGATGATGATGATGATGATGATGATGATGATGATGATGTCCTTCCAAAAAAAACATTGTCAAAGAGATAATTTCTTTTCATGCATATTTTATCATATTGTTTCACGGATTTGTTTTTAGTACTTTAGTACGCTTTACAATAAGGTCCCATTAGTTAACGATAGTTAATGCATCGACTAACATGAGCTAATAATGAGCAATACATTTATTACAATATTTAATAATCTTTGTTAATGTTAGTTCATAAAAATACAACTGTTCTCTGTTATTTCATGCCAGCTCAGGTTCATTAAATAATATTAACAGATACTCTTTTGGATTTAATAACATATTAATAAATGTTGAAAGTAACATGAAGTAAAATGAATGAAGACTTTGGAATTATTTCTTGTTAACAAATTAAACCTTATTGTATTGTACATTGTTTATTTGGTGTCATCTGATGGTTTAATTTATATTCTTTCTCTGTAACTTGTAATTGTCAACATATTTCACTTCACTTAAAACAAAAGGTAAACATTTCGAGCATCATCAAACAAACTTGCACTCGACTACGACTTGCATGTGTGTGCATGTGTGTAGTCTACTGACTCTGTGTGTGTGTTGTCCTATTGTTAGTTTGATCGCTTCTATTGCTCTCCTCATTTGTAGGTCGCGTTGGATAAAAGCGTCGGCTAAGTGATTAAATGTGTGTGTGTGTGTGTGTGTGTGTGTGTGTGCAGGCTACAGCACCGAACACTCCTGCTCCTCCAGTCTGTCTGATTTGACCCATCGCAGAAACACATCTACAGGCAGCAGCGTGAGCACAGACGTCCCTTCTGAGAGCGACACCCGTCCCGACCGGCCTCCACGACCCCCGCGGCCCATCTTACCCTCCAACAGACCTCCACGGTACACGGACACTGTTGTCCTATTGCTAGTGGCTAGTTTAATTGCTAGCTTTGGATAGAAGCGACTGCTAAATGATTAAATGCAAACATAAATGTCTGGCATTATTATATTTCATTTTGTATATATATAGTTGAAAAAATTATAAAAAATGTAATTTGTATTATTATTAAGTAATAATATATTATTATGTTTAATAAAATATTTTATATATTTTATATTATAATTATTTATTTATTTATATATATATTATTTATTTACCTGCATATATAAAAATGTGGCGACACACTGATGTATGCACTCATGAAATATTGTCCCTCCACTTGAAAGTCCGACAGTAAATGTAACTGGTATTTCCATCTGTTTATTCCAGGAGGAAACAAGATTCGGTGGAGGATCACCCGACCTGGGTCAATGACACGCGCATAGACGCAGACGACATCGTGGAGAAGATCGTCCAGAGCCAGAACTTCTCTGACATCAGTAACAATGAAGGTGAGAGTGTCAGATGCCTCCGTCTCAGCTGATCCGATCGCTGATCAGGGGTGTATTTTACACTTGTAGTAGAAATACTCATGGCTGCTTTGCACCAATAAAAATAAAGGCTTTAAACTTTTCCAGCTAAGTACGACTTTAAAAAGAAAACTGCCTGTTACATTTTTTAGAAATAAATGTGATTTAATAAAATGATTATCATTGCATATTTGGAATGAGTTTCATTTTTGTGTTTCCATCTTATATTATTTTTTTATTTAAAAACTGATCCTTCTGTTTTGATGGAGGTTAATAAATCATAATATACAAGTGTGGAATATAATATACAAGTCATAATTATATATTAACATATTATTAGAATTTATTCAATAATCTATTATTTATTTATTTATCTGCATCAAAACTTGAACATAAAAAATCGAACTCAATGCAAATATGCAATAAATATATAAAATGATTTATTGTTGATTTGCATTAGAGTTTTTCTTGTATTCTTGACCTCAAGTGTGAGTGAGTGTGAAGTGAGTGTGTTAAATACATTATTTATAATGATATTATATTTATCATAATTATATATTAACATATTAGAATTTATTATTAATTTACCTGCATCAAAACTGTAAATTAAAAAATAAATAAAATGCAAATAAAACTCAATGCAAATCTACAGTAAATATATACAATTATTTTTTGTAGATTTGCAAAAATTTGTTTATTTATTATTGTAATTAAATTATTGTATTTATGCGCATATTATTTATTTTTGAATGTAATTAAATGTCGACAAAATCCATTTTCAAGTGCTGCCAGCAGATGCGTTAGAGACGTGTGTGTTAGTTCCAGGTGTGAACGTCACACACTCACTCACTCTGTTCTGTCGCTCTGTGTTCAGACAGTAACCTGAGGCTGTTCGTGAGCCGAGACGGAACCACAGCGCTGAGCGGGATCCAGCTGGCAAACAGGTGAGTCATCACAAACACACCAGAACTGGGTTCGTTTTGCTGTTGCAAAAACACAAAACCTACTGATCAAACTCTGTGTTGTGTTGGCAGGGTCTCTGCTGGTGTGTATGAGCCAGTCGTCATCGAAAGCCATTAGATGTATTCCCAACGTGTGTCCTGTTTTAACACCGGAACAATCACACAAACTCTGATCTATTCAAATCACAATTTCATTTTCTTAAAAAATGTTTAAGTGCCAAACCACTGCAGATGCCAGATCCACACCACTGCACTGGACACATCACAAGGTTTTTCACCGACTGCATGTATGTTGTCTACTTACATGTGATTTGTCCCGGTCTGTGTCTTTGTCTTGAAGTTTACACATCTGTAAAGTGTGCGTGTATTTGTGTGAGTCTGATGGCACGTTTATAATTTGCGCCGAACACTAAGTTTTGACATGGACGGGCTCTTTTAAAGCCTGTGATGCGTGACGTGGGCTTTTCCTGGAGTATCAGCCGGTCTGAATGCTGTGAAAGGACCAGAGATGCTCTCTGACCCACTGGACGTCTCGTCTCGTCTCGTCTCTTGTTGTTCTGTGTTGCTGTGCAACACACACCTCCTCCCTACAGACTCTAGTGTTATAAAAACCAGTTTAATGCACTTTACAGAACAATCTCACGAAAACACGTCCAGGTCACGTAGTGCCTCAAAATCAAAAGGACAAGAAATTGTATTTTCCACATAGAAAATGACTATTTTAGGATCATTAAGATATTTTTGGATGGTAACATCAATGATAATTGAGCATTTTTTATTCACAGTGATATATTTTGTAACTGTTTTTCATTGTATTGCAATATATATATATATATTGCATTACAAGACATTTGAGGTAATCTGCTTTATCATTAAGAATAAAGTCACAAATCTTAATAGTTCTAATAATAGTTTTTTTCCTCCAGATTTTGGGATGAAATATGACTTGGACGTTTCTTGAAAGATTTCATGACATTCACTTGTACGCCCAAATACCCCCAAACTTACTAAATACAACATACATAACATTTCTAAATACACAGCAAGAAATTACTTTTATACTCAGTTTTTTTGTTTTGTTTTTTTCAGCACAAATATCTAAACATTCTTAAATCAAGATGCATTTACTGGAGAAGCAAAATGACTTGGAATAATAAGTCTTGATTAATGAGAAATGTATCAAAATGAAATTAGTTTATGCTTAAAACGAGATCAAATATCAGAAACATTTATTTAGTTTATTTTTCTGACCCCACTTGTTTTAAGCACAAACTCACTTCATTTTGACACATTTCTCAGTAAACCAGACTTAATATTTTCACTCATTTTGCTTCTCCAGTAAATGCATCTTGATTTAACAATGTTTAGATATATTTGTGCTGGAAAACAAGACAATACCGAGTAAGAAAGTAATTTTTTTGCCGTGTACAACTTCTATAAGAGCATGTTGACTGGAAGAAGTCTCAATGTGTTCAGATATTAATTTTTAGCATCACTCTCAATGCAGTCAGTGGCTGTTTGATTCCTCACAATATCATAATCATCAGCCACTGCTGGTTCATGTACAGTAATGTTAGTCTTTACTGTTTCATCTGCTCTTGAAAGCATTAAACTGAGCTCACAGACTCAGTTCTCCAATACAGAACCAGCTGGCTGGTTATTTCCCTCCACTAAAAATCCCTCGAGACAAATTGTGCCGGAGTTTTGCAGTAAGACGGATGCTTTTGTTGAAGACTAAGTGTGTTTTGTGTTTCTCAAGTGCACTTGATAAGCTGTGATCGACTCTGTCGGTGCTGCTCGTATGAACTGAGTGCTTGTCGAAATCTCAATTCAAAGCACATGTTTTTTGTTTTTTTTTACACTTTCAAACCGTTCTCGTTTATTCTAATGAGAATACACTCTCGTTAATGTTAGCGCTTCAGCATGTCGGCCTGCTAAATCACGATCACAGCATAATAAGCACTAAATAATATGCAGGTTCTGGATCTTCCGAGCAGAATGACGTTCATCCGTCCAGCACCGAACACTGAGATCTTTACGTGTTCTGTTAGAGAGCACGACAGGCACAAGCCTTTCATATCTCTTGCAGATAAGCTAACGTTTTAATGCTATATTAATAAAATAGACCTATAACTTAATAAATCTCTGTAATTTCAGTGAAATTCACTTGTAGTTCTATATGTAGCGCACTATTTTTGTGAATCTCAAATGTGCTTTTAATCAATAAATTTTAAGAAACTCTTTCACCCGTTGTGTTTTGTTGTCATGTTTTTATGGATGCGATATATTAATCTTCCATATTTTTTTCCACTAATTAGCATTGTCTGATTAACAGACGTTTTTTCCTGCCTGTAACTCTCTAAAAGAAAAAAAGAAAGAAAAAAAGGGCTTTTGGTTATTAAATATTGTGTAACGAGTTGATTTACATTACCATGTAAAAGTTTGGGGTCTGTAAAGTTTTTAAAAATAAGTTTTATTTGATCAAAAACACTAAAATATTGTGAAATATTACCACAATTGAAATTAATAGTCTTTTATATCCTGTCATTTATATCCTGTGATCAAAGCTGAATTTCCAGCATCATTACTCCAGTCTTCAGTGTCACATGATCCTTCAGAAATCATTCTAATATGATGATTTGATGCTCAAGAAACATTTATGATTATTATCAATGTTGAAAAAAGTTGTGCTGCTTTATATTTTTGTTTTCAGGATTCTGTATCTAATGCATCCTAGGCCTACTAGAGAAATGTGTACGCTACTCACTCCTCAGCAAACAAATTCAATTTCCATGAATATGCATTTGAAATGAATGAAATAGTGAGTTATGTAACAGATTGTGTCCCGTCTGAGTGTGTTTTACAGTGCCGTTTCTTCCTCGGCGGGTCGGTTCTGCAGTGAGATCACAGTGTGTCTCTCAGTGAGCAGTTCTGCTTCCTCCTGACGGTCAGCTGACAGCACATCATACACCAAACACTGTCTTCTGGAGCCATCTGAACACCATTACTCGTCCTGAACGGCCGAAGCGCACATGATCCTGCAGGTACAAGAGAGGACAGGCTCATTAGCATAATGCAAAGACAGTCTCAAAAACACGCTTTGAAATCACTGGTGTTTCTGACATCACAAACTACCTTGTAACCAATCAGATCAACGTGTGATCGTCAACGAGTGGATCTCTGAGCTGAGTGAGTGAGTGGAGGCGGGGCTCATTTGCATATTCATAGAATGGCATATACTAAATGAGAGAAGGGTGTCGAGTTACATTCAAGATATTTTAAGGCATGACAGAATTTGTTTTCAAACTACCTTGTAACCAATCAGATCAACTTGCCGGCGGGCTTTAGCATATCATTAACTGCTGTGATCCCGATTTATACATTTAGCAATATAGCGGGTGAATTATGTATATGATGTATATTATTATTGATGAACTATATATGCCTTTCTCCACTGACGTTCTGAGTTGTCCAAAGTATTTCTGAGGATGCTGATTTCTAGGCATCTGTGTGACTTTGAGATGGCGAACGGGAACATGGTTTGTGTAACATTAGCATAATGTTTGATAATGAAGGCAAGCAAAAGGCTAATCATATTAATTATTGTTATTTGTCCGACGTTGTAAAGAGCGATACCATTGTGCAGCATTTACTACAGTAAAGTTTACCGAGTGGATCTCTAAGCAGGTGTGAGTGTATGGAGGCGGAGCTAATTAGCATATTCATGGTTCTGTGTATACTAAATGAGGCAAAGGCGTAGAGTCACATTCAAGATATTTTAAGGCATGAAGAATTTTTTTTTCACTGGAAAAAAACTTTTAAAAATGTTATTTTGGTGATCAAAGATGAGTTTTAAGGGATAAAATTATTGAAATTATAGGATAATTTCTGACACAGAATGAAAAATAAATAGCCAAAAAAGGTAATTGTGATGTTTTACAATTTCAGACTTGGAAAAAAAAAAAGGTCAGAAACTCACAATTGCGAGAGAAAAAAAAAGGCTATGAATTGTGACATAAAAAGTTACAATAAGTTCCTTTTATGGGAGCTTGTTCCCACCACTGAGTATAGAATAAAAGAAAGATAATTGCATCTTTTATCTCACAATTCTGACTTTTTTTTTCTTGAAATTACGAGTTAACATCTTGCAATTCTGACTTTTTTCTCAGAATTGTGATTATATAAACTCGTAATTGTGAATTATAAAGTCAGAATTGTGATTATATAAAGTGCAATTCTGACTCTTTTTTTTCTCAGAATTGCAAGATATAGCTAGACTCGCAATTATGAGAACATTTCAGAAAATTTCACTTTTTTTCCGAATTGGACTTTTATACAATTGGAATTTTTCTCGCAATTGTGATTTTATTTCTCAAAATTTCATGTTTATATCTCGCAATTCTGAGAACCGAAGTCAGAATTGTGAGATAAGTCGTCACAATTATACCTACTTTTGACGGGGGAAAACAGTTTATAACTCAGAATTCTAAGAACAAATGTCAGAATTTTTTTTTATTCGGTGGCGTCCCATTACTGTTCGCTATAATCAGTTTGGACTTGTTGATTGGGTTGTAGTGCCCTCTACTGGACTTCAGCTCTACTACAGGCTCCTCAGCGAGAGATGCAGAATGACCTATAATGAAGTACGCCGTCACACTGATGCAGAGGATGATGAGGAGGATGGTCCCGGGACCCACGTCCACCGGCGCGCAGGCGCTCGGACACGCGCAGGGACTCTCCACCCACATCTGCAGGAGCGTGTGCTCGCTCAAGCTCACGCTGGACGTCACGGAGCAACTCGGGCTGCATCGGTAATGAACTACAGTCTGAGGCTCGCTGTCAGGAAACACTGAGGAAAGACAATCAACAGCTGAATACATGACACATATACTGCTTTTACATTTAGTGAAATTTCTCTGAATTATGAAGGAGGATGAGTGCCACTTAAAGATCTCGTGAAATCGTTTAAGGAAAAGAGTGCAAGTTTTCTTTACTGTGTGTGCAAACAAGTATATTGAAGGTCTCATGATTTCATTAAATAGTTAATAGCCTTTTGCTTTTACAGGCACGAAACATGATTCACTTTTTTTATCGGGCAAAAAATTGGGCACAATTAGTGCAAGACATTCTTGCTCCATTTCCCAGCTAGAGGAATACTCTCATTTTTAAATGCAAGTCCAAAATCTGCAAAATATTTGTTGACTTTTTGTAGCATGTAGAAGTGCTCATAATTACAGACAATATATATATATATATATATATATATATATATATATTAACAAAATGAAGGAAAAATATAAATGTAAACAAAGAGGCCTAAATTGCAAATAAATATGCATTTAAGTCAAGATAATAAATGAATAAATCACTTTTAGATAGACAGACAGACAGACAGACAGACAGATGGATAGATAACAGCAATAGATAGATAGATAACAGCGATAGATAGATAGATAACAGCGATAGATAAATAGACAGACAGATGGATAGATAACAGCGATAGATAGATAGATAGACAGACAGATAGATAGATAACAGCGACAGACAGACAGACAGATAGACAGACAGACAGATAGATAACAGCGATAGATAGATAGATAGATAACAGCGATAGACAGACAGATAGATAGACAGACAGATAGATAACAGCGACAGACAGACAGACAGATAGATAGATAGATAGATAACAGCGATAGATAGATAGACAGACAGATAGATAGATAGATAGATAGATAGATAGATAGATAACAGCGATAGATAGATAACAGCGACAGACAGACAGACAGATAGATAGATAGATAGATAACAGCGATAGATAGATAGATAGATAGATAGATAGATAGATAGACAGACAGACAGATAACAGCGATAGATAGATAGATAGACAGACAGATGGATAGATAACAGCGATAGATAGATAGATAGATAGATAGATAGATAGATAGACAGACAGACAGACAGATAGATAGATAGATAACAGCGATAGACAGACAGACAGATAGATAGACAGACAGATAGATAACAGCGATAGATAGACAGACAGACAGACAGACAGACAGATAGATAGATAGATAGATAGATAGATAGACAGATAACAGCGATAGACAGACAGACAGACAGACAGATAGATAGATAGATAGATAGATAGATAGATAGATAGACATACAGACAGATAGATAGATAGACAGGCAGATTGACAGACAGACAGACAGACAGATAGATAGATAGATAGATAGATAGATAGATAACAGCGATAGATAGATAGATAGACAGACAGATAGACAGACAGACAGACAGACAGATAGATAGATAGATAGATAGGTAGATAGATAGATAGACATACAGACAGATAGATAGATAGACAGGCAGATTGACAGACAGACAGATAGATAGATAGATAGATAGATAGATAGATAGATAGATAGATAGATAGATAGATAGATAGATAACAGCGATAGATAGATAGACAGACAGACAGACAGACAGACAGACAGATAGATAGATAGACAGGCAGATTGACAGACAGACAGACAGACAGACAGATAGATAGATAGATAGATAACAGCGATAGACAGACAGACAGATAGATAGATAGATAGATAGATGCAGTAACTTACTGTAATAAGACACTGAGAGCGTCTTCTCTGAGTCGTTATAGCTGAATGTATTGCCCTTGTGTTTGCCGTAGTTGAAGTATTGAGTGACGAACCCGTTGTCCTGATGAACCCTAAAAACAGCTTTCATGAGTTTCACTTCACATAACATTACACCACATCTCAACATCTACAGATAAAGACTGGCAATGAGCAGACAATGAGATATTCTAAAGCTTGTGTCCATGCATCCTAACAGCTTTGTGTGATCTCCTCACCGTCTGCTGACACACACGGCCACGCCGGTGCAGTCGGTGTCACTGAAGCGCTCGGGCTCGGAGAAGGCCAGACACGGGCTGAAGGACAGCAGCACATCTGGGGTTTGAGCCGCTGATGGCAGGGGTTTCAGCCGCTGGATGAACCCGTCCTCATCCGCCACCGAGCCCAGATCAATGAGCCCGGATCCGTCCCGCATCAGACATTTACACTCATTCACTTTAATACAGCCGCCGTGTCTCAGCTCGGATGGAGGATCCGCTGCCGTGAGTCCTAAAGAGAAATAAAGCACAGTCAGAGAGAGAAGAACCATAGTGAACGTTCACCGACACTGAGTCTGAGAGTCTGAACACTAACACTAACACTGCAGTCCGTTCACACACCAGTGATAATCAACATGAGTGTGTCAGATTCCAGCAGAGCTCCACACCAACATCTATCTATCTATCTATCCATCTATCTATCTATCTATCTATCTATCTATCTATCTATCTATCTATCTATCTATCTATCTATCTATCTATCTATCTATCTATCTATCTATCTATCTATCTATCTATCTATCTATCTGTCTATCTGTCTGTCTGTCATCTATCTGCTATCTATCTATCTGTTATCTATCTATCTGTTCTGTTTATCTATCTGTTCTGTTTATCTATCTATCTGTCTATCTATCTATCTATCTATCTGTCTGTCTGTCTGTCTGTCTATCTATCTATCTATCTATCTATCTATCTATCTATCTGTCTATCTATCTGTCTGTCTGTCTGTCTGTCATCTATCTATTTGCTATCTATCTATCTATCTATCTATCTGTTATCTATCTGTTATCTATCTATCTGTTCTGTTTATCTATCTATCTGTTTATCTATCTATCTATCTATCTATACTGGGGAAAAATGTACATTATACTGAATTTACCATATGTACTACAAAGGTTTAGAATAATTAAGATTTTTTAATGTTTTTCAAAGATGTCTTATGCGCAGCAAGGCATTTATTTGATCAAAAATAGAGTAAAAGAGTAATATTGTTACATTGTTAATACTTTTAATACATTTAATTGTACATAAATTATTAATTAAAAAAATGTAAAATGTCTTTTCTATGTGAATATATTTTAAACTGTAATTTATTCATGTGATCAAAGCTGAATTGTCAACATCATTACTCCAGTCTTCAGTGTCAGTCTGATGTATGGAGCAGTCTTTATTTGTGTACAATAAATACGTTTTTAGTCCATGTCATCCGTTCCAATAACATATTTCATATGTGTTTACACAATTTTTTAGGGTTGCATCAAATTATTATATACCACATGAAACAAAGGTGAATATTATGTTTATTTGTCTAAATTATTATCCACATCAATCACTTTCCAAAGAGCATTCATGAATAGAATGTTATACAGGTTAAAGTGTTCTCTAAACTGTGGAACTGCCCTTTAAATTAGACTGATGATGCCTCACACATTAAATACACACACTAGCCCATAGAGCTATAAGAAGTAGAATGAATATTTACAGGAACATAGTTTTACAAATAGGTGGGGAGCTATCAGTAATTGGTCCGTAATAATTATTTTAACAAGTAATAATTATTTAAAATAATATTTATCTTATTTTTTTACTTCTCAGTGACAATATAATGGACTAAATTAGTGTCGGGATATGTGCTAAAACGCGAAACAGCGTTACCTCACGTGACTCCTGTTACTTTTATCAGCGCAGCTAGAATGGACCAATCACAGTGTGAGTGTGGTCAGCGATTGTCATTTTATAGAGATTGATTTACTGGCTTAATAAATCAGCTATTAATCCTTAGAATGTACAGATTCTAACGATAATGCTCTTACATACACAAATGTTTCCAACAGGAAAAACTAAAACCGTACTGAGATTTAAATGCTACTAAATGGAGGATGTGAGCCGCTGAGCGCTAACTAGAGGAATCAACAGTGAATTACAGAAACGGTTGAGCGACAGAGACACACTGGCCTCTGCGGAGCGCCTGATGCCGCGGGGATTCCGTCTCTTTCTCCGCTTACAACATGGATTTCAACGTGAGGAAACTCGCTACAGATGCTGGAATATTCTTCTCTCGGGCTGTTCAGGTAAGAAGCCTAGTTTATGGATAAATATGAGAGTTTATACGCAACGGTCAGAGTGTCGTAGACAGTTGATGTGTTGCGCGTGACTCTGCGTTTACACCACAACACGAAACCGTTTTACAGATATCATCACAAATCCACTGTACAAAAAAATAATGAGTTATTATGTAACGTTAACAGTTAAATGGTGATGTTGATTGAACATGAGGCTTATTTTGATATTTTTTAGCCGTATTTGTAATTATTTTGATGCGTTTCCTCTCAGGAATATGACAGATTCTCGTTGATCTCGTTACTTTTGCTCCAGTTTACAGAGGAGAAACTGGGACAGGCTGAGAAGACCGAGCTGGACACTCACTTTGAGAGTCTGCTGTCCAGAGCTGACTGCACCAAAAACTGGACCGAGAAAATCTACAGACAGACTGAAGTTCTGCTGCAGCCGAACCCCGGTAAGCAGGAGCCCAGCAGGACTCAAACACACAATTACACAATTACACACGCTTCAATTAAAGGGACAGTTCGACCACAAATAGAAATGCTCATTTGCTCATCCTCAAGTTGGTCCAAACCTGTATGAATTTTCTTCTTCTACTGAACACAAAAGAAGATATGTGACCCTGGACCACAAAACCAGTCACACATGGGTACATTTTTTAAAATTGAGATTCTTACATCATCTGAAAGTTGAATAAATAAGCTTTCCATTGATGTATGGTATTTGTTATGATAGGACAATATTTGGCTGAGATACAACTATTTGAAAATCTGTAATCTGAGGGTGCAAAAAAATCGAAACATTGAGAAAATCACCTTTAAAGTTGTACATTTATGTTGGCGATTGTGCAGCATTCACTCACACAAATAAATGTTTTATATCTTTACGGTAGGAAATTTACAAAATATCTTCATGGAACATGATCTTTACTTAATATTCTAATGATTTTTGGCATACAAGAAAAATGGATAATTTTGACCCATACAATGTATAGTAGTTGGCTATTGCCACAAATATACCCGTGTGACTGGTGACGTGATCCAGGGTCACATATAAGCCAACAGATATGTTTATGAATGACCTTATTAATAAAACATACAATGTACAGACAAACAGATAAACCCAGAATATGAACACAATGCGCTAACTTGCATGTTAAGCGTATTCCCATAGAAATGCTTGATGTGCAATTTAATGCATCATAAATAATGTGTATATTGACTTTGATCTTTTAAAATCTCAGTCTTTGGACATTAGGACACGTTCAGCACTCTTCAAGTGTTTTAGATTGTCCCGCTTGTTTCAGTATATGGATCGCAAGCGCCCGAAACTGTGTTTGTTCACGTCTTTGTCTTTCTTCTTTAGAGATGATTTCATTCTTTACAGATGATTGACAGGCCTGTGATCAGTCTGAAAACTATGAATGAAACAGTGATTCTATGTATGGAAAGTGGTCACAGTTTATATTTCTCGGTTTATACAAAAATGTTTGATTTTTTTTTAGATCAAGATAACAGTACAGTACGGTAGAAAATTTTCAATTTTTGGTGAACTATCCCTTTAATTATGTTATATATTTGAGCTGTGTTTCATCAATGTGTTTCATCAATGCTAAATGTCTATGTAATAAATGTCTGATTTTGGCTTTGATCAAACATAAACTTCTGTGTATGATGGTTGTGACATTATTCAATTTTTGGAGAAAATGCTGGATAAGTCTTGGTCAATTAACGTCTAAAAATGATTAGAAATTAGTTTATGAAGTAAAATTCTCAATTACTGACAGATGTAGAAGTAAATGAATAAAGCAATGCTCAGATCGTCATGTAAATCAATGGCATTTATCCTAATTACTGCTTATTAGTAATTAGTAAGGTAGTTGTTAAGTTTAGGAATTGGGTGGATTAAGGGTTAAAGAATATGTTCATGCAGAATAAGGCATTAATATGTGCTTTATAAGTACTAATAAACAGTCAATATCCTAGTAAAATGCATGCTAATAATAAGCAACTAGTTAATAGTGAGAATTGGACCTTAAAATAAAGTGTTACCAAAGTATCTTAAAAAGCCCAAATACTTATAAATCCAATCCATTACTGAGAACAAATCACATGATGAAAATTATACTTTGTAACGTAATCTATAAAATCACTAATTTTAATCATTATACAATCGGATTACTTTTTCATTTCTTTTAACCTAACTTGTTTGATTTGAATAGGATTATTTTGTATCATATTCATATCATAAAAAAACAAAACTATTGGATAATATTTAAAGCTTTGAAGTGCTAGAAAAAAGTGACACCTTTGAAAAGTGCTTGAATTTCACTCTCAAAAGGTTGTTCGAACACTGAAATTAATAATGTAAAAACATTTGACTATTTCTGCCACAATACCATGGTTACAGTCAGCGTTGCTACATTAAATCCTTGTATGTTGGTGATTTGTGGATTGAAAAGCCTTTTATAACTCGTAATCTGTTGAAATACCTCGTTGATGCTTTTACACTTTTAAATTTCCTTTTAATGTTCGATGGTTGAAGGGTGAGTAGATTAATGTCATCTCATTATGACACTTTTTTACCGTATTGTGTTCATAGAGCGAGCGTTTCACTGATTGTTTACAGCTTGACGGAAGTTACACACATAATTCGCGCAAAGCGTCATGGGGCGCGGGAATAAGGCGGATAGCACGGTTTCATTCCGCTTTCGTTTCGTTGTCTTTTCTCACATTATGCAACCGAAGTAGGCAACTCTTATCAGTTGAACAGTGTATTAGTGGCTCCTCTAACAAAATTGAGTCACACCAGCAGGAAAAAATGTCACAAAATACGACCATTTAGTCGCAGTATGGAGCCCTGACTTGTTATTTGTCTGTTTGTGCGGCAGGCGCTCGCATCGAAGAGTTCCTGTATGAAAAGCTTGACCGGAAGATTCCACCGCGAGCCACTAATGGAGAAATACTAGGCCAGTTCATGCTGGAGGCAGCGAAGGAGTTCGGACCAGGAACCCCGTATGGTAAGAATCCAAACTCAGAAATGTTCACCAATCATGTGTCTTCACAATTTGCATTCATGCATCCCTTTTTTTAATCAATGCATATTAATTAGCAAATGTTGCATCTTCACAAACATGCAGTTTCGGCTGCCAAGAGTAATTGCTTGATTTATTTAGTCTGTAAGAGTTAGAATCAGCTGAACACGCCTGGGTTGAGGACAAACCCATTGATTTGGCTCTCAAATGTTGCTCTTAATTTAATTGTGACATTTGTAATTCTAACGCTGCTTTTGTAGATGTCAATTGTAAACACAATAGGTTAGTTAGCGGTGCGGTGGAATAATTAAACCGCACAGAAAGTTTTTCAGTGATTGGATTGATTTCCCAGTCTCTGATGGGTTTTCCCTGCAGGCTGTGTGTGGGAAACAGCCAAACCAATACATCTCAATGCTTTTTGTTTCTCCATGCATGTTCCCCATCGCAGTGATCAATAGTGTCAGAGGTCACAGCAGTGTCTGATGTCATTTCCTGGCCAGCATTCTCCCACAGAGATTTTGCTTTTATAACTTTCAGTAGATATGAAGATGCGCCAAGGGTCATGTGTGCAATCAAAAAAACATTAATAATTTGGTGCAAAATTCATCTGTCACTGTGAACAAAAAACACGGGAAAAGAAAATATATATCCAACTTTATATAAAGGGTCATAAGGACGTACAACTTTATTCGCATTCATGCATCATACTTGCGTAGAGCAGTACATGTGAAACTCGAAGAATTAGAATATCGTGTAAAAGTTCATTTATTTCAGTAATTCAACTTAAAAGGTGAAACTAATATATTATATAGAAAATCACATGCAAAGTGAGATATTTCAAGCCTTTATTTGTTATGATTATGGCTTACAGCTTATGAAAATGTTCAAAATCTCTTTCAAGTTTCATAAACTATAAGCCATAATCATCAAAATTATAACAAATAAAGGCTTGAAATATCTCACTTTGCATGTAATTTTCTATACAATATATTAGTTTCACCTTTTAAGTTGAATTACTGAAATAAATGATCTTTTGCACCATATTAAAATGAGTTTCACCTGTATATATACTAGGCTTATATAGCAAATCTCAGCTGGTTGATTGCTTGTATCATTGTAAAATGTGACTATATTATATCGCACAGCTCTAATCTACTAAATCCGGCTATATGGCATGAAGACGTTAAAGGGATACTCCACTTTTTTTTGGAAATAGGCTCATTTTACAACTCCCCCAGAGTTTTACCGTTTTCGAATCCATTCAGCCGATCTCCGGGTCTGGCGGTACCACTTTTAGCATAGCTTAGCATAGATCATTGAATCGGACAGGACCATTAGTATCTCTCTCAAAAAAATGACCAAAGAGTTTCGATATTTTTCCAATTTAAAACTTGACTCTTCTGTAGTTACATCGTGTACTAAGACCGACGGAAAATGTAAAGTTGCGATTTTCTAGGCTGATATGGCTAGGAACTATACTCTCATTCCTCCGATTAATCAAGAAACTTTGCTGCCGTACCATGAGTCCAGCAGGCGTAATGATATGACGCAGCGCCTGAAAATAGTCCCCAGCTCGGTAACTTCCAACGTGACCGGGACTAAGCTTGTCTAACCTATTAGATCTATTTTCAGGCGCTGCGTAATTTTTTTGAGAGAGATGCTAATGGTCCTGTCCGATTCAATGATCTATGCTAAGCTATGCTAAAAGTGGTACCGCCAGACCCGGAGATCGGCTGAATGGATTCGAAAACTCAACGGTAAAACTCTGGGGGAGTTGTAAAATGAGCCTATTTCCCAAAAAAGTGGAGTATCCCTTTAAGATATTATAAACACTAACATAATGATTTTAGCTTGTATTGTCAAAAATTGTCAAAAATAAATTTGACTTGACTACATTAAATATGGATTAGTGTATATATAATATTAGTAAATAGCTATTAATACGTGAATAAATATGAATTCCAGTGTTGAAGTTTTGTTTTGTTTTCTATACTACCATGATGAATGCTTTCATTGCTGTGTTTGGATGCACTTCTAATATCTAATAGATCCATACAGTGGAGAGGGAACTGGGCGTTCTGGTTTGTCTCTTCTCAAACTAAAGTGCACTTAGTGGTTTTAAATGGCTCATTAACGTCCCGTGACTGACCACATGCTTTAGGATGGGCTGTAGTGTGAGGGTAAACACATGGCTGATCTCTGTAAGTACGGGACTAATGCACAGCCCATCTAAAGTAGAAAACCTTGAAGTGTCTATTTGTAAAATTAATGGAGAGTCTTTTTTTTCCTGTAATCTTGTGACTGCATTTGCAGTACGCCATTAATTAGGTTTGCTTATAAGAAAGCACGCTATAATTTCCACATACAGTACATTTAAATGCTTTTGTTTGCGTTTTTCAAATTTTAATGCAGTTTTTAACTCATTAAATGAAACAATTTGAGAATGTTTCAGTATTTGTTGAGTGTCTCCTTCACTTTAATGACTGGAGCTACATGAACACAACCTGATGATCATATTCTCCAGCAGGATTTGAGATGATCCACAGAGCATTAAGAACATCTGACCCAGTCACATGATCAATGAATACTCATTGAATTACATTTGATTAGTTTTCATGGAAGCTTTATTTTTAGGTTAAAGCAAGATTAGATCAGCTGATTCAATTTCGCAGTTGAAACCACAGCGTGTGCTGCAGATGTAAAGAGGCGTTCATCATTCATTATTGATTCAGTGGGCCGAACAGCTCCTCTGACTAATGTGTGTTTGTGCCCTCTCTCGACCAGCTGTGACGATTCGTCTCCATTTATCCATTTTGGTTCCACTTCGAATCTCTCCATTGATTGCTATTAGCAGACCTCAAAAAATTGCACAAGAATACCTCTTATGGATCTAAAACATAATTGTAAATTTCTAATATTAATAACAAATGGCAAACAGTGGGATCTATACACTATGAACAAACTCAATGAATTTTTTTTTTGCTCACTTCTGACATGGATCAGAATTATATTTATATTATAATTATATCCGATTTTTACGCATCCAATCTTAGCCTCTTCCAAATGTGGTTATAAATCAGATTCATATCCGATATTTGGACATCCGACCATTCAAGTTTCAAGTTTACTTTATTTTTAAAGCACGTTTAAAACAACCTTGGTTGACCAAAGTGCTGTACAAGATATATCTAGATCCATCCCCAAAAATTTAAATAAACTTTCACAAGACATTAAACGCACAAGAGGTTTTTAAAAGACTTCTAAACTCAGACACTGTGGACACTGTTTTGATGTATAATGGCAATTTGTTCCATAACCTGGGGCCAGCTATCGCAAAGGCTCTGTCACCCCTGCATTTCAATCTGGATCTGGGTACTCGTAACAGATAATTGGTCTGTGATCTAATTGGTCTGTGGTCTGTGACCATGTCTAAACGCGTATATCCTATTCCCCTTTGAATTCCACGCCACCACAAGGCGAGGGCGACACGTTGGCCCACAAAGATAGCTTTCTGATGTTGTGTTATTTTATTTCAGAATTCTAGATCTAACGAGCTAAAGATAACATAACAAACGAAAATTACCGTTATTTTCCTGTATATTTCCGTTCGGTCAGACTTTGTGCTGCAAAACATCCATGACAGCTGTTATCTTATCCATGCTGGCATACAATCATGGCCACCCGACATGAATTATAGCCTATAAATAATTTCTACTAGGGCTGCATGATATTGAAGAAAAGTGCGATATGCCATAACTCATTAAATAATGCAATATTCGATATGCGATACGATAATGCTTAAAGTGTGTAAAATAAACTTAAATTATCTTTAAAATTATATAACCTACATGTGTTTCACATCTTTTTGTGACGAGAAAACATCCGTACAGCTTCTGAAAGTGAACATCAGTGTTTTACTGTGGCATAAAGGCCCTTGCACACTGCCTCCGAAACTTTCGTCCGTCAAAAAAAAATTCGGGGGTTCAGGTTATCCTACATTAGGGTTATTTAACAACAGAAACTGAACAATAAGGTTCATTAGTTAACATTAGTAAACTACATTAGTTAGCATGCACTTTTAATGAACTGCACATTTATTAATCTTTGTTAATGTTAATTTCAACATTTACTAATACTCTATTAAAATCTCTATTAAGTGAACTAACATGAACAAATGATCAGCTGTATTTTTTACTAACTAACATTATCAAAGATTCACAAATACAGCTACAAATGTATTGCTCATGGGGTAACACTTTATTTTACAGTGTCCTTGTTACATGTGTTATATGTACTTACCATAGTAATAACAGTAAATTACATGCAACTAACCCTCAACCAAACCCTAATCTTACCCTAACCCTATAGTAAGTACTATATTTGCTTAATATTACTCAGTACTTAAATATATAATTACACTGTAACAATGACACCTTAAAATAAAATGTAACCACTCATGGTTAGTTCATGTTAGTTAATATATTAACTAATGCACCTTATTGTAAAGTGTTACCAAATGAATCAATGCTCTTTAAACACTGGGAAATCTGCCCACACTTTGACTCGTGTGTGTGTGTGTGTGTGTGTAGGAAGCACGCTGATCAAGGTGGGCGACTGCCAGAGGAGACTGGGCGGCGCTCAGAGAGACTTTCTGCAGACCTCCTCCATCAGTTTCCTCACACCCCTGCGCAACTTCCTGGAGGGAGACTGGAGGACCATTTCTGTGAGTTTGACTAAATGATAGTATCTCTGTTAATCAGCACGATTCTGATGCATTGACAAATGCTCTCGGCTTTACAGAAAGAGCGGCGGCTCCTGGAGAATCGGCGCTTGGATCTCGACGCCTGTAAAGCTCGACTCAAGAAGGCCAGAGCAGCGGAGGTCAAAGCGGCTGTAAGACTTACTCACCCTGCCCTCTCCTCATTTACCCTCTCTTTTCTCTAGGGATGGGAATCATAGGGGATTTAGCAATTCTGATTCTGTTTCACGCAATTAGATTTTATTATTGAAACTGAACTGAATGAGCAATTAACTGAATTGAGCTGAATAATAATGAGCATCCCGAGGTAGAAACAGAAAAGCAAATGGAAAATAATTTGTGTAGCTGCTGTTCATAACATTTCAAGCGAATATAATCATGTGCATTTCATCAGATATAACTGGAGTACACGGTTATGAGATACATTATGTGAATGCTTGACTTGAGAGATGCATCTTTAATCTAGATTTAAACCAGGAGAGAGAGAGAGTCTGAGCCCTGAACATCATCAGGAAGGCTATTCCAGAGTTTAGGAGCCTAATGTGAATACGCTCTCCCTCCTTTAGTGGACTTTAGGACTACCAGAAGCCCAGAGTTAATTTTAAGGTGATAGAAGATCAGTTAAATACACAGGGGCTAAACCATTTAGGACTTTATAGGTCAGTAGCAATACTTTATAATAGGTAACCAGTGTAGAGATTATATAAGTGGTGTTATATGTTCATATAATCATGATTTCTTGACCTGGTAAAGCCCTCGCAGCTGCAATTTGGACTAATTGTTGCATGTTTATTGAGGATGCAGGACATCCAGCTAGTAATGCATTACAGTAATGTAGTCTAGAGGTCATGAAGGCATGATCTAACTTTTCTGCATCAGAAACAGATCGCATGTTCTGGAGTTCAGCAATGTTTCTGAGGTGGAAGAAAGACGTTTTTGTAACATATGAAATATGATTTTCGAAAGACAAGTTGCTGTCTAATATAACACCCAGGTCTTTAAAGGGATGGTTCGGAGTAAAATCAACCCAGGGTCCTTTGCACCATGACCTCGAGCCAAACACCCCCCCCCCAGAAGCCTTTTTTCCCTTGGTTGAACATCATTAAAGTTAGAGCTTATTTGGAGAGATCAGCCGGATGGTTTAGTGCAGGCACTAATGGATCCAATGATGTATCTCGTAAATTACCCCACTAATAATGCCCAGAATGTTAGTGCATTCCTGGAACTGGGCGTCGTTACACTACATCCTTATGCATCGCTTTCTGCCAGGACTTTTACAGGCTTTTCCCAAATCACGGAAGTGACCTCGACGTCCAGGTTAGCGGTAGCATTAGCCATCAGGCAAGTGTTATTTAAATAAACTCCTGATGTACTTTCAAACTTTCCAATGCCTCGTTTTATGAGTACAGAACCTATTTGTACTACTGTATAAGTTTGGTACCATTCCGGGCATTATTAGTGGGGTCATTTACGAGATACAACTTTGGATCCATTAGCGCCTGGGGGGGTGTTTGGCTCGAGGTCATGGTGCAAAGGACCCTAAGTTGATTTTACTCAGAACCATCCCTTAAACTGTAGAGGATGAAGTAACTGTACATCCTTCTAGATGCAAACTGTATTCGTAGAGATTCTGTGTGCAGGTTTTTAGTCCAATAAACAATATCTCAATCTTATCCGAATTTAATAGACAAAAATACTGGTCATCCAATATTCTAATATCTTTAACACACTTGTCGTGATGAAATATAGCTGAGTGTCATTGGCATAACAGTGTTTTCTAATAATATTAATGACACTATTATCAGCTGCAGCTGCTCTACAGTGGAATTTTAATTTGCAGTTTGCTTCATTAATTCTGTTTTGTCCTTATTACTGAGGCTGAATTAAAACAATTTCTATTGTATAAAGCACTATAAAAATAAATGTGACGTTTGAGGAAGAAATAACAGAGAATGATTTTCAAAACGAGTCTTATTGCATTTACTGACCTCAAGTTTGGTCCAATGATGAACAGTCATGGCAAATCAGTAATAAACAGTATAAATCTTGAGTAAAAACATGCTCTACATCTGTAAAAACAAAACAAAAATGTCATGTCCCTCACAGTACGCTGCATTTACAGGTTTGGTAGTCTTGAAAACTCGCCTCTCTTATGTAACTAGTTCTTAATGAGAACCGGTTCTCGATTCCCAACCCTCTCATTCCCTTTCCTTATTGTCACGCTTTGATAGCATCACTTGATATGAGTCTCTTCCCCGTGTTTGTTGTGCATATTGAGCGATTTCTCCCCTGTTGACACTATGAGCACTAACCGCGTGTCTCTGCTTTAACCTTCACAGTGTGAGGGAGAAGTGAGTATCGCAGTACATTTCCTCATTATGCTTTTCTGCCTTTTTAACATTTTTGAATGACAGCGACAGACTTTTCAGTTTTGTTCCTTCATTTTTCATGCACTCCACTTGCCAGGATTTACATAAGACCTACTTTTAAATGATATGATGTAATTACATGAATCAGAGTAAAAACATTAAAGCAGCACTATATAGCTTCATAATATACAGTACCAGTCAAAAGTTTGGAAACTTTACTATTTTTAATGTTTTTGAAAGAAGTCTCTTATGCTCATCAAGCCTGCAGTTAAAAAAAAACAAAAACAAAAAAAACAGTAATATTATGAAATATTATTACAATTTAAAATAATGGTTCTCTTTTTTAATATACTTTAAAATGTAATTTATTTTTGTGATGCAAAGCTGAATTTTCATCAGCAAGTACTCCAGTCTTTGGTGTCTTATGATCCTTCAGAAATCATTCTAATATGCTGATTTATGATCAATGTTGGAAACAGTTGTGCTGCTTAATATTTTTTTTATAACCTGAGATACTTTTTTCAGGATTATTTGATGAATAAAAAGTTAAAAAGAACTGTATTTATTTACAATAGAAATCTTTTGTAACAATATACACTACCGTTCAAAAGTTTGGGAACAATAACTTTTTTTTATTTTTTTAAAATTAGTACTTTAATTCAACAAGGATGCGTTAAATTGATAAAAGGTGATGGTAACGATTTATATTGTTAGAAATGTTTTTATTTTGAATAAATGCTGTTTTAATGAATAAATGCTGTTAACGTTTTACTCATCAATGAATCCTGAAAAAAGTATTCCAAAAAAATATATTAAACAGCACAACTGTTTCCATCATTGATAATAACTGAGTATCAAATCATCATATTAGAATGATTTCTGAAGGATCATAAGACACCAAAGACTGGAGTACTTGCTGATGAAAATTCAGCTTTGCATCACAAAAATAAATTACATTTTAAATATATTAAAAAAGAGAACCATTATTTTAAATTGTAATAATATTTCATAATATTACTGTTTTTTTTTTTTTTAACTGCAGGCTTGATGAGCATAAGAGACTTCTTTCAAAAACATTAAAAATAGTAATGTTTCCAAACTTTTGACTGGTACTGTATTTCCAAGACCCTTGTGATGGTACATCGACTTACAATAGGTTGAATGACACATCTGCCATAGCCTGACGGGGTCTGTATCGCTTTTACTGGCACTACGTAACTTCGGGTTCGGGTAGTAACCCGAGCACAAAAATGTGCTTATGTTTTTGTCACGGCCAAAGCAGCAACGGACAAAAAAAAAGTCAGAAGTAAGCCTATGTCTAAACGGCGTGTACAAGTTTGGTAGGAGCTACATTCTTCCAAGTAAATAATACATGATAAGACGGACAAAATGATCTTTTAGGCTAAGTAGCCTAATGACTGCAGGCTGATAGTCATGTTTGTTTGTTTATTTTTCTGGTGAAAGTGTCTTGCCTCAGGCTATAATGCAAATTGATTTTTCAACTTTGCAGATTCATCTATGGTAGCTTGATATTATAATATTGACGATATATGGCTATTACCTACCACACAAACATTGAATTGAATTAGCATTCTGTAAAACAGTAGCCAATAGGCTACTATAATGACGCTGGCTTGTAAATGTGAGCTACACGATCTTTTGGTGTTTGAAAAAAATAAAACCCATGAAATTATATTCATATGACATGCTGAAATATATGCCACTGTACCTGGGATGAAGACATTTCACACGCAACGCAGGCAGTCTGCCCAAGACATGAGAACTCCTTCTCCAGAGTTCGGGGGTATCGGCTTGTCAACAAATGCACGTGTATCCCCTGGTGTTACCATGACAGATTTTACGACCGCAGTAGAAGACAATACTGTTTCCCAACTGTAGGGGGACCCCGAGAGCAAAAGTTACTTGGTGTTGCTTTAAAAATCCAAATTTCCAAAATGCATTGCAACAAGCTTAATTTTTTGCAATATTGATCATGTGATCATTTATTCCATCATATCATAACAGTATATACCCACTATAATTGTTTTTCAACATAATTTATAGTTAATGCACACAAAAAAATGCATTATTTCAGTTCACGTATTTCTTTATTTTGCTTTTCCGCAAGATCAAAGATCAGATGCTTTCATTATCATACTTTTTAAAGATCAGCTAAATATCATCTAGATTTGAACAAGCTTACGCACAATATTCTGATCTTTGAATCTATCTGTTGTTCTGATGCATGGCATTTAAAAGCATCCCACAATGACCAAGCAGTTTTCTTCCCATAGTTCAATGGTGCCAGTCAGTCTCTTTCCTAAAATATCTGCAGCATTATGTGTTTGTTGATTGTGTTTTGGCATGAGGAGTGCATCAAAGTGTGTTCCTGTCTGTTTCAGGCTGCTCCAGACTTTCAAGAGACCAGACCACGTAATTATGTGCTGTCTGCCAGTGCATCTGCGGTAAGAACATCTTCACTGTCTGAGACGCCCTCCTACACACACATATACTCTGTTACATATCCAGTGTCAATATTCATGAGACACAGCCTGTCATTCAATATCCTGACATTCTTTTGTCAAAAGTGATAATTCTGTGCATCATGATTATTTTACCATGATACAAATCTACATTGGTCTTCTACATGCTTCACCCTGGTGTACAGTAGGGGTGGAACAGTACACAGAAGTCACGGTTCGGTTCATACCTCGGTTCAGACATCACGGTTCGGTACGAGTTCGGTACAATGGAGGGAAAAGCAAAACAGAAATGCAGAAGGCTTGTGCATGTCTCAGGCTGGACCACCAAAGGAAAATAAATTACTTAAGCCTTGTATTTTTTAAATAAGTTTTATTAATAAAGTAAAGGCATAGAACCAGTTTATTTGTAGTGCACTGACAATAGTTTTATATAATTAGTTTATTTATTAAATTAATAAAAAGATAAAAAGACCTTCAGATATGTTTGGTAATTGTTCCTGAATGAATTGAAAATTAAATTGCTACATTTCAGATTAATATATTTGTTTTCCTTAAAATTGTAATTACCGGTAACAGTAACTTAAACACTTTGCAGTTTAAATGATGTCCTGTATAAACAAAATGACGGAGTATGTTTTTATGTTTCCACTGTTCGATCGCGCCCGCGCCTCACACACACACACACACACACACGCACACAAATATAAGTAAACACTTTGCCACTTTTCGATCTCTCTCTCTCTCTCTCTCTCTCTCTCACACACACACACATATTCTTTATTGCATTGCATTGCAATCTTTACATCGCAGCCTGCTTCAGAGCTAAGGCGGAGCCACAGATTAGGTGTCCCTAAAGAACCTGCATATCTAACAGTAGTTCCGCATTACATTCATTAATTTGCACGTGAGTTTTATTTATTCTCCGTGTAAATGTATGCACCAAACCGTGACGCCCGTACCGTTTCGGTTCAATACGAATACATGTACCGTTCCACCCCTGGTGTACAGCACAGTAAATGAGCAACCTTATTCTCACCACTATAGGCAAACTAATCACATATTCTTCTGCACTCTTATTGAACAGTTTTATTACACGTTTATAGTTTGGTCAGCATTCTGAATTATATTATCTGCATTTTTCTCTCTCCTCTGATCAGCTCTGGAATGAGGAGCTTGATAAAGTAAGCGTGACATCATCACATATATATTGATGTTTATATATATTCTGTCAAAATGTTTTGTTACTGTCTTCTGGTTTGGTTGTGGTTAATTCGTCAGGTCAGCACAGAGCACTTTGTACACACAAGTGAATTAAGTTAGTTGAATGTCTATTTGACTGAATCTTGTGATGATTCAGTCATTGGGTCATATTTAAAAAAAAATAGAAAATTAAATATTATGCATTGAATATTTAGTATAAAGTAAATATTTTGCACAAAGTTTGAATATGAAGAATGTTAAAATGTCTTGCCTTGTGAGATTATTTTTATAACTATGCCCCAAAAAATGTTGTAATTCAGTAATGAAAATCATTAAACAGAATATATTATTTTGTTGTTGTTGTTGCTGTTTTTACCTAAATTCAGAGGAAATTGAGATTCTTAATCATAAAAATAATGTCACAAATACACAAATCATGTCAAATAAATCAAAATATATTTATTTCCTGGTTCTTGTTTCCATTTGACTTAAATATGAACTTGAGATTAATTTTATGTTTTCATCAGATCAGCGTTTAGATGCAAATGTTGCTTATGCAATGTCTCTCTCTCTCTCTCTCTCTCTCTCTCTCTCTCTCTCTCTCTCTCTCTCTGATGCAGGCGGATCATGAACTGCGTGTTGCTCAGACAGAGTTTGACAGACAGGCTGAGGTCACCAGACTGCTCCTGGAGGGCATCAGCAGCACACACGTGAGTCGTGTTTACACAATAACACACGGTACACACACACAGTGTTGGGAATAGAAAATTGAGTCAGGAAACGGATACTTGTTATAGAATTAAAAGTTTAATTTCGCTTATCGATTCCTTTGTGCGCATTTTAATGTGATTTTAAACCATTCAAGTGCAAGAAGATGCACTCGTGCACTGTTTTCTCTCCGCGCACATCTAAAGAAACCTCTCATATAGTGGATAAATACTGAATTGAGTTCTCTTTCACCTGTTTTTTTGAGCTTGAACAGCCAAATTCAAAATTATGTCAAAATATCATTGTAAATACAGTCAGGTTTGTCTTAAACCGTTGAGAAAGAAAAAGTGAGTGTAACAATATATTGGATCTGTGCATTCTGTCTGAAAGTGACAGCAGCCTTTCAAATGTTAATCAACTTTTGTAACTAATAAGTCTATATATTATTTATAAAGTGAAGACTATGCAGTGTTATTTTACAATTGATTTCAATTTCTGTACCTGAATACTAGACCAACCTGAAAAACTTGCATTTTTGTTCAATTGTATTTATTTGTGCTATTGCTACTTTGTTTATTTGTTCTTATTTTATTACTGACTCTTTAATCATCTTTAATCAATTGTCTTTAGTTGTTTTTTGCTGTTGTATTTTTGTTAAAACCATATACAAAGTTCCTCATGTGAGTGCTCTTATTCAGCTGCGACAAAATGCTTTGTGCAAAAAGACAAAATAAAGGGAATAAAATAAAACATGCTTAATTTTTTGGAATCGAAACTGGAAATCAATAAGAATCAGAATCACTAAGATTCACACGATGTCCAACTCTACACACACCTGATCAGAAGTGTTTGTTTGAATAGTTTAACGTTAAACAAGACACTTTAAATGGATAACCCTCATTGCCAGGATTGGCTTAAAGGCTTTCTTAATAACCTCTCAAAATATGCACTCTTTAAAACTCAAAACATCACTCAGTAATGGCTAAATCATATTTCAAAAGACTCTGACAACAAGCTTAAATATCTATTATCCTTATGCAAACAAATGAAGTGCAGTCTGTGTTTGTACAGTTTAATGAGGTCTTTTGTGTCTGCGCAGGTGAATCATCTGCGCTGCCTGTGTGAGTTTGTGGAAGCGCAGACGGTGTATTACAACCAGTGCCACAAATACATGCAGGAGCTGCAGAGAGAGCTGGGCAGGTGAGCAAAGCTAATATTTAATGATGTTTAGCATGCACAAAATCAAAAACGATCATTGAAACTCAACAGTCCTAAAAATGGCAACACTACAGTTAGGTCTCACTTGTCTCATTAGCTAACATGAGCAATATATTTCTTACTTGTTAATAGAAATACAGTTGTTCGTTGTTTATTTATGTTAGTTCACTGTGCATTAGCTAATGTTATGTATGTGATGTTATAAATGTTAAAATGGACATGATCTGAGATAAATAAATGTAGAGAAAATAATAATAATAATAATAAAAGTATAATAAATAATAAAAGTATTGTTTATTATTAGTTCATGTTAAAGTGCCCTATTATGGTTTTTCACGTTAGCTTTCATGTAGTGTGTAATAGAGCTGTGTGTGAAAGTAAAAGCTCTGCATAGTTTCACAGATCAAAGTGCAGATAAAGAGTTTTTGTCTCCTAAAAAGAAAGAAGTGATTCTGAACTGAAACGAGTCGTCAGTAATTCAGTCTCACTTCCTGAATGAACGTATGTAGGTTTGTAACACATTTGCATAATGCTCGTCTATTGGCTGCACTGTGTGTGAAGTGCTGAGGAAGATCTGGAGCTGAAATTCAGATATCTGCACGCGCTGTAAGCGATCGACCAATCACAACTAACTGGGCCATCTGACCAGTCAGAGCAGAGCAGGCTTGAGGAAAAGAGGGGCTAAGAGCTGCACTGTGCGAAAAGAGATGATGCTGCTATGTAGATTATGAGAAATAAAAAAATAAATCTTCCTTTACCTGCTTAGATGCATGTAAACCTACTGTAGGAGACCACAAAAACTGAATTAGGAACCTTTAAAAGAGCATAATATGTGCACTTTAACTCATATAGTTAACAAATTGAACCTTATTGTAAAGCACAACCCATTAAATTAAAGATTTCAGTCACATTTCAGTAGTTTAAGGTCCAATTCTCAGGATTAACTACGACTTTTAACTCAAACTCCTAATTACTGCTTATTAATAGTTAGTGAGGTTGTTAAGTTCAGGTATTGGGTGGATTAAGGGATGTAGAATATGGTCATGCAGAATAAGGCATTAATATGTGCTTTATAAGTACTAATAAACAGCCAATATCCTAGTAATATGCATGCTAATAAGCAACTAGTTAATAGTGAGAATTGGACCCTAAACTAAAGTGTTCCCAAGATTTCTTAAAGAGGAAATCTTTACAGTGGAAAATATGACTTGGTGTGCCTTCATCACATTGACATTATTCTAAATGATTGTTTTACTTTTCCCATCGTCTGCTCGCAGTTCCAGCGGAGACATGTGAGTTTTGAGTTTGTCGTCTTGTTAGTGCACACACGAGTCAGCAGAGTCCTCATAGCGTCTCCTCCATCTGTGTTTCAGAGGATGCCCCGACTCACTGGAGGTGAAGTCCCCCGGTGTCGGCAGCCCCACAGACCCGTCCGCCGTCCTGCCTCTACACTCTCCATCTCCAGACACAGACGCTCTTCAGATCGAAGAAGTGCAGCCGCCCGCCAGCGGCACACGCAAGGCCAAAGTCCTGTATGCCTACGATGCTGGAGATTCCAGTGAGCTCTCGCTGATGGCTGATGAGGTGAGCAGATGTTTGCTGGGAGATATTCAAACTCATGATAACATCCAAAGATATCTGAAGGTTTTATGTAATCTCTTAGAAAATATCACAGCATAAAACTGTATCCTCAAGTCCCGCCCCCTAAATTATTTCTCACTGAATTTCCCGCATTACAGAGAAGTCATGCATTATAGGCATTATAGTTTATATTGGCTAGTTTAAATTTCCATTTTTTTCTAATTTTTCTAAATTTCTAATATTAATAGGTTTGGTTAATTCATTCAAGTTAAATGCACTTTTCACAATACATATTGTTTCAAAGCAACTTTGCAGAAAATCATGATGATAATGGCTTAATATTCTAATGCAATATAGTCACATTTAGCAGATGGGTGATAATATAGTTTACATTTTGCAACGATTCAAGTTTATATCGTCCTTTGCAAGTATATTGTATGCATGCAGATAAAGTTGGACATACTTATACTGTATATTCAACTTTATATAAAGAGCTGGGCGATAATATAGTTATAATATAGCAGATTTATAGCAGATTTGCTATGTCTTTTGATATATCGCTTTATGTACTGTAAGTATGCAGATAAACCTGGATATATTATAAATCAAACTTTAAATTTAGAGCTGTGCAATAGTACAGTTTACATTTTTTCCGATGATATAAACAATCACGCATCTGAGATGTGCTATATACTGTATATTGCTTTACGTGAGTGTACTGTATGTACGCAGGTAAAGTTGGATCTACTAAATATATCAAATTTTTTATATATTACTCAGTGATAATATACTTTACAGTTGGTGTTATTAAATATTCAGATATATTCTAGGGATGCACAATATATCGGCCACCATATCGGTATTGGCCGATAATGTTCTATTTGATGTTATCGGTATCGGTCCGATATTTGGCTGAGATATTAAAGCATAAATACATAAATAATGGGTTATTTCCTTCAGCTGAGACACTTCAGATGCACACTGATGGTTTTGAATTGCTTGAAATATGATTGGAATCACTTCAAAAAGGAAAAATACATTTACGAGCAAAATGTGCAGCGCAAGTCTGTCATATCGGCTACATAAAATTATCATGAGACCATCACTGTAATTGTGTTCTTGGGACATGGATTTTAATGGTGAGACTTTTGTTTTTATAACGAGGCTCTCAAAAATGATATAGAAATTTGGATTTAGATTTATCGGCCAATATATCGGTTATCGGCTTTTAAATATAAAGAATTATCGGTTATCGGTATCGGCCAAAATTTTCATATTGGTGCATCCCTAATATATTCACACTTATTTTGCTGGTGACAAAATTAAACATTGTGAATATTGTAAAAAACAGACATTTGAATATTGTAGAATATTAGAATTCTATTTAGTTAAAAGGCATTTAGACTCTAAACCGATGAAATGTTTTTCTCCATCGTCTGATTGGACGATCAGCTCATCACAGTGTACACAGTGCCTGGAATGGACTCTGATTGGCTGATCGGAGAGAGAGGAAACCAGAAGGGGAAGGTGCCCGTTACATATCTGGAGCTGTTGAGCTAAAGAGGCGAGAGACACACACACTCTTCCACGTCCTGACACACAGTTTCCAGCTTTAACACCCAAGCTGAATCATGGACGCTTATGAGATCCACCCATGCGTGGGTTTATTTACCGAAAAGCAAACTATTGTATGTTTACATGCATGTCAGGGGGCTTTATTTCTGTTTGATTTTAATATTTAAGATGTTCACTGACAGTTTTAACATGATTTTGGAGAAGCTCATGAATATTGAGTGGAAATCAGGGCATCACAGTAAGATTATAATCCGTCCTTCTTTTTTTAATACCGAACATCAAACCCTTATGAATTATTAAATGATGTTAATACCCGAGGTATTAGTCAGCATTATAATTCATAAACATTATAATTCTTTTTAAATTTCAGACTAACACACAAATATTCACCATTACAAAACTAACAATTCATTCACAAATGCCTGAAACATTCATTACGAGCACATGCATGTTATGTGCCTGTTTTCTGCACTAGAAACTGTTCTGTGGTCAGTCAGAATGTCTTTTCTGCCTTTAATATAGTGAATAATCTTTATTCAGGTTCTCCTGAAGCTGACCACTGATCTAAGCTCAAAACTAAATGTTTATCTACACCGTCTAAGCACTAACACGTTTGCACTGAGTTAGTTTCGTATGACCTCCATAAAGCCTAACTGAAACACAGCCTTAACCGCGTCTCATAAAGACGTTCATCACTGCAAACAACGGCAAACTAAATATTCCATGCAGTGTCCAGAATATGAATGTTGATCTCCAGCCTTAAATTCTTGTTTTTCATGCATGATGAAGCTGACGCTAATAGCCGCTCAGAAAATGTGCCACTGTATGTGCCACTGTATGTGTTTTTTAATCTCTTTTAATTAGACAAAATATAAACAAATTAAGCATCTAAATTTTAAGGCCCAATTTGACATGATTTACAGAAATGTATTGTAACTATTATTGTTTTGAAAAGTGCCGTCGCCACATTCCATTGTTCTTTTAAGTCTCGTCTTTATCACCTCTCAAACTATTCTCACTGATGTAATTATATTAATGATCATTTCGTTTATTTATATACAGTACAGGCCAAAAGTTTGGACACATTACTATTTTTAATGTTTTTGAAAGAAGTTTCTTCTGCTCATCAAGCCTGCATTTATTTGATCAAAAATACAGAAAAAAAAAAAGTAATATTGTGATATATTATTACAATTTAAAATAATTGGTTTTCAATTTATTATACTTTAAATGATCATTTATTTCTGTGATGCAAACAAAGCTGAATTTTCAGGATCATTACTCCAGTCTATCACATGATCCTTTACAAATCATTCTAATATGATGATTCATTATCAAAGCTTAATATTTTTTCATAACCTGTGATACTTTTTTAGGATACTTTGATGAATAAAAAGTAAAATAAAGAAAGAAAATAAAAGAAGCAAATGTTTTAAAAATAGAAATCTTTTGTAACAACAATATCCACTACTGGTCAGTCATTTGGGGTCAGTCATTTTTTTCTTTCTTTTTTTGAAATAAATCAATACTTTTATTCAGCAAGGATGTGTTAAATTGATAAAAAGTGATAGTAAAGAAGATTTATATTATTAGAAAATATTTTTTTTATTTTGAATAAATGCAGTTCTTTTTAACCTTTTATTCATCAAATATATTAGGCAGCAGAACTGTGTCCAACACTCATAATAAATCAGAATATTAGAATGATTTCTAAAGGATCATGTGATAGACTGGAGTAATGATGCTGAAAATTCAGCTTTGCATTACAGAAATAAATTATAATTTAAAGTATAATAAATTGAAAACCAATTATTTTAAATTGTAATAATATATCACAATATTACTTTTTTTTTGTGTGTATTTTTTATCAAATAAATGCAGGCTTGATGAGCAGAAGAAACTTCTTTCAAAAACATTAAAAATAGTAATGTGTCCAAACTTTTGGCCTGTACTGTAGTTTCTGAAACCCAAGATTGCTCTTGATTAAAACCATACTTGATTGATTTATGCCATCATGAACCCACTGCACTGCACGACCAGTTTTATATGATGCCTTTCAATGTATTTATTTTAAATTAATGTCAGACCTTTCTGTATTTAGAGTTTGGCTTCATAGCTTACTTCCTGTTTATTTATTTATTTATTTATATTTTTTTTAGTGCCAAAGTGCAGCTAAACATTTTAGATATTGTGACGTTATTTAGATATTGTGTTCGGTGTGCAGTATTTATTGTATTATTCGATTTCTGATTATTTTATTATTTTATTTTTTATTGCAAATCACACTGTGGTTTATGTATAATGGCCAAAACTGAGTTTGGTTGCCCTCTGTTGGTCACTGCTTGTTTTTCCAGCTCTCTTATTGTATTTAATGCGGGCTCTCCAAACCATGCGGAGAGAATCAGGCTTAATAATGTAATAAAAGTCATTTTATTGATATATATCTTTTTCAAGGTCTTCACTGATCATTTAAACACATAAATAGCTTTTTTTTAACTGAGTGCATCATGGTGTGACTACATAAACGTCACACAATAGTGCTTATGACAGATATTTAGATGACCATAGAGAGACTGTACACATAATTCTGTTTGTTAGCAATTATAGATGACGGTAGTCTTCATGTAATAAAGTCAACAAAGGCACAAGGTTTATTACCAGTGACAGGAAGGTGTTTCATTTCCGATTCTAGGAAGAAATGATATATTCAGAGTTGGTTGCTTTAAGACCTTGGAATGTAAATACAAACTCTATCAATGATTTGCTTCTGAAACTTGAAATGCTACAGTATAATACACTTTGATACAATGAAGTCAAGGTTAAATCTGTTTACAATGCAAGACTTCAGTGTTTAAATCTCACACAACAGGGGAAATCACTTCTATATACAGGAGATTCAGTTTTCTGTGTCAAACGTTTGGACGCCGTTTTCAGATGCACTTCATTAGTGTTATTTCAGCGTTTTAATGACGTGATTATTACTATTTTCCACATTTGAGAATAATAGTATAGAATGAGAAGTGACACACGTGTTCAACTTCTCCATGCTGTAAAACTAGTTTCTTCTCCTCTGATACACTACCGTTCAAAAGCTTGGGAGCAGGAAGATATTTTAAAATAAATTTATACTTTTATCCAGCAAGAATGCATCAAAACATTTATTGGGCCCTATCTTGCACCCAGCGCAATTGACTTTGTACACCGACGCATGTATCATTCCTATTTTGCACCCGCGCAAAGCGGACTTTTCCCTCCACAGACGCACGTCGGTAAACTAGGAAATGAACTTGCGCTCCCGCGGGCGGTTCAGCGCAAAGAGGAGGCGTGTTCCGGCGCAAACGTTCCCTGGTGCTATTTTGCAGTTCGAGAAAACGTTGCGCATGTTATTCATATGCTATTTTAAGGGCGCATGCTTGGCCATAATCAATGTAGCGTGTGCACAACGCACATACACTTTGATTCTCTCATCTACACACAGACGCAGCAGTTCTCATTTTTAGAAAACCATACATTATTACAAGGAAAAATATTAACACACGAGGGAAATCATTGTTGTGTCCATGAAGATGTGAAAAAATAGGCATAAATCTAGCTTACACATTTACCCAAATTATTATACGTCTGTTTAACCGAAGCTAATTTGTGTGTGTTTCTCCATCCCCAATGTCACTTCTCTGTGTTTTACGGCCCTGACGAGAACGTCGGTCTCCTCGGCTGTGAACCGCTCCTGGCGTGCGTCTGGCAAATCCGCCGTTACAATAGCAATCCGCCATGGAACAAGCGCGCCTGCTCTTAAAGGGAATGTGAGATGACGCTCTGATTGGTTTATTTCACGTTACGCCCAAACCACACCTATGAATAATGAAGCTACTTCAGACCAACACATTTTAGATTTGCGTCGGGCGCAAGAGTCATTTTATCTTAGCCCGAGACCCGCCCACAAAGTTACTTGCGTTTTGCACTTGATACTTGCGTTTCAGATCGTTCAAATAGGGCCCATAATGTTACAAACTTTTCTATTTCAAATAAATACTGTTCTTTTGAACCCTGAAAAACTAAATATGAAGCAACATTGATAATAATCATAACTGTTTCTTGAGCAGCAAATCATCATATCAGAATGATTTCTGAAGGATCATGTGACACTGAAGACTGGAGTAATGATGCTGAAAATTCAGCTTTGAAATTACATTTTAAAATATATTCACATAGAAAACAGTTATTTTGAATTGTAATAATATTTCACTGTTTTTACTGTATTTTTGATCAGATAAACACAGGCTCGGTGAGCAGAACGAGACTTCTTTCAAAAACACCACAAATTCTTACCAACTCCAAACTTTTGAACGGTGGATTATGTAAATAAATGTTTTATCTGTCAATAGTTTCTATGCACAAAGAACTATCACCACATAAATAATCCAGCCCACAAAAACAAATATGCCGAACATCAAACTGAACATGACGAGCAGACGAGCCTTCTGGGACGTTTTCTCAGCTTCACGGACATCACCCCTGGCCAGCGCGGCACGCGTCTGCAGAGAGGTCAGAGGTCAGGATTCATGAATATGGTGTTTGTGTGTGTGTGTGTGTTTGTACTCATCATGCAGTGTGTTTCAGGTGCTGACCTCATACGAGTACATGACCGCGACGAGGCCGCTCATGATGCAGCAGAAGATGGTCACCAGCAGAGACTCCACCAGGTAATCTTTGGGTACGGGCGGCTGCTCCTCTCCCAGCGCCGGCCCGTTCATGTACTGAAATACATCCACGAATAAACAATCACTAGACCTGAGGCTCCAGACCTAATCATTAGTCATTTGGATTGATGCGTTTTATCCAAAGTGACTCATGGTTTACTTATAACCAAGAATAACCTGAATTGGTAACACTTTACAATCAGGTTCATTAGTTAACATTAGTTAACTACCTTAGTTAAAGTGTTAGTTCAGCCAAAAATGGCAATTCTGTCAATAATTACTCTCCCTCATGTTGTTCAACCCCGTAAGACTTTCGTTCATCTTCGGAACACAAATTAAGATATTTTTGATGTAATCTGAGAGCTGTCTCACTCCTCCATAGGCTTCTCTGTTATTGAAACTTGCCGGTCCAGAAAGTTAGTAAAGACAATGTTCAAAATAGTCCAAGTGACTACAGTGGCTCAACCTTAAGTTTATCAAGCGACGAGAACACTTTTTGTGCGCAAAAACAAACAAAAATAACGAGTGAGTTCATGTAACAGCGCAGCGCTTCTGGGTTGTACGCCAGAACACAGGCTCACTATTGGCCGGCATCACACGCATCACACACATGACCAGCGTCAGCCAAAAGTGAGCCTACGTTCTTACGTGAACTCACTCAGAGGCCCACACAGAAGAAAATCGTCACTATTTTGGGGTTTTTTTTGCGCAAAAAAAGTGTTCTCGTCGCTTGATAAACTTAAGGTCGAGCCACTGTAGTCACTTGGACTATTTTGAACATTGTCCTTACTAACTTTCCTTGCTGGCAAGTTTCAATAACAGATAAGCCTATGGAGGAGTGAGCCAGCTCTCAGATTACATCAAAAATATCTTAATTTGTGTTCTGAAGATGAATGAAAGTCTTACGGGGTTGGAACAACATGAGGGTGAGTAATTACTGACAGAATTCTCATTTTTGGGTGAACTAACCCTTTAACATGAACTAAGAATGAACAGTACTTCAGCATTTATTAATCTTGGTTAATATTAATTTCAACATTTACTAATACGTTATTAAAAGCAAAGGTTGTATTTGTTAACATTAGTTAATGCACTGTGAACTAACATGAACAAACAATGAACAGCTGTAACTAACATTTAACAAAGATTAATAAATACTGTAACAAATGTATTGATCATAGTTAGTTCATGCTAGTTAATACATTAGCTAATGTTAACTAATGAACCTTATGGTAAAGTGTTACACCTGATTTTAAAGATTTTGTTCAAAGAGACAACGGTAGCACTTTACTATAAGCTCCATTATTGAAATCAACATTAAGTAAGATTAATAAATGCTTTAGATGGATTTTTATTATTAGTTCATGTTAACAAATGGAACGTTACTGTTAAATGTAACCTACAGGTGAAACTCGAAAAATTTTAATATCGTGCAAAAGTTCATGTATTTCAGTAATTCAGCTTAAAATGTGAAATTAATATATTGTATAGACTCATTGCATGCAAAGTGAGATATTTCAAGCCTTTATTTGTTATAATTTTGATGATTATGGCTTACAGCTTATGCAACCCTAAATTCAAAATCTCAGATTTTATTTTAATTTTCATAAACTGTAAGCCATAATCATCAAAATGTTAGTCATGATGGTTTTAAATCGCTTGAAATATGATTGGAATCACTTAAAAAAAGGAAAATATAGTTTAGTGCAACGTGTGCAGCACAAGTCCACTGTATATCGGCTACATAAAGTTATAATGAAAACATTATAATTGTGTGTTTGGGAAATGGTTTTTAATGGTGAGACTTGTGTTTGTAATCAGGCTCTCAAAAATTACATAACATTTTTTGATTGAGGTTTATCGGCCAATATATCGGTTATCGGCTTTCAAATATAAAGAATTATCGGTTATCGGTATCAGACAAAATGTGCATCCCTAGAGTTTGGAGATAAAGCGTGATCTTACTATAGTGTAGGACGGGTATGTGGCGGGCGGGAGGAAGGAGGGCTGGTAGAAAGCCGGTGGATTGGCTCCCGGTTGACATGTGATGACGGGCTGGTTGGGGTAATGCGTCACCGGGGAGGGGAACATGAGGTAGGCTGTTTTCGGATCCGGCGGGGTGTATGGAGGCGGTGAGATGCTGGACGTTGGACCGTCTCCTCCAGGAGGCCCCGGGACTCCCTCCATGGTCCCCCTGTCCAGTGTGTACACGGGGTGGAGTGTGTGTGTGCTGTCCGTGTCGAACGCTGGGTTCAGGGTCCGGTTGCTGTCCGTCTCGTACGCCAGATGGGCCGTTTGGTTGCTGTCGGTGTCGTACGCGGGGGGTCCCGTCTGGATGCTGTCTCCGTCGGTCACCGGGTGTCCCGTCTGGATGCTGTCCGTGTCGTTTGTCGGGCCGGCGGTGAGGATGCTGATCGAGTCGTATGCAGGAACGCTGGGAAGGATCGTGGGCTCTCGCTGTGTGGATGAATCAGGAGTTTCTTGGAGCCCAGGAGGCCTTTGATGAAGCCGTCGTGGATCATCGGGGAAGTTCGGAGGAGTGGCTGATGAACGAAAGAGGTTAAATGTGATGTTATTTTCAGACTTACTTTATATTACACCACTGTTCAAAAGGTGACCATCACTCTTCAGTGTCACATGATCCTTCAGAAATCATTCTGATTTGCTACTCAAAATATTTTGTTGAAAATTTCAATTGTTAAAGCTGCCGTCGGCAAGTCTGGCAGATTGGGTCGATTAGCCAAAATTTTGAATGTTTACAACTCTCATGCCCCTCCCCACTACCAGCGAGCACCCTCCCATCGAGGTCGTGCTCGTCAGTGCGTCACTAGCCGCGTTTCCATTACAGATTTGCGCAAATGTTTTGCGCTATTATCTAAATATCGATAAAAAACTATTGCGAAATGACGGCGTTTCCATTAACCGATGTTATGCGACTAAAACGTCTTTTTTTCTCTCGCGATAAGTCATTCCAAAAATCACGGCAATGGACGTTGGTTATAATATCACAGCCACCGCATTAGATTTTATTATTATTATTAATGGAAGGAGACGTGGCGTGTTATCCAAGCATTAATGGCAGGGAAAGACCCCCGAACGACACATATAAGGAGTTTCTGGGTGTTTCGCCCTCATTTCTGCTCCGATTGTGGCATTTCTTTGAGATTTAGAATCCAGTATTCCTATAGGCTAATTATTGTTTATTTTATGAATTTAATAAATAATTCTGTCTCGTGTTCTGTCCAAATGATCCATGTAGGCAACTTTTGTGTCTATTTGTTTTTCCTTTTTTAACCCCTAATTGAAAAACGAAAAATGAACGGTTGTTGTCTTCTTAAAACAAGTTGAACACCAACATTTTAATTTGAACTGGCTACACACAACTGCTGTGCTTTATTTATGACTTTTTGCCCCTTTATTAAACATTTAAAATATTCACAAATTATTAAATTATTAAATTATAAAAAACATGTCGATTTTACTGGTTTTCTAAGGCCAAATTAGAAACTGGAATTGATGTATTTCCCGCAGTGCTGAATGAGAAGAGCCATTAATATAATTAATAAACTATTGTTTTCTAAGTGTCGGCTAAAATCACATCTCCATCTCCGCTGTTATCAGATGCGCTTTTAGAAAGAAATGCAACTTTCATACGGATTAGCCTACATAATCAGAAGGTATTAGCTTTCGATTCGAATTTGTTCGTTTTAAAGTGGACATTTCAAGCTTTAGCCTACACAGGCTATATTTTGTTTCAGTTCTCGCGCCCCAGTTTACGGAGATCATGTGCGTCTGATTGTTTCTTTTATTTTACAAAAGCACAGCATTTTCTTGTTATTGTGAGTTTACACAAATAAAAGTGGTTGAGAATAATGTATTATTATTTTCTGTCTGACCAGAAATGATAGAGTATAAGTTGTTTCCACTGTTGATTGGAAAATGCAAGTGTTTGTGGCCGCGCCTCCGTGTCATGCAGTGCGCGCTCCACACTCAGCTTTGTTCCTTTTTTGCATAAAAGCCTCTTCTAAATATAGCCTATTAAATGTTATAATAAAATAATATAAAATTATTATTATTTGCGTAGCTATACATGGACTTCAAACACACTGCGTCTTCTAAGTCAGGTGACTGTAAATGCGCAAAAACTGTTTCCATTGCAGTTTTGCGAAATATTCATTTTTCGAATTGCCTGAAAAACCACCTCATGAGAGCGTAAAAACTTTTTTGCGATAAATGGGAGTTTTTGCGAAATTGACGTGTTTCCATTAAGCGTATTTTCAATTCGCAATTTCAATTTGCGCAATTTGAAGGGTAATGGAAACGCGGCTACTGTGCGTGTGTACCTGATTTTCTGTGAACGCGTCCGTCTCTTCAGCATCTATCAACACCATGGACTCGGAGGTAGGCTGCCCTGGCTAATCTATCCATAGATAGTAATAACCGAGGAATTGGAAGCTTGTTAGTAGATTTTCTCTCCGCCATCACGCTTCATGCAATCTCCAGGCGAACTTCAGGCGTGGCGTGTGCATGTGATATTAACGTGCGCGAGTGAGGGGGGATCTGTGGTGGCGTGTGCACGACCTGTGATTGACAGTCAGATCTCACACCCCCCTGCGCTGATTGGACCAGATGAAGCGGGAGCGCTGGATTTTTGCAAAACAAATAACACACTCCAGGTGGAGTTAGAAGCTCGGGTTTTTTTTCTAAAACCACCTTATTTATGTTGTTCTGTCTGATTATAGTGTCGATTACACTGAATATGATCAAAAAAATGTTGCCGACGGCAGCTTTAACATTATTAGTTAACATGAACTAACAATGCACAATACTTCTACAGCATTAATTAATCTTAGTCAATGGTAATTTCAACATTTACTAATACATTTTCTAAAATTCAAAGTTATATTTGTTAACGGTTAACATGAAAAAACAATGAATTGTAAGAATTTTACTTAGTAATATTAACAAAGATTAATAAATGCTTAAATATATTGCTCATTATTTCATGTTTGCTAATGTGGGTGGAGTCAGGCTCTGACCAGGGGTTTAGTTACCCTTTAACTGCTGTTAACAAACAAGGCCTTATTGTAAAGTAATACCCCCCCATTTGTTATTATTAATGTTGAAAACAGTTTCATATTTTGGTGGAATCTGTGATAAATGTTTGTTATTTTTCAGGATTCTTTGATGAATCAAAAGTTCAAAAGAACAGCATTTATTTGAAATGGAAATCTTTTGTAACATTATAAATGCCTTTATTGTGACTTTTGATCATTTTAATGTGTCATTGATGAATAAAAGTATTAATTGCTTTTTTTTTTTAAAGACTGACCTAAAACTTTCAACGACCGCAACGTATCAAATTCTGCCTCAATGAAAGTTTGAGGAATGCACGAGTGCTTTGGCCGTTTTCTTTAGACAATACACAAATCTAGTTGCTCTTGTCTTTTAGTTCAGGTGTTACACACACGACCTGTAATCTTCCACCTGAGAGTTACTTGAAACGTCAGTCTGGTGGAGAAACCTTCACCTCAAAACAGCCCCTGAATTATTCAGCGCTGACACACAAGCCCCTTTAAACCCTCAGAAATGGAAATGTTTGATCAGGTGACCCGTTTGTGTTCTTCAGATGAAGAACGGTTTCATTGAGCTTGTTAGTTAGTGTGACGCTCTTCTTCTCGGCTAGTTAATAAGTTAATGCACTGTGAGCTGACTTTAACAATGAGCAATTGTATTTTTTATAATCTAACATTAACTAATGCTGTAATAACATAGTGCTCATTGTTAATGTTAACTAATGCATTAACTAAAGGTTTACCCAACATTTAGATTGTTTGTAGGTTTTCTTTAATATTTTTTTTGGTTCATAAAATGATCTCTTGATCTCTTATCAAACTCTTGTTTTCCGTTTAGTCTGTGTGTGTTTTATAAACAGATTTACACAACTAACGCTCTTGGACGCTCTCCAGCCTCGCCGTGTTCTGATGTGACGATGAACAGAAGTTTCCAGAAGTCTGATCTGGACTGAAAGTGTAAATGATAAAGTGTAATGATTTTACCTGTGTCCATCAGCGACGGTCAGAGCTCATCGAGAAGCAGAATAATCCTGTGGGAAATATCCAGCGGGAGTGTGTGGATGTTCAGGTGAGATGTGTGAAGTAGCTGTGTGTGTGTGTGTGTGTGTGTGTGTGTGTCTCTCTCTCTCTCTCTCTCTCTCTCTCTCTCTCTCTCTCTCTCCCTCTCTCTCTCTCTCTCTCTCTCTCTCTCTGAACAGTATCATGTTTGTTTAATAATTGACGACTGATGCTGTGTGCTTGTGTGTTTGCACGTGTGTTTATGAGTGTCCTTGTGAGCATACCTGCACGTGTTGGTCTGTTATTATAGACACATGTGTCATGCATAAAATATATAATGATATAAATAATAATAATGTACATATTATAAATATCTAACATATATATATATATATATACACTACCGGTCAAAAGTTTTAGATCGGTAAGATTTTTAATGTTTTTAAAAGAAGTCTCTTCTGCTCACTAAGGCTGCATTTATTTGATTAAAAATACAAACAAAATACAAAAAAAAAAAAATACAAACAAAAGTAATATTGTGAAATATTATTACAATTTAAAACAGCTGTTTTCTATGTGAATATATAGTTAACTGTAATTTATTCCTGTGATCAAAGCTGAATTTTCAGCATCATTACTCCAGTCTTCAGTGTCACATGATCCTTCAGAAATCACTCTAATATGATGATTTGATGCTCAAGAAACATTTATGATTATTATCAATGTTGAAAACAGTTTTTTAAATTTTTATGTCATGATGCTATGATGAATAGAAAGTTCAAAAGAACAGCATTTCTCTGAAATCTAAAGCTTTTGTAACATTAAACACTACCGTTCAAAAGTTTGGGGTCAGTAAGAATTTTAATTTTATTTTTGGGGGAAATAAATAAAATAAATCAATACTTTTATTCATCAAGGATGAGTTAAACTGATCAAAAGTTACAGTAAAGACATTTATAATGTTAGAAAATATTCTATTTTAAATAAATGCTGTTCTTTTGAACTTTCTAATCATCAAAGAATTTTGAAATAAAATTGTACACAACTGTTTTCAACATTGAAAATAATAATGAATGTTTCTTGAGCATCAAATCATCATATTAGAATGATTTCTGAAGGATCATGTGACACTGAAGACTGGAGTAATGATGCTGAAAATTCAGCTTTGATCACAGGAATAAATTACAGTTTAAAATATATTCCAATAGAAAACAGCTATTTTAAATTGTCATAATATTTCACAATAATACTGTTTTTTTTTATTATTGTTTTTTATCAAATAAATGCAGCCTTGGTGAGCAGAAGAGACTTCTTTACCGATCTTAAAAGCTTTTTAAAAAATCTTACCAATCTAAAGCTTTGACCAGTAGTGTATACATACACACACACATACATACATAAATTAGGAGAAAGATTTAGGAGAATATTTATTTCACCCTTCAAGTGATTGTTAGAAAACTGACCTTGATATACGTAAGATCTACACTAGAGTATAAAGTCAGATACAGTGGTCATTTACATTAATTGCTTGCTTTACAACCAAACACCCACAAGTGCTTTAGTGCAGTTTGTGCTGTGACTGACAGTCACCAACAGAGGGCGCTAGTAGTGGACAGATTAATGCTACAGGTATACAATAATACACATGGTTTGATAAGAGTCGGAGTGCATGATATGAGGTCACTGTCTGTGGATACAAGGCAGCATGAAGGTTTGGCTAAAGATTTGTTTTCCACAGTGGAAAGAAAGTCGAATGCTTTCAGAACAACATGAGGGTCAGTGAATGACAGACTATCCAGTTAAGTAAAAAAAAAAAAAAGGTTTTAAAGTGGATTATGTTCAAAAATATTCTTTACTGAATAAAAGTACGAATAAAAAACAGCGTCAAGTGATTATTTTAGTCTAACTCCAGTCTAGCGCTTTTAACAGTTTCAAAGCAGCTTCATTGTAATAAACGGGAAGATAACAGTGTTTGTTTTGAAAAATTCATCAATTATGAAACAAATTCAGCTGTAAGGTACATCAACAGAAGATAAGTGTCATTATTCAGCTCACTTTAGTTCAGTATTTGTTTCAATTCAGTTGCAAAGTTAGTCTTTATCCAGCAGCTCAACTGCAGTTCTCATCCAATATAGTGTCATTATAGTGTCTAATTGATAATATTACTGAAGATTAATTGTCATTTAAATCCCTTTGCACCTTCAGAGCTCTGTGAGAATCATGACATCACTTTTTATTGCCCTTTTTATTTTTTTATAAATTATGGATTATTTGAAAGTTTAAGCACTCGAAATTCATCCTATGAAACGTTTTTGAAATTGTACATGGAAATTGTCCGTTTTTGTGATATCACTCTTAGAAAAAAGGTTCCACGGGGTTCTATATAGAACCTAAGGGTTCTTGATTCCGTTTTAAAGGGATACTTCACCTCTGGAAAGATGAATGTGTATTTAAAATAGGTCATTTATGTAGAAGAAATGTGAAATTATTTTTGAATTTGGAGCTTTCTAGACTGAGAAAAGCCAGAAAATGTATTTTTGGCTTATGTGGATGAAAGACAACAACTCCCAGAATGCACTTGCTTCGCTGCCCTAGGAGGCCAGCCACTCCCAAGCCGCGCCTACCAGTTAGAGAGCGCAGTTGAAAACAACAAGGCTACTAGTGAGACTCTGACGCATATGAATCACTCATCCGTCCATAAGGCTAGCTACCACCGGAGCTTGAAATTCATTTCACACAAAATGTCTAACGTTAGTTAGTTGGCGAACTCATTAATGAATTACTCCTCATTTGTATTTCTTTCGAAGTGGTGAATTATTGCATGGTTACGTTACCGGGATGTTCAGTCAGATGCGGTGCGAAACTAGGATGGTTCACAACACAAACGTCCGTGTCCTCGTCTGATTCAGAGATTTCGTCCAGGAGAAATTGGCATCGTTTAAATGCTTTGCAGCAGACGGACTCTATCTCTGTGTTCGTAGCGGTTCGTAGTTGCATAGTGAGATCACCGGCGCCACCAGTCCGCCCCCAGCTCGAGCCAGTCTGGGCTTCTCGTCCGCGACAGGCAGGTCTTCTGCCTCGGCTGCTCTTCGCTATGCGGCTTGTAAAGGTAGCCACAAACACCTGATTCGAGCATCAGACTTCCGAAATCCTCTTCTTCTACATCATATTGAGTAACGTTACCCTCCGCTATTGTCATATCTTCACAGCTTGCTCCACAGTGCCTGTTAGCTTAGCTTCCAAACAAGATGGAGGATATTGCTTTTAGTTTCAGAAAGTGAAGTCCCACCCACTGATCTGTAATAGGCCTGTAGCGTGAGCGGGTCCCGCCCCCTGGAATAATGAGGAGCTAGTGTTTGTAGTCTCTACACTTTTCAATGAAATGTGACTTCCTGCTTATTATGACGCAAAATGATGATTTTTACGTCATAATAAGCAGGAAGTAAAACACTTAAATCCTTATTTCTCCCATCTCAGGGAAAAATTAATGAAAAATCCACGTTTATTATAATATATGACTGGGTTTCTAACAATACAAAGCTTAATGCAAATGGGTGAAGTGTCCCTTTAAAGGGATAGTTCACCCAAAAATGAAATTCTGTCATCATTTACTCCCTCAAGTTGTTCCTGACGACACGCTGGAACAACAAACACAAAGTGTGGCGTACTAATCTCAGGTACTGTTTATGTGCTTTATTTAATGTTTAAAGCGTGTCATGTGACTTTGAATATCATTTAGTGCTCCAGCTTTGCTGCTGTAAAAGCAACAATGGATAATTCACCTCAGATCTACAAATGGACCAAGAACGTTCAAACTGTGAACAAACAAGTGTATTCTTTGACAAAGATTGTTTTAGTAACTCAGCCTATGTATTTTAATAATGTTTAAATGGTGTAATATTTGTGAATTTGATTATGTTGCTACTTATCCATTGTCTTGCGAGTGCCGTCAAGATTACTCTCTGGTGCCGTGCACTCGCCGCGAGACTCCGCCCACACGCTGTTCTGATTGGCTGTGGATTTTTATTGATTTTTACGCATTTCGCAGTCGTGTCGCGTCTAGTGTGGACAGACAAATTATTTGTCGCTGGAATTTTAATCGCATCGCGTCTGGTTAGGACACGGTGTAATGACTTTATTACTTAATGACTATTTTGAAGAATATGTGTAATTAAACATGTGATAGTCCCCATTGACTATTCTATAGAAGTCTATGGGGTCCGCCAACTGTTAAGTTGTAAACATTCTTCAAAATATCTTCTTTTGTGTTCAGCTGAAGAAACAAATTCATAAAGGTTTGAAACAGCTTGAGGGAGTAAATGATTAACTTTGGGTGAACTGTCCCTTTACAGGATCCGAGTGTGTAAGAACACAAGCTCTTCAGAAGCTGATGTCCTCTGATCTCCAGGTTTCTGTGTCCGTATCAAACACCACCTGACTCAGAGATGATTAAACCACTACTACAGCGTATGATCTCTAAACACTCACCGTGACACATCATGAGTCAGGTCAGCTCCTCGTTTTAGCTTGAAAATCACACACAATCTCCATCTCTATGAAACTGCTGTTCATTATGAACGGATGATTCGGCTCCTTTATGTTGCTTTTTGAGTTAATCAGATTATGCCAGTAAAACCTCTTTTTGTGGACTTCTTCACAACAACCAAAGCCTATAAGCAGATTCATTCATTTCCCCTGAACTTTACTGTAAAAATACAGTCGCAACATTTAGGTTTAACGAATTGAACTTAAATTTACAGTGAAACTATATATATATATATATATATATTAACTGATTCATGTTATGCCTACCGTAGAACTAAAATCTGTTTTTCACCTTTATAATGTGCTGAAAACCACCATAATAACACATGTGGTAAAGAGCAAGTCACATGATGAATCAAAGTAGCTGTTTTCATAAGCTGAGATTAATATTAATATTAATATGTAGAAGGTGCAGTGTCATAAACACAAAACACCATCATGGGAACAAACACTGCAAAATGATGGTCTTTCTCAGAGTTTTTCTCTTGTTTCAATATCTAAACATTGTTAAATCAAGATGGATTTACTGGAGAAGCAAAAGGACTGAAGATATTAAGTCTTGTTTACTGAGAGAAATGTGTCAAAATGAAGTGAGTTTTTGCTTAAAACAAGATTTATTTATTTTTGCCAATGGGGTCAAAAATAAACTTAATTCAGAGGCTAAACTGTGTACTTTTCTGACCCCATTGGCAGATATTTGTTCATGTTTTAAGCACGAACTCACTTCATTTCGATTTTTTTCTTCTTCCAGAAAATACAACATGCTTCTCCAGTAAATGTATTTTGATTTAAGAATATTTAGATATTTGTACTGAAATATAAGACAAAAATACTGAATAAGAAAATCTTTTTTTGCAGTGCATGACACCAAAATAATGCAAAAAGCATTCAAGATGTTACATAAAACCCTACTGACATGAAAAAATACATCTAAAATTATAAATGAATTATAAGACGGCTTGTTCTTTTTCTGTACATTTAACAGTATTTTATTGAAACGTCTTATTAGTTTGTTTTTCACTTAATATAGTGACCCAATTAACAGGTTTTCACTGCATTGCTGCAGTCTTTCACTGCTGAAGGCACATGTGCATTGGCTGTTTTACCTCATATGTTGATGCATTAGATGCAAACGTTGAGTTTGACATCACGTCTCAGGCAGTGATTCTGCTGTGTGATCCACAAACGCTTTATAATATAAGGAGTTGGAGTGCAAAGCTCCAGAGATGATTAATGAGGTGAAAGATCCCTGCTGGAATTCCTTCAGAGTGACGTTCATGTGGGATGAGATTGTGTCGTTACATTCGGAGGTTAACAAACATCATCAGTCTGTGAGCAGGAGAGCGGATAAGAGAGAGTTTTCATGTTTCATTGTTGCGTTGTTCTGGCCACAGATATTTGGGAGTATGTTTTGCAAAACGAAAAAATAGTTCAGTCTTTACATAAGAATCTGAACCTTATTATAAAGTCTTACAGAGGAAATCTATTGAAATAGTCACTTATAAATAGAAATATAATGACATATTTTAGCCAAAATATATAATTATATTCAAAAAGTTTATAGTCTTCTTTGTTAACCACTGAAACTGATTGAGTCTCTGCTATACTTTAAAATTTTCACATTTTTACTTTCCATTTAATTATTTGTCAAATTAACTAGTAATTTCTGAGTGAGAATTGTTTCACAGGAAATTTTTCTTTCAGTGTATAAAGTGCATATCTTTTTACGATGATCTCTGAGACGCTGTATGATTTTATTCATGTCTCAAACCTTTATAAAATCATGTTTAGCCATATAAAACTGCTGGATCAAGCCTTTAAATGATCAGCATGATCTGATAAACCTGTCACACTCGATCTCCAAACTCTTTTATCCAGTAAAAGTCTTACAGTAACTGTACAAACATCATCCCTCAGCTCGAGCTTCACAAGTCTTTCTGCTGAGAAATCTGCACTGATTTATAAACGTAAGAATAACTTTAGTAATATTTCAAGATGAACACTCACTGGACTGAAGAAGCTCCGGTTTACTTGATTATCCAGACATACATTTTTAGAAAAATCATGCAGATGAAATATGATCATGCGGCTTTATTTGTTCATCTATTAATCATCGTTGCATTGCATTGCATTATATGTTTTAAAACTACAGAGATTTGATCATAAAACTAAGCATTTAAATATCTTACTAAGACATTATTAGCAGATATAGAGTAACGACTGATATTTATATGCATTTTATATAAGAAGTCTGTTATACTGAGATAAAGATCTCAGTGATTTACATTACAAGCATCAGAATTTCATCGCCGTATAAATATCAGTGTAACGATCGCCAGTGAGAGTGATAACCAGAGGCACTCCAACCCATCCAATCACCACACAGCCACAAACTACATTTCCCATAATCCTTTGCCCAGACTAATCAGCCATGATCACATTCACCTGTGTGTCATTACCTTGTTCAGCTTACCTTATATAAGCCTGGTTTTCACAATCATTCCCTGCGAAGTCTTGTTTAGTGTCTCTACTGCAATTCCGAGCCTTCTCTGTTCGTCCCGTGTTCGTCCCGTGTTCGTCCCGTGTTCGTCCCGTGTTCGTCCCGTGTTCGTCCCGTGTTCGTCCCGTGTTCGTCCCGTGTTCGTCCCGTGTTCGTCCCGTGTTCGTCCCGTGTTCGTCCCGTGTTCGTCCCGTGTTCGTCCCGTGTTCGTCCCGTGTTCGTCCCGTGTTCGTCCCGTGTTCGTCCCGTGTTCGTCCCGTGTTCTTGGTTTTTGCTAGTGATGGGAAGTTTGGATCATTTTACTGACTCTCTTGTTCGATCTCGTTCATCAAAATGAACAAATCTTTTTTCGAGTCGTTTCGTTCATTAAGTGGCTTTAAATGTTATACATTTAACTGCCAAATTCCCCGAACACATCCACCTGCGCGATCTTGATCATATTCTGATTTAAGAAATCATTATTATGCAGTCAAAAATAATTTACAGGGGGCATAAATAATTACTTTACCATCTTTCGTTCTTTTGAGTCTTTCATTCATTTGTCACGTGACAGACGCAATGAACAGTATTCATTCATTCACAGGATCATTCATGAAAGACCCATCACTAATCTTTGCCCGTTTCTTGGATTCCTCTTTTTGTTTGTTTGTTTGTTTGTTTGGACTGCTTACTTTGTGTTTATGACCTCTTGACTGTTATCTGTATAAAGTCTTTGGATTACCCTTTCAAATAAAACTGCATTTAGATCCTCAACCTGTTGTGTCTCAGAGCAGTTCGTGACAATCAGCATCTGCACCAAATTTCATATTTTTGCTCAGTTTGAGCCTCTGAAGAAACTTTAGCTGTTTTCCCACTATAACATACTGTAAAGGCCTGCTGTTAAATATAATGCTGAACAAAATCATATGAAAACTTAAAGGGGTGGTATAATGCCCTTTTCACAAGATGTAAAATAAGTCTCTGATGTCCCCAGAGTGTGTGTGTGTGAAGTTTTAGCTCAAAATACCCCACAGATATGTTTATATAGCATGTTAAAGTTGTCACTTTTTGAGGGTGAGCAAAAACACACCGTTTTGTGTCTGTCCCTTTAAATGCAAATGAGCTGCTGCTCCCGGCACAGGGGGCGGAGCTTCAACAGCTCGCACTCACACAGACATGCACTGAACATTTCAAAAACTTTTAGCCTTTTATGTTCAAACCAGAGTCAGACAATGATGGAGAGACTCAAGAAGAAGTGACAACATGTAGAAGCAACAGGACGTTTCTGAATGGTTAGTTGATGAATTTATGTGTAGTTATCTTCTAGTCATTGATTAGCATATTCTGTCTTGATAATCTATAAATCGTGTTCAGGGGTGGAGTTTATGTAAATTTTAGGGTTGGTGATGTCACTAACCCGGGAGGAATGTGGTGTAGTCTCTACCAGCCGTTTGTTGTAGTCCTTAAAAAGCGATTTCTTTAAATGCAAATATCTCCCTTTACTTTGAACTTTGAGTGTCGTAACTTTGCAGATGTTGTTTATGATCAAACAGCAACATTACACACTAACTAAAGTTAGAAAAGTCAAATCATAATCAACCACCCCTTTAAAATATATATTGTCTAAAGGTTCAAACTGTTCCATAAAAAAAAAAAGAAGACATTATTTCATATGTCAGGCTTTACAAGGTTATAGATTAGATGAGCTGAAAGATGTCTAATTCTGTCAAATGTGAAGAAGAGGATGATAAAATCCTGACGGCTCAATCGCAGTCTTTCTGTGGTCACTCCTAACGGTGATCCGGTCAAGTGTGTGTGTGTGTGTGTGTGTGTGTGTGTGTTTTCACTCATCTTCATTATCTGCTGACTGCTGTTTTATCCTTTAATTAAAGTTCATGCTGTAATAATACTGATATTAGTCAGATGTAGAGCTGAGTGAGATGGGGATTCTTCCAACACACGTCATCCTGCCAGTCACACAGGACTGCTTCCTTAAAGCAGCCTTAATATTCTTATAGATATTCTATTAAATGATATTTAATCATTTAAAGGGATAGTTCACCCAAAAATGAAAATTCTGTCATCATTTACTCACCCTCAAGTTGTTTCAAACCTGTATGAATTTCTTTTTTCTGCTGAACACAAAAGAAGATATTTTGAAAAAATGTGGGTAACCAGACAGTTGATGGGCCCCAATGACTTCCATAGTAGGAAAAAAAAATACTATGGAAGTCAATGGGGTCCATCAACTGTTTGATTACAGACATTTTTCAAAATATCTTCTTTTGTGTTCAGCAGAAAAAAGAAATTCATACAAGTTTGAAACAACTTGAGGGTGAGTAAATGATGACAGAATTTTCATTTTTGGGTGAACTATCCCTTTAATGTTCCCCATATATAATGTTATATAATACAGCATTATTGCAGCTTCAAAGAAAGTGGACTGGGGAGAAAGTCACAGTTTTCATGAATCAGATTTTTTGCTCATGTGACTCGTATCTGTTTGTTTATTATTATTTTTTTCATAACACACACAAACCACATGGAATCTGATCTTTTCGATTCTGATGTGTTCCAGTTCCATATGTCAGAGACAGGTCTGATGTTTTGCAATGCGACCTCAGTCTTATAGGACTCATAATTCAACATTCATAATTCATATGGTTTTTATTCTGTATATGAACAAACATTGGATCCATTTTACAACTTTTCAAGCCGGTTGTTTTGAAGTGAAACACCTTACACAAGAATGTGTTGTAAAGCTCTTAATCTCCCTCATTTGAATAAAATGTCTGGAACTTTTCCAGGCCGTTTAGACGGATCCTGGAGAGGAAAACCCCGCTGGGATTAATGTGTGTCCCGTCAGGAATGCAGACTGGAGCTGTTGAATGAAGATACCTGTGTTTACACATCAGCAGAAGTCGTTCATGAACCAGTGTGAGTGTTTATGAGATCAGATCTGTATTAATGTCAGAGCCGATCAGAGTAAAGACAGCTGACAGCAGCCGTGATCACAATCATGTGCACAATATATATTCCATCATATATATATTTGTTTATGCTGTTAAACTATATTTTAAATGTATGTGAAAATATTAATAAAAGTTTAAAATAATATATATTTTTTTGTCACATGACTATATTGCTAGCATGTTAACTGAGTGGAGATACGTGGTTTATCTAGGAGATAAAGATATAAAAAATACATTATTTTACATGTTAAAATGTGTTTGTTTTTTTACTCTTAACCAGGGATATTAAAGTTACGGTAATACTAAGTTTTTACTTAAAAGAATATACACATACTGTATATATACACTGATTATTTTGTTTAAATTGATTGAAATAACTAAAACTGAAATAAATTAAAAATAAAACATTAAAGTAACAACAAAAAACTTAATATTAAAATAAAAAACTAATTCAAAATATTAATAGCGTCTTAATGATAGCAACGCTGCTCTTAATATTTGAGATTTTGGCTCAAAAGTTTACTTAATCTAAAACTACTTTAAGCAACTTTTTCTGTTTATTGTTATTATTATGCATGCAGTTTTGTTATTATGCATGCGTCTTTCATGCATTTCATATTGAGAGACGAAATAATGATTTAAAAGAAATTGTGAACAATTGCAACGTTCTCTTTCTCTCTCTCTTTCTTCCCATTTCTGTCAGGTTTAACAGCGGATTTAGCTTAAACTAACACTCATTTGTTATGAAGGTCATGTAAAAGTGGTCAGAGGTAATGGCCATCTGCTCCTAGAGAGAGAGAGAGAGAGAGAGAGAGAGAGAGAGAGAGAGAGAGAGAGAGAGAGAGAGGAGTTCTAAAGTGACAATCATAGTGAGAGAGAGAGAGAGAGAGAGAGAGAGAGACAGAGGAGAGGAGCGAGCAGGATAAAGGATAAACATCCACGCCGTGTTTTCCATCATCCCGCAGAGAGAGAGAGAGAGAGAGAGAGAGAGAGAGAGAGAGAGAGAGAGAGAGAGAGAGAGAGAGAGAGAGTGAGCGAGTGAAGGAGTTGAACTGAACGAGACTCAGAGAACACACAGATCTTCCCTCAGGATGAAAACACGATGATCTGGGAATATTTCCACACGTGTCCGCAGGTTTAGAGGCTGGAAGTCGAGCATCACTTCAGGACATGGAGTTTGGACGGATTTATGTACGATATAAAAAAGCAGTCCTGCTGTCGTTCATGTTCAAGCTGGGTAAGAGACACGTCTTATGATTATGAGTTCATATTTGACTTATTTCTAAAGCGCATTTGAGATAGATTTATAAAAAAAAATCTCAAAAAGTGACAGACTGAAGACATTTATAATGTTTCAGAAGATGTATATTTCAAATAAATGCTGTTCTTTTGAACTTTCTATCTAAAAAAAAAGATTATTTTTTTTTATCATGGTTTCCACAAAATATGAAGCAGCACAACACTGATAATAATCATAACAGTTTCTTGAGCATCAAATCACCATATTAGTGATTTCTGAAGGATCATGTGACACTGAAGACTGGAGTAATGATGCTGAAAATCCAGCTTTCATCAGGGAAATAAATTACATTTTAACATATATTCACATAGAAATTTGTATCAACTTTCCCCCGAACTTTTGTACAGTAGAATAGAGTTCATAGTAGAAAACAGTTCATGTATAACATGTCCATAACATTTTTATATAGAAGAATTAAACAAATATAGCAATAAATATTGAATAGCATGTCACACTACAGGACACCGTTGTGACACACATTATTATATTATTATTAGACTTTATATATAGCCTGTGTTTTGTTTGGATTCTCTAAAGCCTGTAATTAAAGGATTCAATGCAACAAGTGTCTCAGTGAAGAGTTCTGCATTATGAGGCTGAGCATCTGCAGTTGACAGGTTGTTTTGTCCTGTAAGCAGATGCGTTTACTGAGTGTGTGTGTGTGTGTGTGTGTGTGTGTGAGAGAGAGAGAGAGTAGTGGCACCATCTGCGGTGGGGTGTCCTAAGAGAAGAGGTGCAGTAATTGGGAATTAGCGCATGTAGAGGACGAGTGCAGCCAGCTGGCCGTCAGATCCTTCAGAATGAGAGAGAATCAGAAACACACACACACACACACACACACACACACACACACACACACACACACACACACACACACACACACACACTGCGCTCAAACACACACTCCTTCAGCTGCTGCTGGGCTCCTGAGGGGGAAACTAGCATGACAACATGAGTTTGGGTGTAAACTCGAATGCATCCTTTAGTTGGAGTCAATGTAAAGCTGCGCGACTAATCGTTAAAAGATTGTGATCTCGATTCAAAAACTCATACGATCTTATTACTAAATGACAATGATGAAAGAGATCGTTCACTCAAAAATTAATATTCTGTCATCATTTGCTCAACTTTTGAAAGTAACTTGGTGCTTCAAATAACTTTTTCGCAGGTGTTGCCAGGATTTTGCTTTTCAGTTACTAGGGTGTTCTGGGTTGTTGATAGGGCATTGCTAAGTGTTTTGGTTGGTTGGTAGGGTGTTGCTAGGTGATTTATAGGTGTTGATGTTGATTGATAGGGTGTTGATAGGCTGTTTCTAAGATGCTGTGGTTGGTTGCTATAGGGCAGTGCTTGGTGGTTTATAGGGTGTTGTTAGTGGTTGCTTGGGCATTGCTAGGCTGTTTCTAGGGTGTTGTGGGTGTTTGGTTGCTTGGGCGTTGCTAAGTGATTGTTGATTTCTAGGGCATTGCTAGGGTGTTTCTAGGTTGTTGTGCGTGGTTGCTAGGGCACATTGCTAGGCTGTTTCTAGGTTGTTGTGGATGATTACTAGGGCATTGCTTGGTGGTTTCTAGGGTGTTGTTGGTGGTTGCTAGGGCATTGTTAGGCTGTTTCTAGGGTGTTGTGGTTGGTTGCTAGGGCATTGTTAGGCTGTTTCTAGAGTGTTGTGGGTGGTTGCTAGGGCATTGCTAGGCTGTTTCTAGGATGTTGTGGATGATTGCTTGGGGATTGCTTGGTGGTTTATAGGGTGTTGTTGGTGGTTGCTAGGGTGTCGTTAGGCTGTTTCTAAGATGCTGTGGTTGGTTGCTATAGGGCAGTGCTTGGTGGTTTATAGGGTGTTGTTAGTGGTTGCTTGGGCATTGCTAGGCTGTTTCTAGGGTGTTGTGGGTGTTTGGTTGCTTGGGCGTTGCTAAGTGATTGTTGATTTCTAGGGCATTGCTAGGGTGTTTCTAGGTTGTTGTGCGTGGTTGCTAGGGCACATTGCTAGGCTGTTTCTAGGTTGTTG
>NC_138737.1:2557759-2625259 GCF_965113295.1 Leuciscus leuciscus
TTGTTCACAAATCTCATATTTACATATGCACATTTTTGAGTGGCCTTTTATTGTGGGCAGCCTAAGGCACACCTGTGCAATAATCATGCTGTCTAATCAGCATCTTGATATGACACACCTGTGAGGTGGATGGATTATCTCGGCAAAGGAGAAGTGCTCACTAACACAGATTTAGACAGATTTGTGAACAATATTTGAAAGATACAGGCCTTTTGTGTACATAGAAAAGTCTTAGATCTTTGAGTTCAGCTCATTAAAAATGGGGGCAAAAACAAAAGTGTTGCGTTTATCATTTTGTTCAGTGTAAATGGTAAAAAACAGACATTCAAATTACAGACATAAAGAGCTTTACAAAATTTACAATCAGGAAACCGTAATAAATACACCACAAAGCATAAAATCCAAAACTTATCACAGTCTATACAAATACTTCCATTTATTATTAGTTACCTATATTAACTAACAATGATAAATACTTTTAAAGCATTTATTAATCTTAGTTAATGTTCATTTCAGCATTTACTAATACATTATTCAAATCAAAAGTTGTATGTTAATGTTATTTAATGGACCTGAATTGACATGAACTAACAGTGTATTTTTATTGACTAATGTTACCAAAGATTAATAAATACTGTTACAAATGTATTGCTAGCTAATACAATAACCAACATTAACTAATTTAGACTATTCCATAAATCTAAAATTGACTGATTCTCGAAATAACAAAAAACAAATAGTGGGATACAAAAATGGTTTGTGCTTATTAGTACTGGTTTAGTTTAGCTAATGGACCTGCATAACCTTTCTATTTACAAGCACAACTTCACTAGTTCAGTGTTTCTGGTGAAACCTGTTGCTGGTTAAGCTAGATCCTAGACTGTAAGCTACAATCATAAAAGTATGACATTTGCAGTGATTTCTCAAATGTAGTCACCGGTAACCAGCATGGAGCAGTTATTGAGGGTTTGCAGGCGTTGTGATTGACACAGGTATATTTAGCATCACGTGTGTGAGGACGGATTAGTCTCGGTGACTGGTGGTCGGTCAAGCTGACACAATCCATTGACGGAGCATCTGGTGGAGGTTAAGTCAGTGTGTGTAAGTGTGTGAGCGTGTAAGACGGTTACGCCGCGCACCCATCTGCCGGTGGAGGTGCTAGTGAGGACCAAAACCCCTTTATCCCACTTCAATCCCAGTCTAAATCTGCAGTTTCCAGCCCGATGTGTGTGTGTGTTCAGGACTGCTATCACACAACACACTTGTCCTGATTGTCGTTTTAAAGGCTCTTGCAGCTCTCGTCTGAGATCTCGGTGACATTAAAGGGTTAGTTCATCCAAAAATGAAAATTCTGTCAGTAATTACTCTCCCTCATGTTGTTCAACCCCGTAAGACTTTCGTTCATCTTCAGAACACAAATTAAGATATTTTTTATTAAATCTGAGAGCTGGATCACTTCTCCATAGGCTTCTAGGTAATCGATATCTGCCAGCCCAGTAAAGTTAGTAAAGACATCGTTAATACAAGTGACTACAGTGACTCAACCTTAAGTTTATCAAGCGACGAGAATACTTTTGGTGCACAAAAAAAAGAAAAATAACGACTTTATTCACCTATTGATTTTCTTCTGTGTTTCTCTGAGTGATTTCAAGTAGTGTAACAGCGCAGTGCTTCTGGGTTGTACATCAGAACTATTAAGATCTATTATCTATCTATCTATCTATCTATTATCTATCTATCTATCTATTGTCTGTCTATCTATCTATCTATCTATCTATCTTTCTTTATCTATCTATCTATCTATCTATCTATCTATCTATCTATCTATCTATCTATCTATCTATCTATCTATCTATCTATCTATCTATCTATCTATCTATCTATCTATCTATCTATCTATCTATCTATCTATCTATCTATCTATCTATCTATCTATCTATCTATCTATCTATCTATTATCTATCTATCTATCCATCTATCTATTATCTATCCATCTATCTATTATCTATCTATCTATCTATCTATCTATCTATCTATCTATCTATCTATCTATCTATCTATCTATCTATCTATCTATCTATCTATCTATCTATCTATCTATCTATCTATCTATCTATCTATCTATCTATCTATTGTCTGTCTATCTATCTATCTATCTATCTATCTTTATCTATCTATCTATCTATCTATCTATCTATCTTTATCTATCTATCTATCTATCTATCTATCTATCTATCTATCTATCTATCTATCTATCTATCTATCTATCTATCTATCTATCTATCTATCTATCTCTGTCTGAATCAACATCACAGTTTAATTATTTGCAAATTGCAAATTTGGATTATTCGATTCAGAATTAAATTGGGACTTTCTCAGTTCAGTTTTGATTAGTGCACAATCCTGAAACTGGAATGTGAAGAATTCCATAAAAAACCCTCACACACTTGACCTTTAACCTCGGCTTGCTCTAGGGTCGCAGTCCCTGCAGTGTGTGTATGCAAGTCAGCTTTGCATAGAAACATCTCCTAATGACTAACTCTAAACCTAATCGTGGTTTGTACCCGCAGGTGTGTTCTGCACGGTCACGTCTGAAGTGTGTGTGTCTTCTCCATGCCAGAACAACAGCACCTGTGTGCCGACTGTGAACGGCTACGAGTGTGTGTGCTCTCGCTCTCCGCCTCTATACGCAGGTGTAAACTGTGAGCTTTTATACGACCCGTGTGAAGATGCAGGCTGTGTCTCCGGGTGCAACAGCACTTTAGGAATGGAGAACTACACCTGTAAGTGTCCCGACGGGTTCGACGGACTCAACTGCACCCTGGACATCGATGAATGTGAGAGCAGCCCCTGTCCGGGGGTCAAGAGCTTCTGTGTGGATGAGGTTAACGGATACTCGTGTCACTGTCCCAGCGGATACAGCGGGGAGGACTGCAGGACGAGGGTACGGGACTGTGCCGATGACCCGTGCTACAACAACGCCACCTGTGTGTGGGCGCCGAACGGGTACGAGTGCCAGTGTCCCGCGGGGTTCAGGGGTCAACACTGTGAAGAAGACGTCGACGAGTGTGTGTCGCAGCCCTGCAGGAACGGAGCCATCTGTCAGGACGGTCCTGGTGTGTATCACTGCTTCTGTGTACCTGGTTTTCAAGGTTACCACTGTGACATCGACATCAACGAGTGCGCATCCCAACCCTGTGAGAACAACGGGACGTGCATCAACGGGAAGGACCGCTACATCTGCGAATGTTTTATTGGGTTTACAGGTAAGGACTGTCAAACATACTGTGGCTAGCAAGCAATATCCGTCATTTCTCCGTCTCGGTGAACTATAGACCCGATACAGTCCGGCTGTGAGTAACAAAATAACCTTGAATTTGGTTACATGTCGTTTATGCCAAAATAACTTGATAATAACAAAATAACGAGATGTTTGATATTCCATCATGTAAGCAAAGTCAACAGTGATTACAAGGTGTTTGGTTTCATTTCTTTGTTATCTAATTGATGACTAGTCTATTCTTGAGCTGTGGTTTACACGTCTATTAAATATTCACTGACAGGCCAAATTTTGCCTTGTTTCTTGACGTCTCGGTTATTAGACGCCTTTTAAAACGCAAAATTGCTTGCTGGGTACAGTGCTACTTTAATATACACTTCCAGTCAAAAACATTTTTTCTTTTTTTTCCAACAAAGAACACATTTACAATCATGAAGACCATAAACAAAACTTTCGATACAATACATGACATTCTGGAATAAATTAAAGCGTATTATATTATCTTGTAAGCATTACACCATAGAAGAGTCTGCTCATTCTTTATGAATATTTTTTACATATTTTAAAATAATAATAAAGTCGTGAATATGTATGAGTTATATTATTGACCAAAAATTCTTGAACAAATAAAACATTCGGTAACACTTTATTTTACAGTGTCCTTGTTGCATATGTCACATGTACTTACCATAGTAATAACAGTAAATGATGCACAAGTACTGTACATGCAACTAACCCTCAACCAAATCCTAATCCTACCCTAACCCTATAGTAAGTACTTGTAGTTGCTTAATATTACTTAGTACTTAAATATATAATTACACTGTAACAATGGCACCTTAAAATAAAGTGTAACCAAAAATTCATATATTTGAGTTTCTTTGGACATTCTCTTTGCCGACTTTACTGCTAATAGTTGTTTATTTATTTATAATTATTTTGAAATATTTTTATGTTTGAGTTTCTTTGGACATTCTTTCAGCCGAATGCACTGCAAATATTTATTTATTAATTTATAATAATTATTTTATAATATTCATATATTTGACTTTTCTTAGACATTCTCTCAGCCAACTTCACTGCAAATAAAATGTATTTATTTATAATAATTATGTAAAAAATCTTATATTTGATTTTCTTTGGATGGTCTCTATCAATTTATTTTAAATGAATTATTTAACTAGTTTATTTTATATTTATTTATTTGTTTATTTGTTTATTTATATAATTTTTCTAAAGAGTAGATGTATAAAGAATTCTATTTATAGACCATTTTTATTTATCTACAAAAACAATTTCAGACATTTAAGCAGTTTTTTGAACGGCATCTAAAAAGATATTAAATAAACATCATGAAAAAAGTTCAGTCAAGCTTGTCCAAATTTGACTGGTACTAGTGTATACCATGGTACTGAATGATTATCGTTTTCGGTAACACTTTATTTTACAGTGTCCTTGTTACATATGTTACATGTACTTACCATAGTAATAACAGTAAATTATGCATAATTACATGCAACTAACCCTCAACCAAACCCTAATCCTACCCTAACCCTATAGTAAGTACATGTAGTTGCTTAATATTACTCAGTACTTAAATATATAATTACACTGTAACAATGACAGCTTAAAATAAAGTGTAACCTCGTTTTCATACTGCACCATTAGAAGATTTACAATGTCCTAAAACCATCTTTAAAAACTCTGTTAATGTTAAATTGGAAACACAGTCTGCATGATATGTGTTGTAGGGGTGAACTGTGAAGTGGACATTGATGAATGTGACGAGGATCCCTGTCAGAACGGCGCCACCTGTCATGATCACGTGGGTCTGTACACCTGTGCGTGTGTGCCGGGATACGAGGGCATCAACTGTGAGCTGGACATCAACGAGTGTGACAGTTCACCCTGCCAACATGGAGGGACGTGTGTGGATATGGTGAACAGGTGAGTGTATTTGATCAATCTGAGGTTTGTCATCTGATTGGTTGAGTTCTACAGGAACATTGAATATGCAAATTAGTCCCCGCCTCCACTCGATCAGTGACGACCTGATCCACTTGCTTGACTGATGAATTTACACATGGTTTGTCTTAAAGCATATTAAAAACACCACACAGACATATAAACAGACCCCCTGTGGTGAAATCCAGCTTTTAATGTTGTTTATATGTCTATGTGGTGTTTTTAATATGCGTTAAGACAAACCATGTGTAAATGTGTAAAAGTCGACACCATTGCTGAGTATTTTCTCCTTAAAACTGCAGTGAACCAAAGACAGTCTCAAAAACACGCTTTGAAATCGCTGGTGTTTCTGACGTCACAAACTACCTTGTAACCAATCAGATCAACGTGTGATCGTCAACGAGTGGATCTCTGAGCTGAGTGAGTGAGTGGAGGCGGGGCTCATTTGCATATTCATAGAACCACGTATACTAAATGAGGCAAGGGTGTCGAGTTACATTCAAGATATTTTAAGGAAAAAACTTTTAAATATGTCATTTTGGTGATCAAAGATGAGTTTTAAGAAATAAAACTATTGACTACAGGGGGACTTTAAAAGTTTTCAAATAAAAATAAATGCAGTTTGCTTAAATACTGTTACCGTATTTCATATGTATTGTGAAGTATTTAAGGCGGAAATATTAAAGCATTAAAGCAGGTTTTAGCTACATGGAATGAGTTTAAAAGCTTTTGTACATCATTAAACTGTAAACACTAAAACACTATGTGAACAGAAATTATGTTTGTCCTTTAAAACAGTTCAAACCACAGTTCATTTCTTCACTCATTATACTGTGCTTTGCATTACAGCTATGAGTGTGACTGCAGTGGCACTGGATTTATGGGCTCTTTCTGTGAAGAAGACATCCCCGAGTGTGTGTCTGACCCGTGTCTGCACGCTGCCACCTGCCAGGAAGGAGTTAACCAGTATTCCTGCCTCTGCTGGCCAGGTAACCAGTCTATAATTCAGCCTATTCATCATACCTTTATTGTGTTTATTCATGCATTCAAAGGCTCATTTTGTTGCTAATCAATTCCAGCATTATTGTGTGATGAAATCAGTGATGATCTCTTACACCACACTGCCATCTAGAGAAACATGGAAGCAATTGCAAAGAGAACCATAAGATCTAAATGGACATTAGCATTGAATAAATACTGTTTGTGTTTCTTCTGCTGCTGGAGCTCTTCTGCTTCAAGGTGTGGTGTGTTGTGTGTTCAGAGGAGCTCTTCTGCTTCAAGGTTTGGTGTGTTGTGTGTTCAGAGGAGCTCTTCTGCTTCAAGGTTTGGTGTGTTGTGTGTTCAGAGGAGCTCTTCTGCTTCAAGGTTTGGTGTGTCGTGTGTTCAGAGATGCTCTTCTGCTTCAAGGTTTGGTGTGTTGTGTGTTCAGAGATGCTCTTCTGCTTCAAGGTTTGGTGTGTTGTGTGTTCAGAGAAGCTCTTCTGCTTCAAGGTTTGGTGTGGTGTGTGTTCAGAGAAGCTCTTCTGCTTCAAGGTTTGGTGTGTTGTGTGTTCAGAGAAGCTCTTCTGCTTCAAGGTTTGGTGTGTTGTGTGTTCAGAGAAGCTCTTCTGCTTCAAGGTTTGGTGTGTTGTGTGTTCAGAGAAGCTCTTCTGCTTCAAGGTTTGGTGTGGTGTGTGTTCAGAGATGCTCTTCTGCTTCAAGGTTTGGTGTGGTGTGTGTTCAGAGAAGCTCTTCTGCTTCAAGGTTTGGTGTGGTGTGTGTTCAGAGAAGCTCTTCTGCTTCAAGGTTTGGTGTGTTGTGTGTTCAGAGAAGCTCTTCTGCTTCAAGGTTTGGTGTGTTGTGTGTTCAGAGAAGCTCTTCTGCTTCAAGGTTTGGTGTGTTGTGTGTTCAGAGAAGCTCTTCTGCTTCAAGGTTTGGTGTGTTGTGTGTTCAGAGATGCTCTTCTGCTTCAAGGTTTGGTGTGGTGTGTGTTCAGAGATGCTCTTCTGCTTCAAGGTTTGGTGTGGTGTGTGTTCAGAGAAGCTCTTCTGCTATAAGGTTTGGTGTGGTGTGTGTTCAGAGATGCTCTTCTGCTTCAAGGTTTGGTGTGGTGTGTGTTCAGAGATGCTCTTCTGCTTCAAGGTTTGGTGTGTTGTGTGTTCAGAGATGCTCTTCTGCTTCAAGGTTTGGTGTGGTGTGTGTTCAGAGATGCTCTTCTGCTTCAAGGTTTGGTGTGTTGTGTGTTCAGAGATGCTCTTCTGCTTCAAGGTTTGGTGTGTTGTGTGTTCAGAGATGCTCTTCTGCTTCAAGGTTTGGTGTGTTGTGTGTTCAGAGATGCACTAACAACCACGACAAGTTCAAAGTCACTTAAATCACCTGATGCTCAAATTGAACTTCAGCTTGATCATGTCTACATCTACATTGAGTTGCTGCCATACGATTGGCTGATTAGATATCTGTGTTAACGAGCAGTTGAGCAGGTGACCTAATAAAGTGTCTGGTGAGTGTATTGTGTGTATACAGTATATGAAAGGAATGGTTTTATTGAAGTAGATGTACCGTATTGTCCATAAAAGTCGCATCATGTCAAAATTGCATTGTTGACAGAAAAGAAAACCGATGTCACATTTTATTAATTTATTTTACACTATATATTATATTATATTAAATTATATTATATTAAACGGATAAGTCACATTTTATTATTTTATTTTACATTATATATTTTTTTCCATTTTATACATTTAAAATGATATAAAATACTGGTTTAAAAACATCATAAACTCTATGAACTTGTGTTTTATTTCCTCACTCCACAACAAATCCTTTACATTTAATAGTATTCAGGAAAAAAGCAAGACAAGTATAAAACAAACAAATTATAGTGGATTCAGATTATAAAAACTGTGACTTATATTCCATAAAAATAGGGTGAAGTGTTTTGTGTCAGTCCATCTGTTCAAGTCATAATCTTCTCCACGGAGCTTCTAACCTCACCCAACTTTTTAATCTTTCTTTAAACTTATTAACAGTTACATTTCCCCTCGCCAATGAAGCAGAAGCACACGAATGCTCTTATAAATGCTGCTTAATAGGGCTTAGAGGTTAAAGATCTGGCAAGGCTTGATCCGTGAACTGTCACCATTGCTCTTCACCTCTGGCTGATCCAAGTGTGAAAGTCGTGTCGGATAAAAGCATCTGCTAAATCTCGACAAATGAGATGTTTTAATGCTGCTTAAAAGTGTTATTTTAGGACCATTGAGATACTATTATAGTTTTAATTCATATTTTGAATCAGTTTTTATTTTATATATTTATATTTAATGTACAGTTAAAGTTTTGTAACTTTCTTGTGTATTTTTTTTTGTGTGTGTGTGTTTATTTCAAGTAATGAAATTTTTTTTTTTTAATGGTTTTAGTTTCAGTTTTAGTTCAGTATAAAATCCCTGAGCTTCAAAAACCATATGTACCTGTAACGTATTTTGACTGTATTTATAGCCTACTGCATTGCATTAGATATTAGTTTTTATATCTTTTCTATTCACTAACTTCCCTTACATAAAAACAATAATAATAATAATTTTTATAATAATAATAATGCTCGTAATTGTCTTTTAATCAGCTGGTGATTTTTAGTGGAAGAATGAAATGGGTTATTTTCCTCAACTAAATCTATTAAAAACATTTCTGTTAAACATTTCTGTGAAATAAAAACAGGCCTATCAATATTAGTTGGAAAACTTAAACTAAACAAAAAATAAAAATAAGTTGAAGTTGAAGCACTAAAAAGATCAACTGAAAATAAAAATAATAATAAAATTGAAATAAAAATAAATTAAACCTAAATAGCAATATTTGAATATTTTGAAATAAATAAAAAAAATGACGAAAGCACAGAATGAAACTAAACTTAGCATGAACACTAAAAAATTTGTGCTGTCAAATCAATTAATTGTGATTTAATCGCATCTCACACACTTGTATATATTTACAAACTAAAAGCTAATTGAAAATATGAAGTATAAAGTGAGTTCTCCTCATTTCTTCTGTTCTGTATTTCAGGCTATGAAGGCGAGAACTGTGAGGTCGACGTGGACGAGTGTGACGCGAGGCCGTGTGTGAATGGCGGTGAATGTTTCCAGCGCTCCGACTCGAGACACTACAGAGTTCTGCCTGAACTGGACCAGGACTTCAGCTTCGAGAACGCGTCTGGATACCTGTGCCACTGTCCTGCTGGGTTCACTGGTGAGAAACACCGCTGACCACTGCTCACAGAGCATCAAACCGCATCAGTAACCACAGCGTCTCTGTTTCTCAGGTGAAAACTGTTCAGTGAACATCAACGAATGTGAGTCGGCACCGTGTGAAAACGGAGGAACCTGTGAAGATCTCGTCAATGCATTTCAGTGCTGGTGTCCGCCGGGGTTCACAGGTGTGTACGTCTGCTCCGTATGACCCATATCCTTTTCTAAATGCACAACATTTACATTTACATTTATGCATTTGGCAGACGCTTTTATCCAAAGCGACTTACATTGCATTATCCTATACATTTATACATAGGTATGTGCAATCCCCTGGGATTGAACCCACAACCTTGCGTTGTTAACGCAATGCTCTTACCACTGAGCTACAGGAAAGCTTACCACTGAGCTACAACATAGGCTCAAAAAATAGGCTTTTCAAAGCTAAAAAAATTTACCTATACACACAATTCACTGCAGTTTCCAGATGAAATGAACACTAGTGCCATTAAAACATCAAGAACATTTATCTTCTTTTCGTACAATGGGGTGCAGATTATCGATTAACAAAGACTTATTTGTTCACCTCAAATGACCTCAAAACTCTTTTACCATAATGCATGATTTTCAAACTAGTTCATTTCGACTATTGCATCACTTCACCAGCTCCGCTTGAGTGGCTTTTCCAACTCAGTAAACTTGCTCGTACAGCTACTCTGCAAAAAAAGATTTTCTACCTCAGTATTTTTCTCTTGTTTTCCAGTACAAATATCTAAACATCCTTAAATCAAGGTACATTTACTTGAGAAGCAAAATGACTGAAGATAACAAATGTCTTTACACTTAAAGTCCCCCTGTAGTCAATCATTTTATCACTTAAAACTCATCTTTGATCACAAAAATGACATATTTTAAAAAAAATTCCTTGAAAAAATAAATTCTTCATGCTTTCATATAGCTTTAATGTAACTCGACACCATTGCCTCATTTAGTAAGGGTCGCGGTTCTATGAATATGCAAATGAGCCCCATGCAAATGAGATCCACTGGTTGACGATCACACGTTGATCTGATTGGTTACAAGGTAGTTTGTGATGTCAGAAACACCAGCGATTTCAAAGCGTGTTTTTGAGACTGTCTTTGGTTCACTGCAGTTTTAGGGAGAAAATACTCAGCAATGGTGTCGACTTATGAATTTACACATGGTTTGTCTTAAAGCATATTAAAAACACCACATACACATATAAACAACATTAAAATCTGGATTTTCATCACAGCGGGACTTTAAAACAAAGAAAAAATTTCTGCTTTTAAGAAGAATCTGTTTTCCCTTTAAATTAATGGGATAGTTCACCCCAAAATTCACTAAATTCACAAATGAAGTGGTACTAGATATCCAAAAAACATGATTTACTCTGATAAATGTAGGAGTAAAACTGAAGAGCTCTGTATAAACTCTCACCTCAAGTCTTAATCACTGAGAGACGGTTTGAATTAGGGCTTCACGATATTGAAGAAAAGTGCGATATGCGATAACTCATTAAATAATGCAATATTCGATATGCGATACGATAATGCTTAAAGTGTGTAAAATAAACTTAAATTATCTTTAAAATATCTTTAAATCATATAACCTACATGTGTTTAACATTCTTTTTGTGACAAGAAAACATACAACATCCTACAACTTCTGAAAGTGAACATCAGTGTTTTACTGTGGCATAAGAAGTGTTATTTTAACATCAGTGGGGTTTAGGGGTTCAGGTTATCCTACATTAGGGTTATTTAACAACAGAAACTGAATAATCAAATGTAAAAATAAAACACTGTTTAGTTTTCACTGTATGAATTAAATATATACTGATTCTTATTAAAGCTACAAAAGTTATTCAGCCGAGAGTGAGTGATTTTCTCTTTGTCTTTTGTTCATGACCCCAGTTATTGCATATATCATGATATATACATTTGCGATATTTCGATAATTTCTATATAGGCCTAGTTTGAATCATAGACATGCTCCAACTTTAAGAAAACAAATCCTGTTGTAATAGTGTTTTAGTGTGAAGTGAGGTGAGACGCTTACAGGAGAGCAGCTTAAGACAGATGATCCTGACAGACCAACAAACACCCACAGCTTGGACTAATAACTTCAGGATGCCGGATTTCAGTCGTCTAGTTGAGTTTACTTCATTTCCAGCGATCATTTTCCGGAGAAAATTCAACTCTGATAAAATTCAACTCTGATAAGCTTGTAGCGTCACTTATGGCCAGTGCTGTATATAATGCGTATAGCGTTTAAAAGTGGTGTAGTGCGTTCCAGGCTTCCTGAAACCTTCCCACACGGACACAGACTCAACCCACATCTCCAGTAATGAGTTGGCAGAAACATTCCTGATGTCAGCACTGACAGGAGCCAGCTGGGAAGGGAGGGAATCTGTGGATTATTATCACTCATCCCTCGCACTCCCTCCGGGACGCTCGGCACCGAGAGCTCCGTCCACCGTGAGTGTGCGTTTGTGTAAAAGGGAAAAATACAAAGAAGCTGGAAATAAAGGAGCAACGAGAGAAGGAGGAAGAAAACATTGGGAACTGTCACTCGTGTCAGGAGGAGAGTGACTCCGGCGGGATGAGAGGACTGATAGTGAAAGTCGTTTGCAGTGGGATGCTTCTCCTGACAGGTAAAGTGTCGGAGCGTTCTGGAAGTCATGTGGAAATAACCTGCAGAAAACTCGGGATTCTCCTGTCCATGAAGAGCGACTGGTTCCTTCCTTTGAAAATCAATTTATTATGAATAATATCATACATAAACTGTAGAATGTGTTCTGGATTTTCAGGCACATAGTTATTATTGAAAAGCACAAATAAAGACACTTCCTGTTCAACGCAACGAGTGATTTGCTCACTCAGTATTTTTGTTTTGTATTCCAGTGCAAATATGTACAATGACACATGATAAGAAGTCTTGTTTTCTGAAAAATATGTATCATAAATAAGTTTATGTTAAATTATTATAATTTTTTTTAAATGGGGTTAATGTTAAATGTTTTTCCCTCTGAATTAAGTGCATTTTTTCTTTAGAAGAATTTCTCCAGAAAACAAGCCTCTTATTTTAGGTTATTTTGCATATCTTTATTTAAGAATTTGAGATATTTCTGCAAGTGGGGTCAGAAAAATTTACTTATTTTCCCTTTGCATTAAATTTATCTGAAAACAAGACTATTATTTTATTGTATTGCATCTCAAGTAAATGTATCTTGATTTAAGAATTTAGATATTTGTTCTGGAAAACTACTGTACAAACTACTGCACTGAAAAAAATAATTAGCTGAATTTAATAATTTTTTTATCGTAAGTGCAAATATTCAATTGATTTGACCTACATTTAAACAAATGCATTAAGTTGAACTAAAATTGATTAAGTTCAATTTAATGCATTTGTTTAAATGTAGGTAAAATCAGTTGAATGCAACCACTTACGATCATTTTTTTAATTAAATTCAATTAATCATTTTTTTCAGTGTGTATGTCCGCTCTAGGATTGTATTGTTCTAGTTTACTCTTGAAATTCAGTATTGTGGTATTGCTAACATTGTTGGTTTCAGTATATTAACTTGTTTTTTTCCTCATATATATGCATGATAAATGTTACTGTAGTGCAACTTTTTGCATTATTCATAGAATTGAGTTATCAACTCAGTTTCATTTGTATAGTGCTTTTCACAATACACATCGTTTCCAAGCAGTTCATCCATAATCTTATTTGCAAAATGTATTACAAGCAACTCTTTACAGTTTGCAGTGACTCTGATTATAATGGTTGCTCAATAACAGCTCTCTCTAGTTGTGTGCTGGTGTAGTTTGGTCATATTTACAGGTACAGTATTATTATTCACAGTGGTAGTTAACAGTAAACACACTAAATAAACTTCAGTTAAGTAGAAGCAACCGTTCCAACCATATGCTGGCATGCCAATCCTTTTACCAGGATTACATTACTAAAAGGCTTAAAGTGAATGCAATTACAAGTCAATTTAGTTGTTTTATCTCACTGTGCTGTTGGTAATTGATCAAGGTTGCAGTTGCTTCATAAGTTTCTGCTTAAGATTTACATTGTCAGTTGCATTTTTGGGGTTTGTTGGTTTTCACTCAAATTAAGTCTTTATGTTTTCTTCATTTGTTTGATATAATTAAAGTATAACCAATCACTTTCTTAGTCATGGGATCTCTAAAATCCTCACATAAAAAGAGTGTTGCGTAGGGCTGCACAATTCATCAAAATAAAACTGGAATCATGATATGGATTATTGCGATTATAAATATAATTAAATACATATATTTGTTGCGCATTTCAAAAAGTGTTAGCCATAATATTAGTACAATTTACAACGTATTTTTTATATTTAGTATTATTGTACATTTTATGTAATATTATTATCAATAACAAAAATAAAACTTAGTATATTGTTATATTATATTGCTTAAATATTTTTTTAATTTTACAGTGAATTATTACAATAGTAATAGTTTTCATTTTTATAGTATTGCTATTATTATTATTATTATATGATCCACAATAATAATAGTAATGTATTATTATTATCTTTTTTACATTATCTTTATCTTTTTATATTATATTATTTAAACAGTTTACTTTTTACAATAGTAATATTTCTATTATTATTAATAGTAATTAGTAAATAGTAACTAATTATTATTGTTTATTTTATTTATTATTATTTTAGTATTATTATATTATCTTATACATATACATATAACATATACTTAATGTTTTTTACAAAAATGATAATTCTTATTTTTTCTTTAGTATTATTATATATTTTATGTATTATTATTATTAACACTTCTTCTTTTTCTTCTTCTTCTTTATAGTCATATTGATACATAATCACAAAATTGTCGCCAAATTGTGCAGCATGTCTCGTTTGTGGGGCTTGATGTTTCAATTTGTATATTATGTATACAAACAATCAGAGCAAACCAGGATGTAAAATTTTAAATCCTAATTTTGATCAGAAAACTGTAATTAGATTTTTAGATTTCCCCCAAATCGTGCAGCCCTAGTGTTGCATATAAAAAGCTTTTGAATAAGACTAATAGTTTTGTAGAACAGCAGTGTAAAGCCTCACATGACCTGTGTGTGTGTGTGTGTGTGTGTGTGATCCCCCCTGCAGGTGTGGTGTGTGAGATTGACGTGGATGAGTGTGAGAGCGAGCCGTGTCGGAACGGTGCCCGGTGTGAGGATGGCATTAATGACTACATGTGTTACTGTCCTCGTCCTGCGCGGGACCAGTTGCCCTGGGGTGGCCGGGACTGTGACGTCGAATTGACCGGGTGTGTGAACGACCCCTGCCTGAACAGCGCCACCTGCTGGCCATCACTGCATGGAGAGGAGCATCGACACACCTGCACATGCCCTTCTGGTTATCATGGGGACCGATGCGAAACCTCCACCACCTTCTCCATGACGGGTGGAGGTTATGTGGTCTTGGAGGTTTCACACAGTAACCGGAGTCGCCGGGATGCGGGATCACAGGCTCCGAGTGTCCAGATGAGGTTCAGGACGACTTTACCAGATGCAATCCTCCTCTACCGGGGAAGCCAAGAGCACTTTTTTACACTGGAGCTGAGAGGTGGGAATCTTCTCTCCAGAGCCGAATCTGGAGATTTAAGGCTCGCTGTGATGTTAACCGGAGAGTTCAGTGACGGCCTCTGGCATGAAGTCTCTGTTAGTGTGGATGAGAGACTCGTTCTGACCCTGATATCAGAAAACAAGACGGCCGAGGATGGAGGACACAACCAGCTTCTGTCCTTCCAGCCGAAGGGCTTGGAGAAGACACACATCGGAGGAGTTCCTCAGGAGTTCCTCAACAACACGGCGTCCGGGACGGGGTTCGTCGGGTGTTTGGAGGATATGAGTGTGGATGCTGAGCTGGTTTTACCCAGAAGCCTCAGCTCTCAGTATGTGCAGATGGGCTGTGAGAGGAGCGAGCGGTGCCGTCCCGATCCCTGCTCTGAGCGAGGACACTGTGTGGATCTGTGGACCGACTACATGTGCCAATGCCACACGCCGTTTCACGGACACAACTGTTCAGAAGGTGAGCTGACTTTATAAATAACAGCTTGCCGTAATTAATTATTAAATTATGTGTCAATGATATGACTTTTATATGTAAGCCTTAATTTGGTAAGCCTTATTTGATGCCTCTATTTAGTAAAAAAAAAAAAAAAAAAAAAAAAAATTATTTATATATATATATATATATATCACTCTACACACACACACGCTACTGTTTATGAATTTAAGAAGAATTTTTTTGTGTAAAAGAAGTCTCTTCTGTTTTATAATTTTTTATTTATTTGTTTCAAAATACAGCAAAAACAGTAATATTGTGAAATATTTTGTTCAATTTAAAATAACTAGAAATCTTTTGTAACATTATACACTACCCTTCAAAAGTTTTTTTACAGGATATCATTCTAATATACTGATTTGCTCCTCAAGAAAACATTATTATTATCAGTGTTGAAAAGTTTTTTTGTTTTTTTTCAGGATTCTGTGATAAATAGAAAATTCAAAAGAACAGCATTTATCTGAAATAGAAAGCTTTTCAAACATTATAAATGAGTTTACTGTCACTTTTGATCAATTTAATGCATCCTTGCTGAATAAAAGTATTCTGGTCACCAAACCTGCATTTATTTGATGAAAAATACAGTAAAAATTGTAATATTGTGAAATATTATAATAAAAACAGTTTTCTATATGAATAAATACTAAACTGTAATTTATTCATGTGAACAAAGCTGAATTTTCAGAATCATTACTCCAGTCTTCAGTGTCACATGATCCTTCAGAAATCATTCTAATATGATGATTTGCTGCTCACGAAACATTTATGATTAAATGAAATCATGTTGAAAACATACAAGCTTCATTTTTTTGTGGAAACCATTATACATTAGCATTCAAAAATTTGGTTTTAGTAAGATTTTAAAAGTAAAAATAGAAATGTATACACCAAATATGTGTAAAATTGACAGTAAATACATTTATAATGTTCCTAAATATTTCAAATACTGGATTTTGTGAGGAAACTACAGGTTGTTTGTAAGTTGAGTAAAAACTAATTATTTACTAAATCATAAAAATATCAAATTGATTAAAAAAACCTTTACCTGCATGTCCTGTGACCATTAACTAATATCACAGAACTATGAACATGCAAATATGTTGTTCAATTATTGAAATATTAACTTAAAATAGTAAATATTTTAAATCAGAGGCTGACAAAAAAAGTTTGCGAATCCTTGATCATCATTAATAGCAAATGAGAATGACCAAAACACTACTGTACAAACACATGGTAATGATAATTTGACAGGACTGTGTTTCAAGAGTCATATTTTCACACGTTAAAGCTGCAGTCTGTAGTTTCTCCTCTTTGTCGCCATCTCTGTTCGAAATCTGCAATTGCAGTTATTCGCGGAATTATCAACTTTACGTGGGTTGTGCCTCGGCACGGCACAGCGCGGATGAATCCAGTATTTTGAGGAGAATGTGCGGCTGTCAGTCGCCGCCGGTGTGGATCCTGGCATTCGCAATCACAGATTCTACTTTTGGGAAGTATGACCAACATAAGAATTTTCACGTGTCAATCTGAACAAGTAACATCCACTTTTGTTCTGACCAACTAAGGGGAAAAAAGCATTGCAGTAAATCATGCTGATTAAATCTAACGATCGCTTCATATCACGTCAAACCGTGCAAACTATACTTTCTCAAAATATACGTTCTCAAATTGTTAATGTTAACAACATCAGCATTGCGTGACTACTTTTAATGTCCTTCCGATATTTATCCTTGTTTTCGCATGGGCCGGTTGAAGTCTCTTTTTTTCTGTAGCCGCTCCGAAGTCCGAAGTCTTTTGCATTTTACAACGGTTGAACCTCCAGTTGGTGATCGTCGTTTGAACCTTTCCGGATCCGCCATCAAATTGATAAGTTTAGTTATATCAAGTGCTGTGAGAAAAGGCTATAAATCTCCTCCTCCAGCATCCTCACACTCATAGCCTACTAGCCGAGACTCTTCTTTATGTGGACAGATGTGACGTAATGACGCAAACACATGCTCGAATTTCCCACGGAAATCCACCAGTACCACTGGAGTTAAAAACATTATTACAAGCTTACCGTTTTGAATCGAGCTACGGCAAGCAGAGAGTTCTGAACACTGGCTGGTTATGTACTTGCTCAAAAATGTATTATGGATCATTTTTAACCCAAAAAAGTTACGGACTGCAGCTTTAAACAAATCTAAGTCTTCTAAAGCAGGCCTTATCAACTATAAATTCTTGTTTTCTTATTTTTGAGGTGTACATGTTTTCTCTCGTATGTTCTGGATGCTTTTCACTAAAACTTTTAAGCGTTTCCCCCAACAGAGCACTCTTCATGGACGTTCAGTCACGAGCGCAACAGAAGCTTCGCTGCGTTCCCCATCCTCCAGAAGCACGACTCAAACCTGAGCGTGTCGCTGTGGCTCAGATCACGGCATTCAGACGGCCTGGTCTTTCAGCTCCAGCACGAGAATCAAGCTTACTTCACTCTTTTTCTGAAAAATGGCTCACTATATATTGCGATATACAACTCCATCAAAAAGGCCTCCAGATTCCTAACCGATGGGGAGAAGGTCTTTGTGGCTATTAAAAAACAGCAAGGCGTTTTTGTGTTTAACGAAACGCAGCAGATTTCTGCCAGTCACGTTGATTTTGAGGTGGAGGCGGGAGATGTGGCGTATCTCGGTGGGCTTCCCGAAGGAGAAAACACTGCACAGTGGGGCGGATACTTCAAGGGTTGTTTGCAGGACGTCCGGATAGACGACACACAACTGTTCATGTACTCGGGGAGCATCAGCCAGAAACCACAGCATTCAAGCTACTTACCCAGAAACTCATCGAATGTGCTGGAGGGGTGTGTGGGCGACCAGACGTGTAAGGTGAGACACTACCGTTCAAAAGTTTGGGATCAGATTAAAGAAATTAATACTTGTATTCATCAAGGGTGCATTAAATTAAGTGACAAAAGTGACAGTAAAGACATTTATAATGTTACAAAAGATTTGATAAGCTTTCAATTTAGTGAAGTGGAAAGCACTGCTAGCATGAATTAACATGTTTTAACACATTTATTATACATACATTTATTCATATAACGCATGAATTAGCACATTGCTAGCATGTTTTAGCACATTGCTAGCATGAATTAGCATATTGCTAACATGTTTTAGCACATTTCTAGCATTAATTAACATTTTGTTAACATGTTTTCACATATTTAACATGAATAAGAATGTTTTAGCAGATTGTTAGCATGAATTAGCATGTTGTTATCATGTTTAACAGGTTTGCTAACATGAATTAGCATGTTTTGGCTCATTTCCAACATGAATTAGCATGTTGTTGGCATGGTTAACAAGTTGCTAGTATGATTTAGCATTTTAGTAGCATAACTTAACATGTTGGTTACATGTTTTAACACATTGCTAACAGTAATGTCGAGCCAAAAATATTGTTAACATTTGTCAAGCCAACATAATAAATGCTGTTCTAATGAACTTTTTATTCATCAAAGAAGACAGGAATTATTTGTAATAATTGTAATAATATTTCACTATTTTTACTGTATTTTTGATCACATAAATGCAGCCAAAAACAAATCTTACTGTACTAACTTCTGCTGAGTGTTACACACTTTTCTGGTGTTTGTCTTGACTCCTCAGATGTTGTACTATCACACATTGTGTTTGCAGATGAAGCCCTGTGAGAACGAAGGGAAATGCCGGGTCATCTGGAATGACTTTGTGTGCTCCTGTCCGCTGAACTTCTCCGGGAAGACGTGTGACACGCGTGTGTGGTGTGTGAGCGACCCGTGTGACTCCGGGACTCAGTGTGTGGATCTGCCTGATGGTTATGAGTGTGAGTATCCGACTGACTGAGCTTCAGTGTTCCCTGTTTTATTCTGTTTTTCTTGTTTAACTTAACTCAGACGAAACCCAACTAGTCATATGAAAAAAATAAACATTTAACCCTTATATTATGTTTCAGGTCAGTTTGACCCACAATGCATTTTTTGAGTTTGTTGGAAAATCTAGGATGTTTTCCTTGAAATCTTCTTGAACTTGACCCATACATTTAGTGGTTAAATGCACAGACCCTAAATAATTTTTTTAATAATAATAAAAAATAATGTATTTTGTTATGTTTCTCAATATTTATGCATTTTGCAGACACTTTTGTTTCAAGAAATGCATGTGCATTGAAGGTGTAATTTTTTTTGATCTTGACGTTTTTAGTGCAATGCTCTAATGTTAGAACTTCAGGAAAGCACATAAAAAAAAGAAAGAATCCCCCCCCCCCCCAAAAAAAAGTAAATAAATACAGTTTTGTTTTTGTTTTTCATTGTGTAATTTTTGGTTCATTGATTTGAATCCAATTGGATTCAATTTGAAAATATTACATTATTTCACCAATAATCTGTCAAAATAGAAGCTTTATGATTTTAAATGTTAAACTTTGAGGGTTTCAAAGTTTTGCGTCAAAGAATATTAACATATTGAGAGAATTTAAGACATAAATATTAGTATTTTAACTTGTAGCCTAAAATAAAAAATTTCACAATTTTTTTTAAATTTAATTTTCATAGTTTATTGTAATTTATAAGAGTAATATATTTCTGTCATTTGTTTGTTATAATAATAATAATAATAAAAACAACATTAACAGTTCAAATTGAAATATATGACAAAATAATAATTTACTGGCTATCATGTAATATTTTAACTTTTACATGGTGGCGGTGGCGCAATGGATAAGACGCATGCCTTTGGTGTGAGAGACCCGGGTTTGAATCCACTGTGAGACACCAATGTGTCCCTGAGCAAGACACTTAACCCCTAGTTGCTCCAGAGGCGTGCGACCTCTGACATATATAGCAATTGTAAGTCGCTTTGGATAAAAGCGTCAGCTAAATGAATAAATGTAAATGTAAACTTTTAGTGTAAAATACATTTTAATATTAAGTAAATTTTTATTGAATAGTCAGTTTTTTTGTAAGTTACAACTGTAATATTTTCTCTCATTTTTTATAATTAGAGTTAAAACTAATAATGGTAATAAAACAGTAAAAGTTCAAATTAAATTTTTTGTCAGTCATGTAGAATTTTAACTTGTAGTGTAAACTTTTTTTTTTATATTATCGCATACATTTTTTATTGATTAGTCATAGTTTATTGTAATTTACAACAGTGATATATATGTCATTTTTTTATAATAAAATGGTAAGTCTAAGTTGCAATATATGACAAAATAATCACAATACATTTTTTGGGCAGTCATGTAGCCCTATATGAAAAATAATTGTAAAATATAAACAATTAAAATAAAACACTAGCTAAAAAAAGATCAGTTTACTTGCACACCATGACCAACATCAGAGAACCGTGACCATGCAAATGTATTGTTAAATGATTGACATTTCCAGTGTACGTCAAGTAAATAATTGGATTAGTTCAAGTAAGGTGTTAACACACTTGTGGCGCCCTGTGTTAACACACTCCTCCTCACTCCAGGTTTAGCCAACGCCACATTTGAGAGCAATGCTCTGAGGTTCAGTGCCAACGGCTCCCTGTTGTTCCCAGTGACGCGGATCTCCATGGATCTGCGAACGCGCGAGGAGAACGGGACGCTGTTGCGCGCCTCGGACCGGCTGGAGTTCTTCTGCATGGGGCTCCTGAACTCCTCGCTGATCGTGAAGTTTCGTGAGGGTAACAGTCTGGATGTGCACGCTTTCACCAGCGACGTCCCCGTTTCGGATGGAGAATGGCATCAGGTGTCGTTGCTCTACTCATCCGTCTCGAGGAACTCAGCGTCCCGTTGGATGCTGGCCGTGGACGGTCGGATATCGGGATCCAGTCTGGCGGCGTCTGGCGGCTTGGACTTCTTCAACTCCTCCACCGTGTGGCTGGCGGAGAACTACACCGGCTGTTTGGGAGAGGTGCGGATCGGTGGGGTTTATTTACCGTTTTCCGGACGCCTGGAGGACGAGGCGCCGCAAACGTCCCGGTTCATCCGAGTTGGCGGGACGGCAGAGCCTCAGCTGGGATGCTCCGGCTCCCACGTGTGTGTTTCCGAGCCTTGCCTGAACAACGGCTCCTGCACGGACCTCTTCAATCTCTTCGCCTGCACATGTGTCCCGGGATGGACGGGCGAACGCTGCGAGGAGAACGTGGACGAGTGTGTCCAACAGCCCTGTTTCTTCGGCGTGTGCCACGATCTGCCCGGGGACTACGTGTGCGAGTGTCCTGATGGATACGCTGGGAAGAACTGCAAGGAGGAGGTGGACGGGTGCCAGGAGCATCGCTGTGAGAACGGAGGCTCGTGTGTGAAGACGGTCCTGGGACACACCTGCGTCTGTCCACCTGCTCACACGGGCCCGTCCTGCCAGTGAGTGATGTCTGCAGATGATGGGGCCCGGGGCCGGTTGCAGAAACAGCCATTATGTTAACACAGTATCTTAAGTTCCAGCATGACCCACTAGCAGTCAGTCTGGGGCAGTCAATCTTCCTTTTCGGAAACAAATTAGGCCAATCTACGTTTTTTTTTTATGTAAATTATTTAAAAAAGCTATGAACAGTCTTAGGCCGTGTGTCCACCAAAGCGTTTTTTTTCACGCTGAAGCGCTCTGCGTTTTTTACAGGTCGCAGAGAGTTGAAGAATGTTCAACTTTGGGTAAAACGCAGCGCTCATCACAGTCACTTTACCAAACCGTCCAATCACAGTGGTGGAGAGGCGGGACTAATATCACACTGACCAACCGCCACATTCTGCTTATACAACGTCAACCGATGACAACAAGCATAATAACGGAACAAAATAATTTAAAACAAGAGCCAGAGGAAAATACGTTACATTGTATCGACATTTTAATATAGAATCAACACAGAAACAAAATAAGTGTGAAATGAGACACTAGTAACACTTTCGCGGATATTACGTATCATAACAAGCAAAGCGTCTCAACTGAAAAAAACAAACGCTGCCAAAACAGCTCTCAAGCGCTCATAGCTAGGCGTTTTCAGCAAGAGCGACTAGGGTTTTCAGCTGGATAAATACGCTTTGGTGGACACACGGCCTTAAAGAAAAAAATTGAAGTCTAACTTGAAGGACTAGTCTTAGAGGTTTATGCAACCGGCCCCTGATCTTTGAATGCTTACTTGTTTAGCTTGACACTTGGCTAATACACACACACACACACACACACACACACACACACACACACACACACACACACACACACACACACACACACATATATATATCTATATATATATTGAGAGAGGTCTCTTCTGCTCACCAAGGCTGCATTTATTTGATCAAAAATACAGTAAAAACAGTAATACAGTGAAAAATTATAACAAATTTAAACAGCTGTTTTCTATGTGAATATATGTTAAAATGTCATTTATATCTCGTGATCAAAGCTGAATTTTCAGCATCATTACTCCAGTCTTCAGTGTCACATGATCCTTCAGAAATCATTCTAATATGATGATTTGCTGCTTCTTATTATAGTTCTTCTTAATATTTTGAATGTAGTTTTTATTTTTATATCTTCCATTTCATTTTACTTTTAGTTAAAGTTTTTGTAATTTTATTATTTTGTCATTTTTATTCTCAAAAATAATTATAGTTTTAATTTTTTTATTTCAGTTTTAGTTTTATGATATCAAGTTAAACTTCCAGGTTTGGAACGGCATGAGAGTGAGTAATTGATGACAATTTTCAACCCAAAAAGTTTTGGGTGAAATATCACTAAGACTTTCGTTCATCTTTAAAACACAAATGAAGATATTTTAAAAGAAAATTTGGACTAAACCACTCGATTAAGATTAGTTTTACAATCTCTCTGTAAGGGAAACAATCGCTCAAAGGAATTATTAATTCATTTTATAGGGAATTTTGACAATCACTTATTTTACGGCCGAACAAATGAATCGTCCTGCGCATTGTCAATTCAACATCTTGACCAAAAATGTATGCACCTCTTGATGGAAATAACATCACAACATTCATTTCCATTACAGGGTTAATGTTGTATTGTCAATGCAAGAGTCCAGCTCTCTGTAAAGTCTCCTCCAGGACATCACAAACACTTTCAGTGAATCTAGGAGACGATTTGTGTGTGGAAATGATTCTTCATGCTTCTCACAAACATTCTTTCACAATCTGAGTCTGATGAATTTTGACATTGTCATCCAGGAATATGACCATCATGTTTCGTCATCATACATGAGTGTTTAAGAAATGAAAAGCTACACACTCCATCAATGAGGGTTACAGTAGAAGAACTGTTGCCAAACATATAACACAGAAACACAATAATCACTGCAATAATGATCCGAACATCGACTCTTAAGCTTTTGCCTATTTAAATCTAAACAGCGACTTGAATAATAACCCCGTTAGCGAGGCTTGAAAAGTCAAATGCGTTCCTCTATTAATCAACACTGCTGGAGGAACTTCAAGTTTGCTTCGAAGATTTGTGCAGAGTTTATCTGGGAACCAATTGATCCATATTCAAAGAAAAGGACCCTGGTTTGATTGAGTTTAATATCTATAAAGCCTTGTTGTATTTTCACATTATGGATTATGTGATAAAGGTACTAAAGCTGTGACTGCGGTGGAACCCTTTCAAATGCTGCATCTCTGTACCTAACGTGTGCATATGAGTATCTCAGAGGGACATATTGGTATCAATAGTGCACATGTTAGTGCCTAAATGGTACATATTAGAACCTTTTGAACGGGTACCGTCCCAGTGACAGATTTTGTACCTTTTTTTCCTGAGAGTGTGTCATTTCTTTTATTGATCATTGATAATTCAGTGTGTGTCATCAGATGGCGTCAGTGTGTTGTGGATTCAGACTGTGAGAATGGAGGCGTTTGCACTGAGGGATCCTGGGGAAGGAACTGTACCTGCAGACCCGGCTTCAGCGGAGAGAGGTGAGATCCTACACACACACACACACACACACACACACACACACACACACACACACACACACACTCATCATGTGCAGATTATTACGCCTAATGGACTTATGCTTTACCCAAACATGTCCCTGGATCAACACTCCTTTCAGTGTATTGAAGGGACTAGGAAGAGGACGACTAGCGTTTGAAAGGAATATCGTTTCAGTGCTAAATAAGCAGTGCTATATTATAATGTTACTGTTTTCTTCATAACTGATGTACTGTACGCTGCAGCATTGCCACTGTTAATGAACTGAACTGATCTTAATCTTGACACTGTTATCTTCTCTAGAGCGCTGAATTGAGTTTATTTCATAAATGATCAACTTTGGTACACGTATTGAACTATATAATTTGAGCAGAATAATGACAGTATTGTCTTCTGTAGAGCTGAAGTTTAATCCGTTCTATAATTGTAATAATTTTAGTACTTCAACTTCAACTTATTTATTTCAGTTTATAGGCAGCATTTCTAATTTATTTGAAATTTATAGCCTATTTTATTTTTATTTTTATTTTTTTTCATATTTAGCTTTAATCTATTTTTATTTCCGTTTTAGTTTTGGTATATTCATTACTTAAACTTATTTCAGTTTATAGGCCGCATTTCAAAAAAAAAATTATCTTATATTTATCTTTTTTTTATTCTAGCTTTATTTCAATGAACAAAAATGACTTTTAATACTTTTAATTTTAGTAACAATAACAGTGCAACAGAGGATGTTTATTCAGAAACAAATCATGCTTATACAGGAAAAATATTGAATTTGCCAGATTTGCACACAAATGTCTGTCCACTTTGCTCTATAATGCAAAATATAAATGGTGAGCAACATCTGGATGTTTGCTCTGCATCTGTAATCAGGTTTATATAAGTCTAGCAGAGAAAAAGTTGCTTTACCACCTCACTTTAATGGTGGTATCTTTTAATGTAGATATACAATTGTTGGCACGATAGTTAGACTGAGGACTTTTTGTTTTCCAGATGTGAAGTGGATATAGATGAATGTGAGTCGGACCCGTGTCTTAATGGAGGCACGTGTGTGAACAGAGCCAATCACTACCTCTGTGAGTGTGTGTCGGACGTCAGCGGAGAAAACTGTGAGAACACGGTGAGATGTTGCTTCTCTTCGTTCAGCTGGTTAATGCTTGGCCCTTTTGTTTCATCCATCTTCTTCTATGGCCCTAACAAATCTGTTTGTCTTTTTTCCCAATTTTTTTTTTTTTTTTCTGTTTTTTTCTGCTTACATTTTTCTGGAATAGGTTTTATTTTCTTTTTTTTGTGTTAATATAACCATGCCTAATTCATTTAAATCATGGAACTTATACAATTTAACAACAATTTAGTAAAAGTTTTCCATTTTTCTGTTCAATTAGCCTATATCTGGATTCAATTCATTTTAATAGTTAAATTAAATGTCTAATGAATTTAACAATTTCTTTTTAAAAGTGTGACAGAAATTAGATTTTTAGGGCCTCTATGAAATTTTTTGCCAAATAATGTTTTTCCCCTTCGAATTTTTTTTTTTTTTTCTGGATTAGTTTTTCCCCACATTTTTCTGAATTCCGTTTTATTTACAAACATTTTATTTAACCATCAAAAACCATGTCTAATTAATTGAAATCATGAATTTAATTAAAAGTTTACCATAAATTTAATTTTTAGGGCCCTATGAAATCCGCTTTATTTTTTCTTATTAAAGCTAAAGAAAATGTTTAATTTTTCTTATTTGTTCGGTATTCCGTTTTAATGGTTAAATAAAATTTTAGTAACGTATGTCGTTTAACAGCACTTTAATAAAAGTTGAACAAAAATTACATTTTAGGAAAAGTTTAACAAAAATGTATTTTGATTTATTTATTTTTCAAATTCCATGTTTTCCATTTTATTTTTTCTTGATTTCATTTTAATGGAGTAATTACACTTTATGTTAAAAAAAAGAAATCAAACAGCATATCTAATCATTTGAAAATTGTAACAATTTAATATCATATTAAAAATATTTACAATAATAGGGCCCTAAGAAATATTGTATTTTTTCAGAAATTCGTTTTTACGCTATTTTTGTGTGTATGACTCCGCCATTTTGTCCACATGTCCTGCAATGAGTGAATGCCAGGGCTGTAATGTTCTCCGTGTGCTCCTGTAGAAGCAGCTGCAGGAGGAGCGCACGCCGTGGCTGCTGGTGGCCGTCCCGCTGGCGTGTCTCGCTGTCCTGCTGGGAGCACTGGGATTGGTTTGCCTGGTTCTCACCACCCGGAAGAAACGCCAGTCTGAGGGAACGTACAGTCCCAGTCAACAGGAGGTCGCAGGAGCTCGGCTAGAGATGGGCAGCGTGCTCAAAGTGCCTCCGGAAGAAAGACTCATCTGACACACATCTCACCCTCATCATGACTTATGAAAGAGGCAAAGCCGCCAGGAGTGGCTGTTATGAGTCGAGGCACGTTGAGCAAAGCTTCGTGTGCCTTCAGTGGAGGGATAGAGGAGATAAACCTGGCGTTCTCCACTAAAAAGAAAGCAGTGTCTACTGTACTTCAGCTCGGGACATTTAGATCTACAGCCAATGTGCACGGCAAAAAAAAGAGTTTTGTCTCGTTTTCCACAACAAATACCTAACTTGAGAGTTACAATTACTTGAGAAGCAAAATGACTTAATATCTGAAGTCTTTTTTACTGAAAAAATTATCAAAATTAAGTTATTTTATGCTTAAATCAAGACAAAAAAATAATAATTGTCCGTGAGATAAGAACAATAATCTTGTTTCAGGGTTTGGACGGTCGTGAAAAATCTGGCATAGAAGTGATAGATTTTTAAAATAGCAATTTCCAAGTCTGGGAACGTTTTGGAAAAACAAACAAACCCAAAAAGTTATATTTTACATGAATACATAGACTTTCGTGGAACTTTAGGTCATGAATATTTGCAGAAATGTGGTTTTCCCTATTCTTGTTTTAAGCACAAACTCAATTCATTTTGATGATTTTCTTCAGAAAGCAAGACTTAAAATCCAAGTCATTTTGCTTCTCCAGTTAATGTACTGTATCTTGATTAAAAAAAAAAAAAACATTTTTGTATAAACTGAGAAATATAAACTGTGACCACTTTCCATACATAGAATCATTGTTTCATTCATAGTTTTCAGACTGATCACAGGCCTGTCAATCATCTGTGTCAAGCCACTAAAACTTAGATTATCTCTCTAAAGAAGAAAGACAAAGACGTGAACAAACACAGTTTCGGACACTTGCGATCCATATACTGAAACAAGCGGGACAATCTAAAACACTTGAAGAGTGCTGAACGTGCCCTAATGTCCAAACACTGAGATTTTAAAAGATCAAAGTCAATATACACGTTATTTATGATGCATTAAATTGCACATCAAGCATTTCTATGGGAATATGCTTAACATGCAAGTGTTAGCGCATTGTGTTCATATTCTAGGTTTATTTGTTTGTCTGTCATACAATGTATGTTTTATTAATAAGGTCGTTCACAAACATATCTGTTGGCTTATATGTGACCCTGGATCACGTCACCAGTCACACGGGTATATTTGTGGCAACAACAATACAGTGTATGGGTCAAAATGATCGATTTTTCTTTTATGCCAAAAATCATTAGGATATTAAATAAAGATCATGTTCCATGAAGATATTTTGTAAATTTTCTACCGTAAATATATAAAACATTTATTTTTGTGAGTGAATGCTGCACAATCGTGAACACAAATGCACAACTTTAAAGGAGATTTTCTCAATGTTTTGATTTTTTTGCACCCTCAGATTCCAGATTTTCAATAGTTGTATCTCAACCAAATATTGTCCTATCATAACAAACCATACATCAATGGAAAGCGTATTTATTCAACTTTCAGATGATGTATAAATCTCAGTTTCAAAAAATTGGCCGATGTGACTGGTTTTGTGGTCCAGGGTCACATATATAGAATGCATCATCAATATCAATCAAGGTCTTTAAATATCACTGTCTTACTACATTAGTACTTAGTACAAACCTGGTAAAAATAACATTACATGAAAACTATGAATAATGCGGCAATAATTCCAACGTTGTGTGCAGTGTAGCTTGTGTAAATACACTGATACAGTACCTAAATGTGGCCATCGTTTAATATTTTTCTTCCTCCTGTGTAATGAAAAGCATCTATTTATGATAACATGATATCATTGAAAATGAGACACAAATACTAAAGCTGAAATGCTATATTTTATTAATGATTGTAAAGAAGAGAAAGATATTTTACACAAAGTCAACGCATTGCTGTCCATAGCAGTTTGCATGTCAAAAAGGCCTTTTAAATACAGGCATGTGTTTTATATAATATAAAAATTGGTTGAAGCATACACTGTGTGCCTTGCTAATATACCCCAAAAAATCTAGAATTTTGTTTTCAGAATCCACTTTTTTTCTCTTCATTTCCTTTAGCAAGGTTTTTATCAAATGTGTTTTGTGAGTAGTTGTGCGCTACACTGGACTGAGGTTAGAGGAGTTAGTTACGCTGTAGAGAACAAGGGTTTCTGTATAAACACGGTCAGTATTTTGGTTAAAATCCACTTGATGTGTTTCCACTGGATTGACAGATACAGTATTGTGTGTCTCTGCTGTTACAGTATTACTGTGAGATGTGATGACTGTATTTGTATTTTTATATTATGTTGTGTCATTTACTGTTTCTTTCTACTTGATGTAAATTTTTAAATCTATGATGAAACATCATTTTATATTGCTGTATGTGACATTACTGAATGTTTGAGTGGCTGAAAAACACACATCATCAAATTAAAATGTATTTTATGTCATTTTATTACATGGACCATCCCTCTGCAAACGCAGCTGAGCTCATTACCTTTGATTTTTTTTGCTATATTAAATTTGATCATTTTTCAGTCAAACTGTGATTCTTAATACATGTATGAAGGGAATAAGTCAAATGTAAGTGTGCAATAAGGTTCTATTAATTAATGTTGGTTAATTGGCAGACGAGCAATACAAGTATTTATTAACCTTTGTTAATGTTGGTTAATAAAAATACAGCTGTTTATTGCTAGTTCATGTCAGCTCAAGTCCATTAAATATTATCAGATACAACATTTGATTTTAATTATGTATTAGTAAATGTTGAATTTAACCAACGATCTCCACACATCAGATAATGAGTCACACAGAACATTCCACAGAGAGAAACTCCCTTAGACAAAGAAAACATTTGACACCTCCTCAACTCATTATTGGCCATTTCACAAAAGACATGCTTTCATTTTATATCATAAACCATGAACACAATATATGCTGAAATGATGTTTGAAGTCATAAAAAAATAAGAAGTGATTCTTAAGGCCCGTTCACACAAAGAACGATAACGATAACTACGGACGAAATCATTCAGTTTATTCTAGGAAGTTTATTCTTCTGTCGTCTGCTCGCTCTTTAAAGCAGGATGGATTCTGATTGGCTTTCATTGTTTTTATCTTTCATCAGCTGGAAAAAAAAATCATTCTGAAAGTGTTTCCAGTGATATTGTTTCTCTGTGCCTTATTGTTATAAAATATATGTGGACTCAGATACTATAACTATAAACTATAAAAGAATAGCAAAGTTATACTCACTTATATTACACTACTAAGATCACATTACTCACTTATATTACACTACTCACATCACTTATATTACACTACTCACATCACTTATATTACACTACTCACATCACTTATATTACACTACTCACATATTGCTCACATCACATTACTCACATCACTTTAGTCACGTATATTACACTACTAAGATCACATTACTCACTTATATTACACTACTCACATCACTTATATTACAGTACTAAGATCACATTACTTATATTACACTACTCACATCACTTATATTACACTACTCACATATTACTCACATCACATTACTCACTTACATCACTTTACTCACTTATATTACACTACTTACATCACATTACTCACTTATATTACACTACTCACATCACTTTACTCACTTATATTACACTACCCACATATTACTCACCACATTACTCACATCACTTTACTCACTTATATTACACTACTCACATCACATTACTCACTTATATTACACTACTCACATATTACTCACATCACATTACTCACATCACTTTACTCACTTATATTACACTACTCACATCACATTACTCACTTACATTACACTACTCACATCACATTACTCACTTATATTACACTACTCACATATTACTCACATCACATTACTCACATCACTTTACTCACTTATATTACACTACTACTCACATCACATTACTCACATCATATTACTTATATTACACTACTCATTTATATCACATTACTCACTTATATTACACTACTCACATCACATTACTCACATATTACTTATATTACACTACTCATTTATATCACATTACTCACTTATATTACACTACTCACATCACATTACTCACATAACACTATTCACTTACATCACATTACTCACATATTACTCACTTATATTACACTACTCACATCACATTACTCACTTATATTACACTACTCACATCACATTACTCACATCATATTATTACACTAGTCACATATCACATTACTCATTTATATTACACTACTCACTTACACCACATTACTCACATCCCATTACTCACTTATATTACACTACTCACATCACATTACTCACTTATATTACACTACTCACATCACATTACTCACTTTACTCGCATCACAATACTCACTTACATCACAATACTCACTTATATTACACTACTCACATCACTCACTTATATTACACTACTCACATCACATTACTCACATCTTATTACTTATATTACACTACTCACTTATATCACATTACTCACTTATATTACACTACTCACTTACATCACAATACTCACACCACATTACTCACTTACATCACTCACTTATATTACACTATTCACTTACATCACATTACTCACATCACAATACTCACTTATATTACACTACTCACATCACATTACTCACTTTACTCACATCACAATACTCACTTATATTACACTACTCACATCACATTACTCACTTATATTACACTACTCACATGACATTACTCACTTTACTCACATCATATTACTAACTTATATTACACTACTCACTTACATCACTTTACTCACTTATATTACACTACTCACATCACATTACTCACATCATATTACTCTTATATTACACGACTCACTTACATCACATTACTCACTTATATTACACTACTCACATCACATTACTCACATATATTACATTACTCACATCACATTACTCACTTACATCACATTACTAATTTATATTACACTACTCACTTACATCACATTACTCTTATATTACACTACTCACGTACATCACATTATTCACTTATATTACACTACTCACTTACATCACATTACTAATTTATATTACACTACTCACATCACATTGCTCACTTATATTATACTTCTCACATCACTACTCACTTACATCACATTACTCTTATATTACACTACTCACGTACTCACTTATTTTACACTACTCACGTACATCACATTATTCACTTATATTACACTACTCACTTACATCACATTGCTCACTTATATTACACTACTCACTTACACTACTCACTTATATTACACTACTCACTGCGGTAATTGTCCAACTGCGTGTGTAACGGAGTTGTATATAAATGTGTGTGTGTGTCTCCACTTGCGGGTAATGTTCTGTTAAATTATCACACTTGGGGATGATTGGATAGAATATATGAGTGACATGGTTTCCTATTGGCTGGCTGGTTATCTTTGCTGCGTGCGTCCTGTGTCGTAACTACCAGTTCACATGTGTAAAGCCAGCGCGCCAGAGTGGTGTGACGCAGGCTGAATTATTTTGACTCACTCACCCTGGTTACACGATGTTTTTCAGGAGAATAAAATTGATTGGACCTGATTATTGAAGCACGAGTTTTATTAACAACACAACACAACGCAGAGGGACAATAAAGACCAGTTACATTGGTGCCGTGATCGGTCTTCTGAGCATCCGCGTCGACTTTGTGACGCCAGGCGGACATCCAGGCATTGGTGCACAGCGGACGGCGGAGGAATACTGCGAGAGGCGAAACTCTGGTCATCGTTGCGGAGCAGACTTTCAGAGCGTCAGCGCGAGGCGGAGCTCGGAAGTGAAGACGAGGTGGTTGCTTACAATACTGCACGCGAGTATATGTACACAGAACTGAGTAAAATTAATGGATTGAAACTCTGATTATACAAAAAAAAAAAAAAAGAAAAAAAAAGACGAATTTGAAACAGAAAAAACCCCGATTGAAACTGATAAAAATAATAAATAAAAAATAATAATAATTTGAACCTGAAAAAAATAAAATAAAAAAAAAAATAAAAAAATAATAAAATAATTTGAAACTGAAAAAAAAAAAAAATTATGCAGCATATTATCTGAACTATTTTCTTTTTTGGATGTTACTCTTATGGCGCGTTTCCACTGAGCAGTACAGTACGGTACGGTACAGTACGGTACGGTTCGGGTCTGTTAACCATGATCTGGCTAGCGTTTCCACTGCCAACAGTACCCTTACTTGATGGGCGTGGTGTTTCGATCGACGTCATTTTCGCGCGAAGAAGAACATAGTAAACTACAATGGATGACATATACAGCAGATCTTGTTCTTGCTCCTCGACATGTTTGTCACAAGAAGACAAGCGCCGACATTAGGCTTTTCTCAATATTAAGTACGCAAAGTTTGTACTTGCCATGTGCGACTCCTACATGCAAATGGTACAGCGCGTTCTTAAAAGGTCACTCGATCAGCTCGCTCTGCTACTCCGGTTATCTCTGTTACTCTGTACATTTTAAGCAACAATAAAACGAAATATGTTATAAAACACTACTCTGCCTCTTTTCGTTTTCATTTAAATAAATTAAACATTATAGGGACACAAATGTGGTTCATGCACAACGCATATTGATTATTCACTGCACGTTATACGTTATTCTATTTAACGTTATAACAAAACGAAATTTAAAACACAACCCTAACGTTACCTCTTTTCGTTTAAATAATACAAATAATTACACATATTACAGGCAATATATGCATTTGTACAAATGTTGCAATAAACATCAGTGTTAATCTTGTAATAAGAAAATGACAAGAAACCATATTTCTTTTTGTAAAATTTCAGTTTTATCAATAATAGCCAATATAAAAGTTTAAGTAAAAGGTACAAGAAGCTATACAATAAGAAATAAAGCAAACAATTCAGTCAAATGTCCAAATGCTGCGCTCTAATCTAACATTACAACAGTAAAGTTAAATACAAATAGCCTATAATATGAAACTAAACTTAGCCCTCGGCCAAAACGATTGACAGGGAACGAATTATATATTCACGAGACCAAAGATCGCCCGTTAGGTCTGCACAAGACGAATTATTATATCTCATGTTTAACCACTACCGTCGGAGTCATCGGCGAACGTCAGAAGAACTTAGCCGAGGAAAGGCTCATCCAGCCGGGAAACATGAGCGCCGAGCGCCCGCTGATCGCATGGATCTCACAACCGGGGAAAAACAAATAATCTTTATAAATAAACCACAGATTTGAGCTTTAAACAACTACATTCTCGCCTGAAAAACTCTTAAAATTACATTTCGTGACACAGTAACAGTAGTATTATATTAAACTGTATATTAAAAAATGGCGCTTCTTATGTTGTCATTCCCCTCGTCGTAGCACGCGCAAGTGACGATTCTCTGTCAACCAATCAACGTCCTGCAGTGAGTCTAGCTCCACCTTTTAGTACCGTACCACTGTGCTAGGTACCCCAACGGAAGGGTACCCAAAAAGTGGTACGGTACGGTTCGGCTTTTTGGTACCATTCTCAACTTTTGGCAGTGGAAACGCAAATAAAAGGGTACCGACCCGTACCGTACCGTACTGTACCGCTCGGTGGAAACGCGCCATTATTTTAGTGTTTTTCTTTTTTTTTACACATTTTTTTCTTTTTTTTTTTTCTTTTTGCGGGGGTTTAATAGAGTAACAGAAAATGAAGAAATTTAACACACCAGGTCTGGGAAGAGGGAGAGGTGTGTATCAGACAGATGTAACCTTTTCTGTAGGTAGGGGGATTTCCGGCTACCCACTGACTTCCACACCACGGGTAGCCTATGAAAATTGTGGGGAAACGCGTCAAATTGATCAGCCTGAGGTTACTGGGACAGATGTGAATGAGTTGAGGACTTCATCTGTAGAGGGTAGTATTCCGATGGATATGTTGGCCAATGTGGTAAAACAAATAGGTCAATCCATCAGTGAGAATATTGTATCCTGTCTGGAATCCAGAGTAACTGGGTGTGGGGAGGGATCTAGATCAGGACACGCTGGCAGCAGTACACCCTCTGACATGCAAAATTTGAAGCTGGTATTACAGTCTGATGTTAAAGAGCCAGTTTACTATCGTGGGGATGGTTCTGATAAATGTACGATTTATGAATGGGTGGAATTGATGTCGGTATACTTGCGTAAACGTGAGTATAGTCAAGAATGTCAGGCTGAGGAAGTTCTGAACCGATTAATGGGAAGGGCTCGAGATGTCGTTAAAATAGCCCTACGCAACTACGAAAATACTGACTTGAGTACTGGCCCTGGACCTGTTTTTGACATCCTGAAGCAACATTTCGGTGACGCAGTGTACTCTGCCATGCCCTTGGCTGATTTTTATGCCACCTTGCCGCTTAAAGGGGAGAGCTCGTTTGACTATTGGATAAGGCTCAATAGGGCAATTGATGTAGCAGATGACTGTTTGAAAAGACAGGGAAAAAAGCTTGATAATCCATCTCAGGAGGTGACTGTCATGTTCATTAGACATTGCCCAGACCCCCAGTTGCAGCTGATTTTCAGATGTAAACCTCAGCAACACTGGACAGCTGCTGACGTGCAAGAAAGGTTGGATGAATTTCAGAGGGAAACCAGATATACACGAAATCAGTTGTCATGCTTAGTACAGAAACAGGAAACCACAATGCAAACCTTACCTTCTGTTCACGACGTGGCTAGCGATTATGAGGTGGCAGCAATTAAATGTAACGCTCCTCAAGTTCAGCAGTCTTTTGCTTGCAGTTCTGTTGAAACCTTAGAGCGCCTAATTACACGACTGGAACATGTGTTGGAAAAAGTTCCGAGTGGTCCAACAAAACCTGCTGAAAACTCTGTGCGACCAAGGGCCAGATATAGAGGGGATGGACGGGGTGCGTGTAGAGTTTGTGGGGACCTTAACCATTCCACCTCTAACCATTGTCGGGCAAAAGGGCTCTGTTTTGAATGCTATGCCCCAAATCACACACGTTTTGAGTGCCCAAATGCTGTTACTGAGGGTGGTGTTGGGGCTGCGTCTGCAGCATGCCCCCCTGGCCAGCAGGGAAACTGAAAGGCCCGCATGCGGTGGGGGGGAATGATGGGCCTTATGAAACTCCCCAAATATATGATGTCGATCTCGAATCATTGTACTCTACTGTATGTGAGGAAATCGACCAAAACGTGACTGTCATAGTGCAAAACACACAAAAACTGTTGATGCATGAGGGATTGTTCTATACTGACGTTTTGCTGGAGAACACAGTGACTGTTAAAGGTATGATCGATTGTGGTTCTATGGCTTGCACTTTGAGTTCTGTGGCTGTGTCTAAATTGAAGGGTGCTGGTATAGCCTTGAATGGTTCGGTGTCGCCATCTGATGTAGTACTGGTCGGCTGTGGTGGGTCAAAAACAAAACCGATCGGTATGTGTGACTTAAACATGACTGTTTATGGGTGTACTGTTCAGGTTCCTACCTTAGTTGTAGACGGCCAGGTTGATGACCTCATTGTGGGCAGTAACGTGATAAAACACCTAATCAAAGAGTTGAAAAAGCATGGAGGATTAATGGAGAAAATGAGGTCCAATGTCGATACGAATTCTGAGGATAGCAATCTTATTCAGTTGCTGGCTAACGTTGAGAGATGGAATGGAACAGTTGTCCCTGAGAAGGTTGGAACGGTTAAACTGAAGAATTCAGTCACACTTGAACCTTTACAGGAGCATTTAGTCTGGGCAAAACTCTCTAATCTAAACAATTTGTCAGCTGGCAGTGCCATCATTGCAGAGCCGTGCAGTGCTCGCTCAAGGCCCAGAAGTAGGCCTCTCAGACGTAATGCAAAATTGGCTGACATTTATCCGTGTTTGGCATTGGAGGATTTTGATCCTGATGCGAGTGTCACAAACATAGGGTTGCCGTACACAATCAAACAACATACAAACAATGTAGAGTTTCCTGACAATTCAAGTGCTGACAGTTTGTCGGATATCAGTGCACCCAAGGAAGGCTGTGAGTTCAGTGATAGGTTAATGAACCTGGGACTTGCAGATGTTGATTTGAGTTCTTGTCAGTTGTCTTTAGAATGGAAGGAAAAACTTGTTGATCTACTTGCAAAGTACGAATGTATCTTCTCTAGACACAGACTTGATTGTGGCAAGGCTGAGGGTTATGTACATCGGATAAGGCTCAGTGATGAACATCCATTTAGACTGCCGTACAGACGACTTCCGCCTAATCAGTATGATAAGCTCAGGCAAGCTTTGGATGAAATGGAGGAGAGGGAAATTATCAGAAGATCCAGTAGTGAGTATGCTTCCCCTCTGGTGATTGTTTGGAAGAGAAATGGAGATTTGAGACTCTGTACTGATTTTAGGTGGCTCAATGCTCGAACAATAAAGGATGCCCATCCACTGCCTCATCAAGCCGACGCTTTAGCTGCGCTGGGTGGAAATGATTTCTTTTCTACTATGGATCTGACATCTGGTTACTACAACGTTGCAGTACATATGGAAGACCGCAAATACACTGCTTTCACATCTCCTTTTGGGCTATATGAGTATAATCGCCTTCCTCAGGGCCTTTGTAACAGTCCGGCGACTTTTATGAGAATGATGCTCGGAATTTTTGGAGATCAGAATTTCCTGAGTCTTCTCTGTTACTTGGATGATGTACTTGTTTTTGCCCCAAATGAAGAGTTGGGATTGAAGAGATTGGAGTTGGTTTTTGAGCGCCTGAAATCTCATAATTTGAAATTAGCTCCAAAGAAATGTCATTTTTTGCAACGGTCAGTTAAGTTCCTTGGTCATGTGGTCAGCGAGGCAGGGGTGGCTTCAGACCCTGATAAAATCAAGGTGATTATTGAAATGACTGAGTCAGACCTCATGGATGGAAAAACTGGTGTCCCATCTCAACAGAAGATACGTTCTTTTCTTGGGATGGTTGTATATTACCAGCAGTTTATAGAACAGTGTTCAGTGATTGCAAGGCCACTTTTTCAGTTGATTGCGGGTCCTAAGGCTCAGAGAAGAAAAAAAGGTAGGAAGACCACGTTGAAAAGAACACTCACTGCAGAGGATTGGTCTGACGATTGTAGGCAGGCATTTAGTCATCTTAAACAGGCCCTGATTGACAGTGTTTTATTGGCTCATCCGGATTTCAACAGGCCATTTTTAGTTTCGGTGGATGCTTCCAGTAGTGGCCTGGGTGCTGTACTTTCACAAGTGCCAGAGGAGGGGGGTACAGCAAAGCCAGTTTATTTCGCCAGTAAGTCACTTTCGTTCGCCCAGTCGAAATATCCAGCACATCGGCTAGAATTTTTTGCATTGAAGTGGGCGGTATGTGACAAATTCAGTCACTGGTTAAGAGGTCGGCCCTTCACAGTATGGACTGATAACAACCCACTGACATATATTTTGACAAAGCCGAAACTGGATGCTTGCGAGCATAGGTGGGTTGCCAAGTTGGCTCCATATCAGTTCGATATTAGGTACATACCTGGTTCAAGGAATGTTGTGGCGGATGCTCTTAGCAGAGAGCCATTTGTGAAACAGAGCGCCTTGCATCGTCTTACTAGGGTACCTTATAACTCACTGTTGAAGGAACCATCAGCAGTCCAAGGAGAGCAGGTTCAAGAAGTTTTCAGATGGTCCGCACACCCTTTTGAACCTGGCACGGAGTCTGGCATTGAGCCAAGTCATGGCATGTTGGCAGTTAATTCTCAAACAGCTGTAAATGGGTCATCTAGTTCTTGGTCCGCAATGGAAGTGTCTGCGGTCATGGAGGCAAAGAGGTCTCATTTGGTTACACCACATTGTGACCTTTTGTTACCACAGTTGATTCATCATGTTGTTCCCACAGATCAACCAAAACTGAAGGGCCTGTCTTACGAAGAGTTGGCTGAGAAGCAGCAGACTGACAACATATTGGCTAGAGTGATTTTCTATGTTGAGAGGGGTAAGAAACCGTCTAATCGTGAGTGTAAACGGGAGCTAGTGGAAGTGGTGAGGCTGCTTAGATCCTGGAGTAAGTTTGAGATGAGAGCAGGGATTCTTTACAGAGTTTCAAGGGATGTAGTGTCAAAGAAAAAGACTTTCCAGTATGTCGTTCCGAAACTGTTGGTGGGGACAGTTTTGAGGGGGGTTCATGATGATGCTGGTCATCAGGGCCAACAAAGGACATTGTATCTGGTGAGACAAAGATTTTTTTGGCATAAACTTGAGCAGAGTGTGAGAGATTATGTTAAATGCTGTAAGAGATGCGTCTTTGGTAAGTCCCCTGAGCCAGAGGCTAGAGCTCCCCTTGAAAACATTGTCACATCTGATCCCTTGGAGCTTGTGTGTGTTGATTTTTGGTCAGCTGAGGACAGTAGGAATAAGTCAGTAGATGTTCTTGTTGTCACTGATCATTTTACGAAGTTGGCACATGCTTTTCACTGCCCAAATCAGTCAGCCAAAGCTGTTGCCAAACAGTTATGGGACCATTTTTTTTGTATATATGGTTTCCCCAAACGAATTCACTCTGATCAAGGAGCAAATTTTGAAAGCGCTTTAATTTCTGAGCTGTTGTCTGTTGCAGGTGTGGAAAAGTCACACACCACCCCGTATCACCCAATGGGCAATGGAGGGGTAGAAAGATTTAATAGGACTCTCGGTAACATGATTCGAGCTCTCCCCCCTACAGCGAAGCAAAGGTGGCCTAGAAAGTTGAAGTCACTGACATTTGCGTACAATTGTACAATTCATGAAACGACTGGATATGCGCCTTTTCAACTGATGTTTGGCAGGACTCCAAGACTACCTGTTGATGTGGTTTTTGGGTCAGTTTTGCGTGACAATGACATAGTTGACTATGATGAGTACGTTAGGGATTTGTTAAAAGACCTCAAACAAGCGGTGACAAATGACTGCAGGAAAACAGCTGAAACGACATGCTGCTCTGTATAACAGAAAGGTTAAGGGTGCTCCTGTAGATGTCGGGGATAGGGTCCTGTTGGCGAACAAGGGAGAGCGTGGGAAACGAAAATTGTCCGACCGCTGGGAGAGCAGTCTATACATTGTAGTTGACAAGAATGCTGAAACCAATACTTTCAAAATTGAGAATTCTTCCACAGGCCAAGTGAAGATTGTTCACCGCAACTTGATAATGCCTGTTAATTTTCTGCCTCTTCCCGATGAGGTTCCAGAAGGACCTTTGAGTGTGGAAGGGTGTGTTGGGAGTGAAGAAACCCAGACTCTAGATCACTTGCCTCAGCCTGCAGCTGGTGAGAGAACTGTTGTATGGGTTTCAGAGCTTGACAGTTCAAGTGGTTCTGAAAAGGGGCCAGAAATGTTGGAAGAAGAGGTTGGTAGACAAGAAAGGATTGGAAGTCATGATGGTTCCAGTGACTCAGTGGTATTGGGTGGGTTAGAGGACTCTGTTATACTTCCACATTCAGCTGATGATGAAATTGATCTGGACATTAATTCAAATTTGACTGCATTGGACCAGCTGTCTTCAGACGTTGACTGTCAAAGTGATGTAGCTACTGTGGTAACAGTTCAATCAGTTAACCAAAATGATGTTGGAGGGTTGATGACTTCAGTCAGATCAAGAGCGGGAAGGTTTATCAGACCAGTTGTAAGGCTTATTGAAACAATGCAAGTACAAAGAATAGATAACCAGGTTAATGCGCCTATGTGGATCTAATCTATTTTCTTCTGTTTGGTTTCTTTTTTTTCTTTTGTGTTTGAGTCGCTACTATATTTAGTCGGTATACCGAGATGTCATTGAAAGGAATGCATATATGTTGAGTGAGTGTACTAAACATGTAACAGGCATGTTGACCTATGAGTTTGGAGGGGCGTAGCTAACCTTTCCTTCCTCTAATTCTTCGTAAGAATAGTCTATGAACTGGAATACTCATCTACATTTTTTTTTTCTGCGAGATGTATTTGCATTGCATTCCATGTTTTTTTTGTTATTTTACAAGTGTTTAAGTATATACAGATCTGTTATGATTACTGATGTTGTTTGTACCTGAGTGTTACCTGATTAGTCGTGGGTGATGTATTATGCCATGATACTTTATTTTTGTTTATTTGCAAGTGGAGTTCAGAAGGGGAGAATGTAACGGAGTTGTATATAAATGTGTGTGTGTGTCTCCACTTGCGGGTAATGTTCTGTTAAATTATCACACTTGGGGATGATTGGATAGAATATATGAGTGACATGGTTTCCTATTGGCTGGCTGGTTCTCTTTGCTGCGTGCGTCCTGTGTCGTAACTACCAGTTCACATGTGTAAAGCCAGCGCGCCAGAGTGGTGTGACGCAGGCTGAATTATTTTGACTCACTCACCCTGGTTACACGATGTTTTTCAGGAGAATAAAATTGATTGGACCTGATTATTGAAGCACGAGTTTTATTAACAACACAACACAAAGCAGAGGGACAATAAAGACCAGTTACACGTGGCAATGTTGACCATCCCGAAAGCCTTGTTGTTGTTGTTCAAATTAAAAAAATTAACAAAATTAAAAACGTTACGTATGATGACGAAAGCATGTTAGCGCAAGCCCTCCCAGAACCCACAGAGATTGCATTGCAGTGCCTGCAGTTCGGATTTTTTTTTTTTACAATTTTGAATGGAAGTCTATGGCTGCATCCGAAATCACATGCTTCCCTATATATTAGGCGAAAAACAGTATCTGACAAATGAAGTATGTCCAAAATTCACAGTACTCATATAAAAGAGTAGGCAAAAAGTGTCTCTTTCTAATAATAATGAAGCTGTAAGTTTAATTCCTTCAAAACCAGCGATTTTAAGCCCTAATTGCTGAGAAATATAATGTAGCAATTCAGCAGTAAGTTTCTGTGCTCCTAAATGTTTCTGTGTGTGCAGAGCGGGATCTCTCTGTGTGTGTGTGTGTGTGTGTGTGTGTGTGTGTGTGTGTGTGCGATGATGAACTACCTGTGCATTTGGTTTTAATGGACACCTTCCATCCAATCAGAATTGAGTATTCAGACAGACTGTGGTAATAAACAAATGCTAACAAAGGAGACCTTATTGTAAAGTTGTACTTAATGGTAGCCTACTAAAAGGCTTAATTTTCGACATTTTTCTTTTCATTTTGGGGTGAAATATGAAAAGGTCAACAGGTTTTGTGAGATTCAACTATATGAGATCTTTGCATCGCATCGTCCAAATCTTTCACTTTGTGAAAGACACCAATAAAAAGCCTGTTCTCTCACTCTGACTCTTTGTGGATGTGCTGCACACTTTTCCCTGAGAGAGAGAGAGAGAGAGAGCGAGAGAGAGAGAGAGAGAGAGAGAGAGAGAGAGATGGGGGGGCTTGATATGACAGGCCTGACAGACTCATGGATGAGGGTGGAGGGGTTTCAGCTGGTAAGTATCATGTCAGATATGATGGCTCTCGCTTCTGTCTCTAATGAGGGAGATCACCGTCTCCCACACCGTGTCAGGAAGAACCGACAAATCATCGGCGCGCCACGCCGGGGCCCGGAGATGATATGTTGACAAATGCAGAGAGTTCACTCTTTTAATTGACACTAAGAGAGGGAAACGCTCCCGCTGCCGGGAGACAAGCGTGGAAAACAATGCAGAGGAGGGATCTGGAGGGAGAGAGAAGTGTCGGATGTGCATTGTTGGCACGGGATGTCATTCTCGGTGTTTGCGTTCAGACACCCTGCCATGATTAGAGGTGCGTTTCTCTGGGGCTGTCAGCCGTAAAACAGCACTCGCATTGATACTGAGGGGAATACGCGGATGATTGAGGGATTTTATAAACATACAGGCATTGGTCGTTCATTTGCGAATGTGTTTGAGGTAAACTGAGGGATGTCGTTGTGATGACACACGTGGAGCTTGGAAATTCCTTCAGAAGAACCGTATTCTCAGACAGGCTTGTGGAAGATAAAAGCGACCCTATAGATGTGCATATTCTTTCCTTCAGGCACAGCACTTTTTACAATAAAATTCTAGTAGCTTAAACAGCATGATATTTACAGTTGCAGTTGTTGGAAGTAGGGTGACCATGCAGTTATTGATCTGTTGCAGGATAGCAGATGAGGAACACGAGGAAGAGAGACAAATTTAGGCCTACTATTAGATATTAATATTGATTTACATTAGTTGAGAACCCTATTTGCAGTGACAATATGCCTTTGGCAATTTGGCTATTAATTGTGACCGGTTTTGACTGGCACCAATTTGCCCAGGTTGATACAATGTAACTGACCCACCAATTCAGTCTATTAAATATAGCCTAAGGAACTGTATATAACAGAATTCCATTTGATAGGCCCTACTAAAATAAATGTCTTTAAAGCTGCAGTCCGTAGTTTTTCCTCTTTGTCGCCATCTCTGTTCGAAATCTGCAATTGCAGTTATTCGTGGAGTTATCAACTTTACGTGGGTTGTGCCTCGGCACGGCACAGCGCGGATGAATCCAGTGTTTTGAGGAGAATGTGCGGCTGTCAGTCGCCGCCAGTGTGGATCCTGGCATTCGCAATCACAGATTCTACTTTGGGGAAGTATGACCAACATACTTTATTAAAGTTAAAAACATTATTACAAGCTTACCGTTTTGAATCGAGCTAAGGCAAGCAGAGAGTTTTGAACACTGGCTGGTTATACTTGCTCAAAAATTTATTTTGGATAATTTTTAACCCAAAAAATTACGGACTGCAGCTTTAAGTAGAGACTAGGTAAAGTTCCTTTTTAGGCCATAGAAACACTAGATGCCTTTTACTGGATTCAGTGCATCTTGAAACATTTTTTTTTGTTTGTTTTTTTGTAGGATCTGGCAGCTTTGAGCAGGACGTTCTAATGTGTCTAGAGAAGTCCTGATGTATCTATTCTTCACTTCTTAGCACTGCACCTTTTTCACCAGCAGAGGGCAGAATAAACACATGCGATCACTGGCCTGTGTGTCTCATGCCTTTAAAGTTACTCAGTGGGGGGAAAGCTTTGAAGTCACTCTTAAATCATGCTATTTTGGAGTGTACCTTTGTAATGCCACTGTGAAGTAGTGAAATAATGACATGCTGACCATCTTATCTGATACCATGGTGCAACCTCAGTACTCTATGGAAGAAAAAACACAATAGATTTGAAATATTCTGTATAATTTATAATGTAGAAAAATGTATAAAACAAAAAAGAATCACAGTTAGTAACAATAGAAGAGAAATGTAATTTTGCCTGAAATATAAAAAAATCTGCTTTTTAGTCACAATGAGATCCGACCTTTACAACATTTAATAGTTTCACATTTAAGCTGAATTGCTAACCTTTCATTTTCCTCATTACCAGGTAAAAATACCTCTGTCAATAATAATAAAAATATTCCTGAGTTTCCATCTCACTAACATGAAGCTGGACGGCGAAGCCTCGGCCTCACCTCGCCAACCTCTTACCCGCCTATTCACAGACTTCCGTCGTTCTCGAGCCTCATTTTGCCCACATATGGAGATACCTCTCGTCTTATTTGAATACATACATAGGACACGATTTCAGTCTAATGGTTTCGGGTCAGTCCAGCATATAATTGTATATCTTATTATTATGCTGCTCCCCGGATGCTAAATTGGCTCAGTGTGAATGTGGCGAATGAAGCAGTTCTGCTGCGACTGTGCTTGATATGAGCTAACCTTAAACATCTCCTGTCATTGCTGTTGTCTTAAGCTCCACACACAAAGAATGCCTCTTTAAACACTGAAACCTGATGTAAAACTGTGAATGCCAGTTCAATCGAAGTATTCATATAGTTATTTCTGGTTATTCCTCCAAAGCTGCTGAAGGTACTGGCCATGCATACTGTATAAACAAACAAACAAAAAACTCAGTCTGGCACCTTTGTCTTTTTGTCCAATTGGTAAATTATTTTTTGCTTCAAATTAAAGGTTGTAATGCTGTGATTCACCTAGGCATAGTTCATGTCAACTCTTAATTAAAACCTTTTTGAAATCCCTATGGGAAAAGTATTCCAGAGCCTATAGACAGCTGGAAAAGTGCATAGGAACCGTTGATGTGTCTATATCGAGACTTTTTATCCAATCAGTTCCCAATCCTGCCTCATATCATGTTTGCAAACAGATTCATTTATTGGTGAGTTTCCGTACAACGACATAAATCCATGCATCGTTGAAGAAATCAACTAGCTATAGTCACGACTGTTTCCCGAAACCAGATTGTCGCAAATTTGTCGTTCAACCACGTTGGTTAATGATGTCACGCAGGTTGTGTAGTAATAACTTATTTTAATGAATCCGTTTGAGATCAAATTACAGACATGGCATCTGGAGGACTAATTAATTTTTTTTCCTCAGTTATTTTGCTTTATTTCCAATCCATATTCAATCATAAGCTCGTTCTTAAGCACGTTCGCACATGCACGCTCTTCAAAAACGGTGCTTTAAATCTCTTAATCTAAAAGATGTAAATGACATTTGTATATATTCAAAATAAAAGATATAGATTGCACTGAATGTCAGCTTGCTTATTTTCCTCAAGATAAGGATTTATTGAGTCCACATGTCATGCAAACAAGAAACTCTGCTTCTAACCACAAGTGCTGTCGTTCCACACACAACTTTGCGATGCTGTTTGCGAATGTTCGTTAGAACGATGGTTTCGGGAAACTCGCTGAACTGCTTATAAAGATGGAACTTACGACCATAGTTGCCTAACAATGCTTTTGGAAAACGCACCCCATGTTTAGCTCTTATCAACACTGATTATAAGCAAAATACAAAATTCACTCCCGTCCAAACATTCTACACCTATGTGTCATTAAATATGGTGGTAACATTTCAATAAAGTCCCATAAGTTAGTCTATAGCTTATATAACCACACACAGTAATACAGACACACTGAGTGCTCTTTTACATGAAGACGCGTCTCTCCGCTGTAGCGTGTTTCGGATGTAAGGACGGGTGGCAGTTGTGTTGCTATATGCCTGATCCAGCCCTCTTTGCATTTCCCTCCTCAACATGAAACAGGGAGGAAATCTCAGGGAGGCAAAAGAACAACAGAGCTAATTAGCCGCGCGGAGCTGACAGAGCGAAGCCAAATGGCTGCCAGCCAACCCAGCAGAGGAAGAGACCCAATGTTCAGCAGGATCGATGGAGGAGACCACTTCATTAAAGAGAGAGAGAGAGAGAGGTCTGTTTAATTAAGTCTGCGCTTCAGGGTCTAACGGCAGCCGTACAGACACCGCTGTCACTGATTCGGCCCTTCAGTGTGGCTCTCTTCTCTACACCAGGGTCCTCCTGAAAGTGTGTGTGGGAACTAGACTCACTCAGGTGGCCTGAGGCTGTATACATCAATCTATACTGTTATACCACTGTATATGTGTCATGTGTCATCCAGCCTTTTTTTGTTGTTGTTGCTTTGTGTCCATCAAGTTCCAAAAGATAAATAAATAAGTAATCAAATGAGAAAGTATTGAAGACGACATGGTCTGAAGTGCAAATGAAGATGCTCTGAACTTTTGTCCTATAATGTAGTGTGAAAGCGACAGGTGGATATTCAGTCCAAAAAGCACTGCAAATGACATGGGAACAAGTGTATATCAATATAAACTATACATAAACCATATTCACTTATTTATATTAAACATATAAAGCATTTTTGTGGGTTTCCATATGCATTTACATATAATAAACATACAATTATATATTAAACATATTTATTTAGTAAATTCATTAAATGTAGTGGTTTTGAGTTATAAAAAATAATTAAACTTGGATGTATTATACATTTATATCTGCACTCATTTTTGGGGGAGAAGAAAACACTTTTATTCATCAAGCACGCATTAAATCGATCCAAAAATGACAGTAAAGACATTTCTGTCATGACAACTCGGGTGTTTGGCATGGGAATGGATATGATAATGTTGATGTGTTTGGTCTAAGTTAAAGGAACACGCCGACTTTTTGGGACTTTAGCTTATTCACCGTCTCTTATTGACGCACCCACCGCTAGCCTAGCTTAGCACAAAGACTGGAGGTAAACGGCTCCAGCTAGCATACTACTCCCAATAAGTGACAAAACAACGCCAACATTTTCCTATTTACATGTTGTGATTTGTATAGTCACAGCGTGTACAAATAACAAGGTCACATGAGACACAGCCATCTTCTAACCGTATACATACTGGGAACTATATTCTCAGAAGGCAAAGCACTGCTACTACTGAGAATATAGTTCCCAGTATGCATACGGTTAGAAGATGGCTGTGTCACATGTGACCTTGTTATTTGTACACGCTCTGACTATACAAATCACAACATGTAAATAGGAAAATGTTGGTGTTATTTTGTCACTTATTGGGAGCAGTATGCTAGCTGGAGCCGTTTACCTCTAGTCTTTGTGCTAAGCTAGGCTAGCGGTGGGTGCGTCAGACAGAGTTACGGCACACACAGAGATGAGAAGGGTATGTATGGACTTATCTAACTCTGGGGGATACGGTGAATAAGCTAAAGTCCCAAAAAGTCGGCGTGTTCCTTTAACTTAGACCAAACATATCAACATTGTCATATCCATTACAAATGCTTTATACGCCCTCTATACCCTTAAATAGGGCATTATTTGAGGGGACAGCCATTTGTAGTGGTGTTCGAAACCATAGTGGACGTTATCGAGTGTACTCATTAAATCCCACAATGCACCGCAATAACGAGTGTACAGCCGATGTACGCTCAACGACTGTCTGAATTTGCTCACTCGTTTTCATTCACTACCTTCAAGCTCATTGGCTACTGATACAGCAGGAACCAATCAGCTGTGCCCTATACAGAGAACAATGTGATTGCAAGCAGATTGAGTTCAGGACCGATCAGCCTGCGTTTCTTGAATTCTTGAACTTGAATGATTTCTGAAGGATCATGTGACACTGAAGATGATGCTGAAATTTAATCTTTGATTCACAAGAATAAATTCGATTTTAAAGGGATAGTTCACTTTGAAATTAAATTTTTGGTATGTTTTAGCTTACCTCAAGGGCATCCAAGATGTAGGTGTCTTTTTTCCGCAGTAGTTTCAATTTTGATATTTTTAGGTCAAACCGTTCTTGTCTGTCAGTCATATAATGCAGGTCTATGGTCACTGTCTCAAAGAGCATGCACAGAGTCCAAATTAAAACAATTCCCCATCGTCCAAATTAAACAATTCCCCATCGTAAGTACACATTGATGGCCTAAGACACGAAACGAGCGGTTTGTGTGAGAAAACGAACAGTATTTATATCGTTTTTACCTCTTATACACAGCCATGTCCAAGTGATCTGATCTGACGTGTGCGCAGACTGGTGCATAGATATATACACTAGATGTCGCCTTGTCTACGGCACTTCATTGGAACGGATGTCTTTAAGGCGACATCTAGTGTATATATCTATGCACCAGTCTGCGCACACGTCAGATCAGATCACTTGGACATGGCTGTGTATAAGAGGTAAAAACGATATAAATACTGTTCGTTTTCTCACACAAACCGCTCGTTTCGTGTCTTAGGCCATCAATGTGTACTTACGATGGGGAATTGTTTAATTTGGACGATGGGGAATTGTTTTAATTTGGACTCTGTGCATGCTCTTTGAGACAGTGACCATAGACCTGCATTATATGACTGACAGACAAGAACGGTTTGACCTAAAAATATAAAAATTGAAACTATGCAGAAAAAAAGACACCTACATCTTGGATGCCCTTGAGGTAAGCTAAAACATACCAAAAATTAATTTCAAAGTGAACTATCCCTTTAAAATGTAGTAACATGGAAAACAGTTATTTGAAGTAGTAATAATATTTCACAATATTACTGTTTTTACTATATTTCTTTATCAAATAAATGCAGGCAGACTTTTTAAAAGAGAAAGATAAAATTTAAAACATTATCAACTCCAAATAATTGAACAGTAGTATGAAAATATAGCCAATTAAAAGTCGTTTAGATCATCCAAACTTTAGCCCAATTTGTATATCTTCAACCTACAGCAGCGTAACACTATTTGAGGTTTTGTTGTGCGTGACTCCTTCAGCATGTGAACACTGTGCTCAGCGTGCCAGCCTTACACTGACCACCTCATGCCACCTACAGTGACAGACAAAGAGAGCGAGCGGCCCACATGAAAAGGGCTTCATGCATATTGAAACCACAGCAGGTTCTCTCAGTCAAGAAAAAGCAAGGTGGAGAAAAAAAGACAACGTCTCAAAGCTATCTGAAACACCTAATGTATCGCCCCTATGTCTAATCCATGTTTCCCTAAGAGCTTTATGGAACAAATTGCTGCTAGACTTTGCATTTCAATGGAGTTCATTAATGCATATTCAGTTTGCTTATGGTAGAGCGGAGAATGCACCCGCCGGGACTCTCTCTCTCTCAGCGCTCCGCCAATGAGAACGGCTACATCGTGTTTCCATTTTAGTTTAATGCAGCCGACGCTAATGCATTTGAGCGGCAGGGATTCCCTTTGCTTTAAATCTTTGCATCGGGACAATTAGGATTTCTGTCGGTGTGCGATCATCAAACACTGTGTAGTGACTTGTACCGTAGTGCAGAACGAGTGTCGTTCAACGTCTGCGGTGTCGTGAGTTTCATCTGATCTCATGGGAAAATGTAGCTATTTTACGAGGTGGCGATTTCGTATGAACTCGTACAACGCATGTGAAGCGTATGAAAACATAGCCTATTATTTTTTTGAAAAAAATATAAAAAGTAGCCTACACATGAGGTCCATCCCTAAACATAACCGTCACTGAGGCGTACAGTAGCAGATCGAACGAAAACCTACAAATGAGATTGTACGATTTCATACGATTTAGCCTACCACCAATTTGCCAAAACGTAAATAGCTATGAATTGCCATGAGATTGTGTTGGTTTCATAGTTGTTTTTTTTCCACACAGGTCAACCTCTAGGCCTACACTAATGCCTGGTTCAGATTACACGATTTTAACCCGATTTTGGCACGATCAGTTTGATGTGTGGGGATTCGAAAAACGACAACGGGCGTCGGGACGCATGATTCGATCGTTTCATCTTGTGTCATAGTGGACGACAACCGACGTCGCGTCTGCGATGCTTCACAACATCACAATAAAAAGACTAGCATGTTTAAAAAAAAAATCGGTCCTCCACTACGGTTCCGACAAGAGTGAGTGTGTGTGTGTGTGTGTGTGTGTGTGTGTGTGCGCGCGCGCGCGAGTGAGTGAGCGAGCGAGTGTGTGTGTGTGTGCGCGCGAGTGAGAGTGTGTGTATGCGCGAGTGAGTGAGTGAGCAAGGGAGAGTGAGTGATTGTGCATGTGTGTGTGAGTGAGTGAGCGTGAGTGCGTGTATGTGAGTGAGTGCGTGATATGCGAGTGAATGTGTGTGTGTGAGACGGCTCGCGATGACTGGTCGGAAAGCAACATGTAGTCTGACATGTTTCTTGTCCACGACAAGATTTTTAGGAGTCAAAATCGTGTAATCTGAACCAGGTATAAATCAGTCTTGCGACTCCACAAAGTTGAGATGTGTTTATAGGTACACTGTAACTTTTGGCCCTCTAGTGTTTAAAAAACAAAACTGGATGAATTTTGCGGAAGAACATTGTTTTGGTTGTGCTTCGGCTCTGCTTGACTGTGCGGATGAATACGGTTATCCTAAAGCTCATAAAACATTCACTACTAGGCTTAAGAGATTTTGATGGCAAGAATCTCAAGCTGACTAACTGAAGATGTTACTGTATCTTTAACCATTAATAGAAATGGTGCTTCCTAGAAAATAAAACTCCAGCACAGCGCTATACAACCATAATGAAATAATCTTCACAATAGATAATGCTTTACAGTGAACTCTGTTAGAGAGATACATATGGCAGTTTATCTGTTCAATAAAACACCTTACTCTGTCGAGTAATAAAAACACCATCATCTCCGCGTCGGTTTTACAACATTTTAAATTCCTCAGTTCTCGGTATCTCTGAAAAGCCAAGCCGATGTTGATTCTTGTTTTATTACGAGCTCGGTCACACCGAGATTTAGCTGATTAATACGCTTACCATAGTGAATCAGGGTAAGATTAAAACACGTTTTAGGATTGATGATGTAGTGACTCACTTAAATGTTAATTTTGAAAAAAAAAAAAATTTACATAGTGCACCTTTAACTTTATGCAAATGAAGAGCAACTTAAGTGATCTGTCACTATATCCTGTAGTGGAGTGTCGGCGGCAAGATGGAGAAATTATTTTAGCGGTCAGCAACTTTCCTATAACTTACTTATGACAGTGGTTCTCAACTCCAGTCCTCAGGACCCTCTGCTCTGCACATTTTGTATGTCTCCCTTATTTAACACACCTGAACCAGATCATCAGCTCGTTAGGAGAGACTCCATGAACTGAACTGAGTGTGTCAAATAAGAGAGATATACAAAATGTGCAGAGCAGAGGGTCCTGAGGACTGGAGTTGAGAACCACTGACTTATGATATGTCAGTGGTACTCGTGTGATGACTCTGAGCCTGAATGGTTTCATGAACACAGATGGACCGGCACTTTCGCTGCAGAGAAACAGCCACGATGGCAAACAGCACTCGCTGTGTCTTGATCATCTTTAATATCAAGCATTTTATGTACTGACTATCTATATTTATCTATATTTAGCCATTTCCTTCCAAAATGTTTTTTTTTTTAGCGGCAAGAAAAATGATTTGTTGTCTATGACGTGGAATTTACAAGCAATTTCTGAGTGAATATTGATTCAAAATACACCAAATTTTCAAAGTTCACATATACAGTGACAAAGCTCAGGTGTCTACAATGATGAGGGAAAAACAAATCAGAAGACCTTAACATGCTTCCTCAGCTGACGAAGACTTCAGTTGCAGACTTCAGTTCAGTGTGCGCTGAACATTAAGTGGACGAGAAGACAAAACGAGAGCGAGAGAAAGAGAAGAGAGGAGTATGAAAGCATCGGATCCCCCTCCTCTCAGAGCTGTCAGCATCAGGAGACGAGCCTCTTTTCTGTCGTTCTCTGAGACGGAGAGCTGATTAACAGCACTTCTTCTCTGCCCCCTCCATCCACAGAAACCCCCTCAACACACTCACCATGCAAATGTGTTTGTCACTATGACAGTATGTCTCAATTAAGGCAGACAGCGAGGAATCTCGGCACGGGGGACTCCTGTCTCCGCACGCCTGACTGACCCCCTACACACACACACACACACACACACACACAACACAGCCACCCGTCCCAAACACAGATTCTGACGAACGCAAAGGACAAAGAAAAAGTACAGAGACTAAAAGCATAGACGGAGTTGGTCGTGACAGCGGAGCAAACACCTGAGCAGAAGCATGGAAACAACGAGTGTGTGAAGAGACAGAAACAGAACGAGTTGACAAGAGCCTGTTGCTACAGTCAAGACGACACATCATTATGATAAGAGCAAGATTATAAACCAGAACGGACTAAAATCAAGTCTGGCTGAACCGACCACTACTAGTCAGTGTTAATATAATTACGCTGGTTAAGGTCATGTTTATGAATGGGAATCATTGGAAAGATTGAAGAATTCTGGGTCAGTATACACCAAATATCACAGCCCTGCATCTTGAATTTTTTTTTTGCACAGACGTTTTTTTTAAATGTTTTTGAAAGAAGTCACTTATTCTCACCAAAGTTGCATTTTTCAGATCAAATTTTGTGAAATAATATTACAATTAAATTTTTTTCCAGTCTTCAGTGTCACATGATCCTTCAGAAATTATTCTAATATGCAGATTTTCTGCTCAAGAAACATTTATGATTATTATCAATATTGAAAACAGTTGTGCTGCTTCACATTTTTGCTAACTATGATACATTTTTAATGGTTTTTTAAGTAATATAAATCATCTTCACATATTACTTAACCATTAGTTAATAGTCATGTGCCTCAACAAGTCATAACATTATGATATCTTTGCAAATCATTAGCTAACGATTAATTAAAGCAGACAACTGGAAGATGAAATACATGGCTTCGACACACTGTGGTAATTAACACATTCATTTACACTATTAGTTAATACTATTAAGGAATTAATACATTATGACACATTTAATTCATAGCAATTCATATATTCCTTAATCTATCAATCATATAGAATCCTTATTAATTGCTGATGCAGGAATCATTAATAAATGGTTGATTTAACATTAACACGTGATTATCTGTGCATTAGTTAAGCATGAATTAATGCATATTAGTGCATCCGTATTGTAAAGTGTTACCGAAATGTCATTTTGATCAGTTCATGGTGTAAAAATCATATTCATACATTTAAACCACCGTCCAGTGATATCAGATAATAATATCATGTTTCTTTCATATATATGATGTCCATGTTCATATACCATGGTATCTAAATGTTATATAAGGTTCTTGAGATGACCCGTCCCTGGCTTGTATCCTGATGTGAGATGTGAGGAGAAGGAGTTAAAGAAAGAGAGCGAGCGATGGCACTTTCCCAGGGGGCCAGACACTGATCTGGCAGAGAGAGAAGAGCTGACAGGTGAGATGACTGAGATTGTGTTTAATTAAACTCCACACGTCATTAGGGGAGAAGAGCGGAGACACGGGACTGACAACAGAGACAGAGGAAATGAATTGTGGGTGGGCGGCTCAGCGGATGGGATTGAGTTATGGCAAGCCGTCGTTTCAAATGAACAATGGCACATTTGCTATCTTTCTTCTTCTGCTGTGTTAATGTGGCTGTGAAAGAACAGAGGGACTCTTATATCTACAAAGTTGTTCTGGATGTTTGCTGGACTATGTGTTTTCCAGTCCAGCAGGTGAAACTGGTAAAGTAGCAGCGGACTTTCCTCAATGATTCATGTGTGGAGCACAAACGCTGCACTTACACACGACTTTAATACTTTGTGTATGAGAAAAAAAGTATGTGAATAGTGATGCCCGTCTTTGTATGCTTTGACGTGTAACTATTAACCATAATATAAAGCTGGCAAAGTGAGCAGCTCGAGCAACATGCTAGTATAGACATCACTGCACAACACCGGCTCATCTGGCGCTGTTGTCCTGGTGACGGTGGAGCGCTGGGTGTGCAGACCCACGGGGATATCAGTACACTAACAGTGTGAGTCACCAGCAGCTGGGCACACACACACACACACACACACACACACACGGGCACACGGGCACACACACACACTCACACACGCGCACACACACTCACACGCGCAAACACACACACACTCACACGGGCACACACACACACACACACACACACACACACACACACACACACACACACACACACACACACACACACACACACACACACACACACACACACACACACACACACACACGGGCATACACACACTCACACGGGCACACACTCACATGCGCACACACTCACACTCACAGGGGCACACACACACACTCACACTCACAGGGGCACACACACACTCACACACACTCACTCACTCACTCACTCACTCACTCACACACACACACACACACACACACACACACACACACACACACACACACACACACACACACACACACACACACACACACACACACACTCACATGCACACACACTCGCACTCACACGTACACACACACACAGGGGATTTGTCTTTACATGTAATAGTGCTCTAGTGCTTTGTTTAATTCAAATATCTTCATGCATCTCTGAAATATGGCTAATGTGTTTGTTTACAGTATTTATCTTTTATTAAAATGACTGTGGTGGCACATTAAAACTATTAAAAAATATATATGTTAATACCATGATGCTGTTCTTTCATCATGTTCACATATCATGGTATGAAAATGATACAATATTTCATATTCATATTGTATATCATATATATCATTTTAATTTCAGTTTAAGTTTTAGCTATTTTGTTATGAGCTTTGTCATGTTTTTTAGTTTTTTATATTTTGATTTATTTTTAGGCCAGTTTTAGTAATTTTTGTACCTAATCATAAACCTACTTCAGTTAGTTGCCATTTGCCAACATTTCTAGTTTTTTCCCATTTTTTAAATATAAGTTTAACTTTTTGAATTCATATTTATTTTATTTCAGCTTTATTCCAATTACTGAAAACTATTTTTAATAGTTTTGAATTAACAATAATAACATTGCACAGTAGAGTCTTACCATGGTACAAATACTAGTGCTGTCAAATCGATTAATCGTGATTAATCATATCTAACATAAAAGTTTGTATATATATATATATATATGTGTGTGTGTGTGTGTGTGTGTGTGTGTGTGTGTGGGAGTGTATATACATATATATTTACAAACATCATGTTAGATGCGATTAATCGATTTGACAGCACTAAAAAACATGATAAAATCACGGTACTTTATGTAAGAGCTGCTTGTCCCTTTATTTTTTTGTTGTGAAACACAGTTTGTGTTAAATATGCACACATGCTTATTTGTGTTTTGGGTGTTTATGCAGACTTTGCCACTCATGCATGTGTGTGTAAAAGGTGAGTTAATGTGTGTGTGTGTGTGAGTGCAGCTGGTGTAATAATAGAGCTGGGCGGACCTGTGAGGTATTTTTACCTGCCGGTTTCTCCCAGGTGGCAGCGCTTCATGCTGAGTTCAGGTGAGGCTGTTAATGAGGCTAATTAGGTGTAAAGGAGGTTGGTACAAGGATCAGCTGTTCCTGGATCTGTTCTAATGATAAAGCTGCATAATCTCCAACACCACACAACAGATGACCAGCCGCTCAGACCCCCAACAGCCCAGCACAATACACCAGCAACACCACTCCCATGGGCTCCTCACCGAGACTGGGAACATATGCTGTGCAGAAGAACACATCATCAGAACACACAATACTGAGAACGTCCAACACTCAAGCATAATGAAGTTACTGACAGATTAATGATCGAAACAAGTATAAAGAGTGTCTTTACATTTACAAATTTCTCAAAGATTAGCAGGATGTTCAAGTTGCTCTTTTTCATACAGTGGAAGTGAATAGGGGCAGATGGTGTCATAATATCCTAACAGTAATCCGTATGATTTGTGCTCTTGAAGATGTTGTGAAGTCATATGATAGAGCTGTGAGATGCACAGACCAAGATATAAGGCTTGAAGGTACACTGTAACTTTTGGCCTTCTAGCGGTTAAAAAACACAACTGCATGCATTTTGTGGAGGAACATTGTTTTGGTTGTGCTTCTATGCGGATGAATATGAGCCTTCACAGATAATGCTTTACAGTGAACTCGGTTAGAGAGCTACATATGGCAGTTTATCTGTTCAATAAAACACCTTCCTGATCTGTTAAATAATAAAAACACCATTTTAGCATCACTTTTACAACATTTCACATCCCTCAGTTCTCTACATCTCTGAAAAGCCAAGCTAATGTTGATTCTTGTTTTATTATGAGCTCTGTCTCATTCTCTTTCTCCAGCAGATTCTCCTCTGTTCGGCGTTTGTTTTAAATGGGTGATTTTCTGGATGTTGGAGATTTAGCAGCTCCATGTCAATCACACACACACACACACACACACACACACACACACACACACACACACACACACACACACACACACACACACACACACACACACACACACACACACCTTACATCTGCCATCTGCATGTACGAGTGAAGCATGTATGCAATTTCCCCACAAAAACAATCTTGAAAGATCTAAAATATAAACACTTGTTATAGCCTTACCATAGTGAATCAGACAAAAATATGTTTTGGAAGAAATATTGATGAGGTATAGACTCATTTAAATTTAGCTGATTTTGAACAACAAAAAGTTGCATCATTTGAGTTAGGGTTAAACGCAAGTGCTTGCACACACACACACACACACACACACACGGAAATGTATCAATGGGTTTCATTAATCAGTCAACACATATAAACAAACACACACTGTTCGATATTAGTGTACTGCAGGCGGTAGGTTGAGCTGATTGATTAGTTTTGAGGCCAGAGAGGCCACAGGCCATGCGAAGATCAGGACGAGAGACCTATCGAAAATCACTATGGCTCCTTCCCTGCCTTCCTGCTTTTCTCTTTCTCCCTCTCATCTATGCATCATATACACAGCCGTTAACGCCCACCATGGGAGCAATCTGTCAATCTTGAGTCTCTATTACTGTGACGGTCACACACAATCTCCCACACTCAGAGTGGACCAGCGGTTCAGACACTAAACGCAAAGCAAAACAGTTCATTTACTCTGACTTCAGGTCAGTTATGTCCATTTGATGTTGTTTTCATATTAATTAGTTCTGCTTTCAGGAGAAGCTTCACTAACTGCAGTGATTAACTCATACTGCATAATCTGTGCTCAGATATGATAGAATTGTTGAGGAAAGTTGTGCAATTACTTTGTTAAGCAAATTTATAACTATTAATATATATATAATTTATATAATTGTATTTAAAACACCCAGAGAAAACACCACTTGCATATTCTTCAGAAAATATATAAATGTATTTTAACTCATTCATTGACTGTTTTTTAAAATCGGCATGAAATGGAAGTTGCAATAGTCTTTTGTGTCTTTTTATTCTTCCCTATTGTGACGTATAGCATTTATGGTGGATCGGCGCCTAGACACGACCACAACGCATGATGTCGTCAGCCGGATCCGGGCCGTATCCAGATCAGATGGAGGACCTGCACCTAGACACGACCACAACGCATGATGTAGTCAGCCGGATACGGGCCGTATCCAGATCAGATGGAGGACCTGCGCCTAGACACGACCACAACGCATGATGTCGTCAGCCGGATACGGGCCGTATCCAGATCAGATGGAGGACCTGCGCCTAGACACGACCACAACGCATGATGTCGTCAGCCGGATACGGGCCGTATCCAGATCAGATGGAGGACCTGCGCCTAGACACGACCACAACGCATGATGTAGTCAGCCGGATCCGGGCCGTATCCAGACCAGATGGAGGACCTGCGCCTAGACACGACCACAACGCATCCCTGAAGTGTCAGCAGAGATTGTGTCAGACTCTCCCCTGTAAGGCCTCATCGACACGACAGCCATCGGCACTGATCCTCAACTAACTCATCTTCATACCTGCGTGACTCTGATCTTCAACCAGATGGAACTGGATAATATTCTGAATGTTCCAAACCAATCTGACTTCTGACCTATAATGCTGCCTGAATCATAATCATACACTGTTCGTTCATTGGCCAGAGGAGAACTGAGCGACTGAGCCTGGGTTCACCCAAGGCTTTTTTCTCCATTCTGTCACATGATGGAGTTTTGGTTCCTTGCCACTGTCGCCTTTGTCTTTTGGCTTGCTTAGTTGGACACATTTAATATTCAACAATATTATTGATGTGCCTGCATTGACAACATTATATGAGAAATGAACTGAGCTGGATGATGACATCACTGTTTTCTCCAAAGCGGCTATTTTTTTCAACAGAAATGAACCATCACTTAACTTACTTAATCTGGACTATGACCAGGGGCGTAGCCATCATTTCAAAAGTGAGGGGGACAGAATGTCAAGTGTAATACCAGTTTTTTTCAGACTTTTGTTGACAGGTTTTTGCTTAATTGGCTTAATATGCTATTTATTTTTAAAGCAATAAAACAGAAAGAAAGAAAGATGTTCATTACTTTATATTGCACATGCAGGGATTTTCCTGGCTCAAAACTAGGCGGAAGTGGTAAATTCCTGATCATGTATTTTAATAATAAGATAATTCAATTTGTATTTTTCATAGACCATCATATAGCCTACTGTGTTTGTGGGTGGAGCTCGGTACCCCTATGGGGGTCCGGGGGCATGCCCCTCCCTGGAAGAAAATTTAAAAATAAATAATCCACCCGCCAACCGCCCAAACCTATGATATTTGATCATCACATTACAATTATTCAAACTACAATTATTACATCACTGTTGGAAATCACTTTATAAAGGGCATTTTTTCCTTAATTTTATTAAATGTAGCCTATGCTCCATCTTTCATTTCAAATTGAAACTTTGTTACCGTCAGTCTAGTATTATCAACTATAGGATAGCAATCACTTAACATTAAATTAAATTAAATCAGAATCATCCTTGCATTATCTGTGATTCCCTATTTATTATTAATATAATACTATCTATCTATCTATCTATCTATCTATCTATCTATCTGTCTGTCTGCCTGTCTGTCTTACTAAACTAAAACTTTCCAATTGAAAACCTTCAAACTTCAAGCTTTTAAAACTACTTCAAACTTTCTGGTTAGGCTTTTTCAAGAGAACTTAAAGTTTGTCATCATGTACACATGTTACAACGCTGCCTGATTCAAGCAGGCTGTTAATGCATGGAAATACAAATTCAGCATTAGGCTAACAATCACCATGTTTATTCTAATTTGAAGGGCTTTGATAACATCAGTGAAAATAAAAGACATTACGAATAAAAAAAGATTGAAAATAAACGCACGTTTGTGCGGGTAGTGGATATTTTCAATTTACAACAAAACTTGTTAACTATTCAACAAGAGAAATAGGCAGAGTTATTCATCATTGTGCAACACAATTCGGATACCACATGACAACTTACTTACAGCGCTTGACTTTTTCAGAGTTTTTTGCCGTTTTGAACTCATTGCGACCGCTATGAAAAAAATGGATTGGGCGCGGGTGCGAGCATGGGCGTGTCGTGATGCACGAGTGACTGATTACCATGGAAACGTGAAAGTATGTAGATAGACTTGACTCTTTGGATTTTAAATCTCGATGTAGGCTATACACACCCGCGAAAACCTCAGCTTGTCGTGGACACACTTGCCCTATGAAAAAGTGCGGGGGACGAATTTACATTTTATAAAAAGTGGGGGGGACACGTCCCCCGCGTAATCTACGCCCATGACTATGACGCTATTTTCTTCTAGATCTGCGGTACAGCCGAAACAAACTTTGTTGTATTATTTTCCTGTTATCTCTGTAAAGCTGCTTTGAAACGATCTATATTGTAAAAAGCGCTGTATAAATAAAGGTGACTTCACTTGACTAGAGGTTTTTGGATAATCTAAAAATCTTACATATTGTGCCTTTAATACACTGTGAACAGTTTCACTGTAATTCACACATCATATAGCCTAAGTTACTTTAAACAAAATGTATTTGAATCAAAATACATCATGTTATTGTGCTTTATGTCACCACCAGCGGTGAACGACCTCACCATCTGAATAATGCAGAGTGGAACAGGGGACAGTTATGCTTTGATTGGGCCTCGTATTATATTATGTAAAGCATATGCTAATTAAAAAACAATACTCACCAAATTATATTCCATAGTTGTGAGTCTGTGCTACCGCTGGATGGCAGTGTGGTGACACTATCGTCGGTCTGAATGCATCTGATGTTTGAACCTCCGGCAAACAACGTTTTAAAAGCGCACTTCGAGTCCGTTCCTCCAGCCCGGGACACACACACTCACACCGGTGTTCCCTCATATTTCCGAGGTGGCGCACGTGCCATTTCCCTCGGAGAGCGATTGAATGGCTGTTCGAGATATGAGTAAATCTGAGCGAGGCGAGCGCTGTGTGTGTTTCCAGGCTGCCTAATTAAAACTCTCGAGCGCAGCGTGTGTGTGTGCGGGCGCGCGCGCGCGTCGCAGAGCAACGTGTGCTGATTCTGAATATGGGCCTACATGCACAGCGATCTTGGATCTGGGTGGCAGTGCAGCTCGAGATCTGTGCACGTGTGGCTCCGTGATCTCCCATGAGTCTCTGCTGGGTCTCTGAGATCACTGCAGGCTCTTCTGCCCCCAGGATCCAGGATCCAGCACCAGCACCAGCCCCGCACAGCTGCCACCGAGAAGTGCCAGGAACAGCACCCTGTGTAACACACATCGCACACACCAGGATATTTCCCTCTAAATTGGCATGACAACATTCACTATTTGTAGTTCTTAAGTAAATTAGGCAATGCATTCTCAGTGGTTAAAGTGCACATTGTTAACTGCCTTCCTTCAGAGTATTGTTGTCTCATCATTTTGCATTTGAGTGGCATCTAGTTATCAGCTATAAATTAATGCATTTTATATTTTGACAGTCTGATAAAGTCTTTCTGATTGCACTGCATATCGCATTGTGCCGAGGCCTACTGTATCTGCAGTTTCATCATGTAGAAATAATAAGACTAGTATGTTAGTATGCCACTCTGATCAAAGTCAATATTTAAACAAACTACAATGCAATGTCCTTTTATTAGATTTTTTTTCTGATCTGCATCTTGTGTAAAATGCCACATCAAAACTCTAACGGCAGACATATTCAGTGTAGATTTTAGATTATGTATAGTTGTAATATGAAGACAAATGCTTCATAAATGCCATAAATATCTTGATAGATTCAAAGCTAGTCAAATTAAATATGCTTTTGACATTCACTGTCATTTTTTTGCATTAAAAGCAGTTTAAAGCACTAAACCATTACTTGTGCAATAGACAAATAAAGTTTCTTTGCCTCTATTGTCTGTCTTCTGCTTCAAAGTGTAATTTCGTTGCTTCCCTACAAACATACATATTCATATGACATTCATTTACATGCAAAAATACACTGGGGAATTCATTAATAGTATCTTTTGACAAATATGTCTCTTCATGTTTAAAACAGTAAAACATAAATCTACCTGCTCCCATGTTTTACATCTGGAACAGACACAATATCACTGCTTCTTTGAGAGTAAATGAATTCACTTTGTATGAATCTAGTGTATTAAACTCATGCGTTGTTGTGTATATACAGAGATATATTAAACAGTTTGCTGCCTTTATATTCTGTTCAGCCTCATACTCATAAGGCAAATGTGTGTCAAATTTATGCATGCAGGCCAACAGAAATCTGCGTACATTTCCATGTATGCATGCATGTGTTCAGTGCATACAAATTAAAATGATTTTGCATGAGTCTAGTGTATTAAACTCATGCATTGTGTACAAATATGCATTAAACGGTTTGCTGTGTTTATATTCCGTTCAGTCTCATACTCATAAATTAAACGCGCTGAATTTATGCATGCCAGAAATCTACCAAAGAACACAATATTACTATGCATGCATGTATTTGCACATGCACATTTTCAGTGCATGCAAATGAATGGCACTTAGTGTAAGTCTAGTGTATTAAACTCATGCATTGTGTACAGATGTGCATTAAACAGTTTGCTGTGTTTATGTTCTGTTCAGCCGCATACTCATAAAGCAAATGTGTCGAATTTCTGCATGCCAACAGAAAGCTGCCAAGCATTCCTATGCATGCACGTTTTTGCACAAAATTAAATGCATTTTTTATCATGCATTGTGTATAGATACTCGAATATGTGTCAAATGTATGCTTGCATGCTTGCCAACAGAAGGCTGCCAAAGTACACAGCATTTCCATGCATGCACGTTTTCATGCGTGTCCGAGTCCTTGTTTGCCCATCAAATTCACCTGCCATGTTTGTGTCTGGTCCTCATGTCATATTATCATTGCACGTCCAGACTTGGCTCCAGGGAGGTGCAGTGGTCACCTTACGATCCCCGGCACAGGGAAGGGCAGCTGGACACGAGTCGGCCTCCGCCACCCTATCGCTCCACAGAATGGAGGACCAGGGGCTGCAATTAGGAGGCCAAGGAGCCCGCGTACAGCTCACCTGTCAGCCAGTGTCCCAACAAAGGCGCCGCGGGGCCGGCACTATGCCACCCATGACAGGGCATCTCCATGCAGGAAAATCTCACTAACAATCCCCCCACACGCGCTGTCACTCAAACACATCGCCACAGCACCGCTGACCCCGTGGCCGACAGACTAGCAGACCCTTTGCTCAGACCAAACGGGTCACCACGGTCGCCACGGCTTAGTCACCCTGACACAGAGTGACATTAACGACAGCCGCGGTGTGAGAGGGGGCCGAGCGGATCCTCAATCACAAGAGTTGATGATGAAACCGCAAAAAGGCAGGAGACGATGAGGAGGAGGACTGACCTGAGCTTTTGGTCGCACAGCAGTTAAGAAATGTTGAAATGTCTCCATCTCACGAAAGGTTTTTTTTTTCTCTCTCGCCGCTCACTGACAACATGTCAGGAGGAAAGATGGCAGCTCAGACATCAGCCTCTCTCCGCTACCTGGGAGCCGGAGACAAAAAACTTGGCAAAAGTGTGTCAAAAACGTAGGAGTTTGGGACAGCTTGTAGGATTAACATTGTTGCATGCCGTGTGACAGCGCAGCGCTGTGGTGCAATCGGCTAGCAAATATTTCACAGAGCAAGTTTTTTTTTTTCTAAAAAAGAAGAACGAAAAATGGAAAACATAACAAAAGAATATGCCAGGGCCAGAAACACAGCTAATTGGATTGTTTTGACATGCGCGCGCTGGCCGCTTCAAATGTAGCGAGCGTAATGTGTCGTTTGATTTACTGACGTTTGCGCTAATCTATTTAATTTTCTTTTAAGGGGGAAAGCGTCCACATGAATGGAGCGGCATGTTTTAATGTTGATTATCTGAAGACGAGGACGAGGACGGCCCAGGATGCTGAAGCTGCTCAAGGGGAATATCTCCAGGTTATGGGCACGAGATTTGCGTGCTTGACAGGACTAAGGCCTACTGCACTCCTCTCCGTTCACGGACCCGGCCCGCTCTTTTAAACGTCGATGTACTCGTGCATCACTACATTTTTTCTACTGCCTGCTTAGTCATTGCACAGTCCATAGAATTTGCACTAAAACCCTTTAATGGTTTTGCTGGCGGTGGAGGAGTTTTGTTTGCTTTTAGGTTTAAACGTTTAGAGAGAGCTGCGTAATTGACATGTTGTCTTGAAAAAGACTTCGCTTAACCACCTTTTCCCTCACAAACAGGTGCGTTACCGTATGCACGCGGTGCATTTGACTGTTTTTCACATATTCAGATGTAGATTAAATGTATAAAGATCCATGCAGTCATTCCCCCCTGGCTGGCGGAGGCTCATCTCAGCCCATTGTTCTCTATCAGTAGACGAGGCAGATTCCTGTAATTAGCTGTCAGCGCAGAGCCCCACAGCAGCTTAGTGCTGTCCGCTCAAATCAAACTAATGAAACACAATCCCCTCAAATGTCCTGGATACAGATTTGTGGCGATATTGCACGAGGAAGTAAAGGAGGGGTGGGTGTTGTGGGTTGGCATGGGCGGGGGTTTACCTCATCTCCATCCACAACTTCAAGATTCACAAACTGGGGTCATTAATCCGTTAATTCGGCACAATTTTGACAGCCAATTAATAGGGGTACGGAGAGAGTGATCCGTTAGCTGGAGGAGGGCGTTTGGGGTGAGGGGGTAAAGGGCTCTCAAATCCTCATGTACACATGTACCAACCAGATACTGATGTGTTTCTGATGCCATGTCTCTTTCTATCCACCTTATTTTTAAAGTAAATGTGGGCATTTTTGTGCGAGGCTTCCGGTGTCGCTTCCGGCTGCTCGATATCGCAAACTGGTATTTCTTATCGATTATTTATGTTATAAATGTATGTATTGTCATAATTATAAACACATTGGTTTGTTTTACAGTTTACTGCACTTCTTTATTCTCCTTTTTTTTTTTACCTGTAGTGGCTAATAAATCTTGCACATTCGTAGAAAACAGCTTTGAACGATAAGGTGGATAAACATTTACAATCCTGATTTAGCATGAAATTAATCTTGATTCGTAAACCTGTAATTCATTATAAAACTTTTTTTGTGTGTAAAACTGTAAATGCACATATTCTACAACAATGCACAAAATTAGATCATACTGTTACAAAATAAAACACAACAACATAAAAAAAAAGCTAATTTAACATTTCAAACAGCGGTAGTAATTATCAGTCATAACATTTGCAAGTAGATAAAGCTAAATTAAATTAATGAATTTAATTTAGAAAGACCAGCTCTCTAAGGCTACGTTCACACTGCAAGCCTTAATGCTCAATTCTGATTTATTGCTCAGATTTAAAAATTGTTTTGGCTGTTCACATTATCTTTGAAGCCTCATTCAGACTGTCAGTCCTAATTAGATTTTTGTGCATATCCGTTTGGAATCCGATCAAATTTAGCAAGTGTGAACGGCAAAAAAGATACATACCCGATTTGAGCTACATTCATAGTGGTTTAGCCTGACAAGCCAGACCCACATCAAGATGTTGGGTCTGGGAACACAGCATTGGCAGGGCTCAATCCGAGGGGCGGGATCAACGGTTGTCTTTCAAATTCCCTCTGCACGCAATAGGACAGCGCTACAACCAACCAGAGCGTTTTCCCACCAGCGGCGCTAGTTGATAGATTAAACTTTTGCCGTATCTGGTCGAAAAAACTACGAACACATCTTCCTTTTTCAAGAATGACTTCAGTGCCGTTCTTTGTTCTTTTCTCAAAGAAAAGCTTAACTCCAAGTCTTCCAGAGTCGCGGCCAAAGTTGATTGGAAAGACTCAGCTCTGCTTTGTTTTCAAGTAGCAGGGAATTCACGCGGAACCGTCACAACTCTGCCATCATTATGTTAAGCCCGCCCACCGACTCTATACACGATGTGATTGGCCTCATAGATATCCATATAAGGCTAGATGTCTTAAGGCGGAGTCTCGAACGGCATCACCGGCGGCCATCTTGTCACAGGGAAGCTTTCTGGCGAGCTCTGTGGTATCTGAAGTAAGGTGAGTGATCAGCACGAACACAGATCCTCTTATCTCGCTGAAATTTTTACGGATTTACAAACGGTTTGGTTTCTTACAAACGTTATTAACGTGGCCATAATTCTGAACGCTGGAACATGTTGAAATTGCAGATTTTCTTAATTATTCATATGTATGCAGTGTCATAACTACATCTCTGACGTTTATAACAAACCAAACCGTTTGAAAATCGGTAGAAAATTGAGCAAGTTATGGTTATTTAAAAGTACATGCACCATTAAAACACAATGTTACGAGTGAGCGAGCTCCCTGTGGCAAGATGGCCGCCGTGTGAGAACGTCTACCTCCATTGGCCAGCAGCGCGGATGAGACATCTAGCCTTTATTATATGATATCAATGATTGGCCTGACTAGAGTTTGGTTTTTCCAGCTCGCAAGCCAACGGACGACATTGGCTGCAAAATAAAATTTGCTGCCGCTAGGGGGCGTCTAGATTTCTAGGCTATATGTGGTTTGCGTGGCCTATAGGCTATATGTGGTATATGTGGCCTATACACAGATATTCGTATTTGGACTGTCAGTGTGAACATAGCCTTAAAAGTGGCCAATATCAGATTCGAGTGTGAACTGGTTACGCTCCTGAACTGACCCGCATGCGCAAAAGAACGATAGCGAAGAGCAACGTTTTTCTCGGACAGTTTTTCCTCGAGTTTTGCTTGTAAGTCGCATGAATTCCGGCATGACTGTTCAGACTTCAGACCTGTATCTGATTTAGGACCACATATGGAAGTGGCACAAATCAGAATTGAAAATATCAGATTCCATGTGGTTTGTGCTGAAAGAAAAATCAATAAAAATCTGATCTGAATCACATATAAGCAACAAAATCTGTGAAATCAAAATCAATGTGAATGTAGCCTTAGAAGTAATTGATGTTATAATCAATTCCAGAGCATATCCGAACACCTTTTTACCCAGTTCTGTGTGGACTTCAGGGATAGTTAAAAGAAGTTTGTCTTGAGGACGAAGACCATAAACCCCTAAACCTTTCTGAATGATATAAGGTGGAAGCAAACTGAGAATAGACTCATATATATAAATGGTTTAGTCTATGGGAGGACCAAGCAGACCATCAACCCCAGCATGCAATGTGCAAGAGCTTTAAAAGTTTGCAATAAACCTTAATGCATCACGATAAACATGAGGTTGCCTGGATATAACACCACAATCCAGCACAGACGTAAACTGAGTCTCAAAAAAGGAAGGACTTGTACAATAAAAGCCCAATTTCAACTTTAATTTCTTCACCAGTTGCTGAAAAAGAGAGGGAGTCATTTATTATTTATATTGAGAGACTGACTTTGAAGGCTAGTAATTGATTGAAAATGTAAAGCTTTTGATTTAGAATTTTGAACATACAAAAGCAGATTTAAATGCATTGCTTTTAGTCAATTAATGCTTGATGGTTTCATGTTGTTGGTGTGTGCATGGCACAACTTTAATAAGTCATTTAATGTGGACAAGGAAACTGTTTTATTGCCGCTGGGGAAAGTGTTGAAACTGCAGCCGTGCAAAATGAGCAACATGAACTATTATCAATGCATGAATCAAATTCACTCTGACCCAGGAATTTCTGACAGTTTTCCATGCATCATTTATTTATTGCTGTATGTGGGCAGAGACAATCATACAAACCAGCGAAATGCACCATTCAGCCTCTAGTTGAGCTTATGTTAATGAACTATTACTGATAAATACACTGATTAACTAACAATCTATTGAACACTGCCGTTGCTGCTCCAAGTCATGCACAAGAACACTAGTAAGTCTAGTAAAATGACTTTCTCCTGTCCTGTCCTCTTGGTTTATATTGCCCCGCTGCTAT
>NC_138737.1:2630259-2662759 GCF_965113295.1 Leuciscus leuciscus
CAGGCTTTCATATTTCAGGTGAGACTCTACCAGTCCCTCAGAAACCGATCAGCATTCCTCCAACATCCAGTCTCCCGTCTCTGAGAAGCGTGATCAATCTGCGGGTGAAAGGAAAGAAAAGCCCATGTGCATGTTGGGAAAGGTCAGACCAGGCCTGGAAGAAGCTGAGTGTGAGGAGGAGGAGGGTGAAGAAGAAGAAGAAGAAGAAGAAGATCAGCAGCAGACATCAGAGGTGTCAACATCACGACACACCACAAGAAACACCCTCTTTATCCGGCCCATATGTGGACGCTTTCGGTCCTGCAAGCTTTCGGGCGAAGAGCCAGACCTCGGCTCTTTGAGATCTATCAGAAGTGGATCGTGTGACTGTTTTCACAGAAAAATACAGTATATGCATATACAGTATATGTGTTACAGGTTACTACACAAAGCAGCCACATTTGGAAACAGTTTAGACTCCTGTAGTCGCCATAAAGAAGAGAAACTGAAGAAATCATGTGACAAATATGTACAGATCAAACCGTGCCAGTCCCAGCTGATTCAGAAAGAGTGTTAAATACACAGTTCATAAGAAGGGTTACAATTTAAAACTATTCATAAATGGATCCCCAACACTAAATTCTTATTCTTATTAGATATTTAAGTCAGTGAAACAACCACAAATGTTTCAAATTAATAAATAACAACAACAATAAAAAAAATAAAAATAAAAAGTTCTCTCAAATATTAGATCAATATTTTTAATTCACCATGCTGTATTACTGTATGTATTTTGTTTTCTGGATAAAATTTATTTTTATTTTTTATTAATCTAGTTAAAAGGATAAAACAAAACAATATTTAAAATAATTTTAAAAATACAATACTAAAGTTGAAAACAAAGCACCAAAACCATAGCATTTAAAATAAAATTAATGTTCATTAATCCAGCTAAGCAAAAAAACAACATTCAATATATATATATATATTTTTTTTTTTTACAATACTAAAGTTGAAAACAACGCACTAAAACCACAGCACAAAATACAAAATAATTTTTTTTAATAATTTACAAGTTCATTAATCCAGTTAAAAGGATAAAACAAAACAATATTTAAAAGAACTTAAAAAAGACAACACTAAAGTTGAAAACAAAGCACCAAAATAAAATAAAATAAAATAAAATAAAATAAAATAAAATAAAATAAAATAAAATAAAATAAAATAAAATAAAATAAAATAAAATAAAATAAAATAAAAAATCCAGTTAAGGAAACAAAACAACATTCAAAATAACATTTTTTAATATTTATTTTTTACAATACTAAAGTTGAATACAAAGCACTAAAACCACACAGCACAAGTTGAAATAAATAAAAAAACAATTAGAATAATAAAGTTGTTTAAAAGTGCTCAAAGACAATTGATTTAGTCATTTTAAGTCTATCCTTGATGATAGACACTTCCATGCCTCGTCCGTGCTCACGTGTGTTTTGGGAGGGGCTGATGAGAAACGGGAAAGGCTGATTCCCAGCGAGAGCACATTTTAGATAATAACACATAAAACTGTCATATCCAGTGCTCAGCGCAGGCTTTCAGTGTAATAACAAAGAATAAGACAGAGCCGCACACAGTGAGCTCACTTGAACATCTCAGGCATAAACCATATCCTGCAGAGTCTGACCTGGTCCACTTCAAATAATCAGCTCAAATTCGTTTTCTTTCAGGTAAGATTAGGAACCTCTTTCCGACCGGCCTTGTTGAAAGCCTTTTATGAGGAAGCACACAAGAGGCTATCGCAGCAGAAAAAGTCGACAGAAATCACATACATCTTTTGCTTACTTCAAACAGCTCCGCTCTCCAACATTTACCCAGGTAAACGAACGGCACAATATGTTTATTTCAACAAAAATGAACTCAAAAGGCAGCTTGGTGTCAGTCACAATTTAGCGAAAGGTCTGTGCGCTAGCATGTGATTGATCAAAGAGCAACGCTTGCTAGCCAGGCTTCCCAACACTTAACGCCTTCTCTGAACCTTTCATCCTGATAATTAAGAAGCTTTCTGAGGGGCAAAAGCTAAAAATATTCAACTGCATCCAAAGACCCTCAACCTACACTGATGTCTGTCAGTAGGCCATAGCATTTAATGGGCTGAGACGTGGAGTATCCAACCGCATTCGCCACGAAACACACTCGCTGGGGGCGAAATAAGGTGGATATTTGAGGGAAAAAAATGGTTTCTGAAGATGAAAGTCCAAATGGAGTCTTGAGAGAGAGCTGATGAGAGTGTGTTGACCGCCTGAAAGTAGTCATGGTGAAACAAGCATGGCTATTAGTGTCACTGGTGGCCTTGAAATGGCCAAACAAAATTATGGTTTGGGCGAGAGGTGGTTTGATTCGGATGCGCTCGCTCCATTATTTGCTGAAGAGCTAGAGCAGTGCTTTAAGGGAGGATTTGTGACTGTGAGCTCGGAAGTTGGAAAGGAAGAAAAAGAGCCACGTTTTAGCAGGCGGAATGTTGATTTCTCAGTGTGAGAATCTATAACATGCGTTAATATCAAGCGGCAATCTCCCGGTCTCTCTCTTGAAACCAACACGGAAGTGAATTAAACGGCAATTCATCAACTGGCCACTAGAGACTGGCTGCAAAAGTGAGTCAAATCTGCATCTCCTCCATGTTAAAATGCCCAACTTTACAGCAGAAAAAAACATGTTTACAGCCTGGAGCAAAAAGTGGCTTTGGTCTATACAGCTCATTTTGCCCTTCATGACAACTGTGAGGGGGGTGATTTTTTTTATAACTCATCCGTTTAAATTATATTAAGCCTTAAAGTTCTGCATAATTAAGGGTGTGTCCACTTTTGAGTGACAGGTGGAGTCCCGCTGCTGTGGTCATTAGCCATCATTAGCCGTTTGTCTGCTGTCTGTTAGCCGCCACGTTACCTCAGCTCATTGTCTGACTGTAAAAATAAATAAATTCGGGAGTGATGCGCTGCGAAGATGGCGACGGTCGGCCACGCCCACTTTAGGCTTCAAAAACGGTCTTCAGAAACCTACGGGTGACATCACGCACACTACGTCCATATTGTTTTACAGTCTATGGTTAATTCACACGAGAGAAATATGGAGCAGAAGTACCTGGAGGCATCTGACAGCGTTCACGTTCATCTCTATTGGCTGATGTGCTTTTCATTAGTGACTATAGCAAGCTGAGGAAAGGGTTTGGTACATCTATGATTAAACATATGCAATATGTTCTTGCAAAAACAAAGATTGCATCAGAAGAATACACAGCTTTTATTGGCCATCATGTTCCTCGAGTGGCGAACTGGACCCTGCTGTCCAGCCTTGACCCTTGTGTAGGATCAGCTGAATTGTGAGATTGATGACTGGGCAGAAAGACACTGATGGCCTTTGACCTTTGCCCTAATGACCGTCTTCTCTCTAGGCTCGACTCGACTGTGAACCATAAGCACCCGAGCTCAGCAGAATCATCTCTCGTCTCGCTGGATCCGGCGCTCAGCGGTGTTTGTGCCGTCAGCATATCCCTGAGGTTATGGAAATCCACCTTCATACATCCATTTTTTTTTTTTTATATACTATATGCCATGAAGCCAGGTCGATGCTGGTTGTAAATGTTTGTTGTACCACTTTGGAACAAATGATCGCTTGCTATTTTTATTTCATAACGTTATCACAAAATAAAGGAATAGTATCAGTCATTATTTCCTCATCCTCAAGTCATTCCTAAGCTGTATGCTGTGCTCCTTTCTGTGTGTTTTTAAAGAGATTCCTCTTGTAGCTTTTACATATGATAGTTCACAGTGACCACATCTTCAAGGTACTAAATAAATAAATAAACAATAGACAAACAAACAAACAAACAGATAAACAAAAAAAGTCAAATTGGATGCTGTCTCTTCATGTCACTTTTAAGATACAAATAAGAACTAACTAAATAAATAAATAACTAATAGATAGATAGACAGATAAAGACAGACAGACGGACAGATAGATACACAGATAGATAGATAGACAGACAGATAAATAAACAGACAGACAGACAGACAGACAGACATATATATAGACAGACAGACAGATAGATAGATAGATAGATAGATAGATAGATAGATAGATAGATAGATACACCATAAAACTATATTAAAGAGGTCCACATGACTCCTGTAGAGAAACAGACTGAAAGTGAAGTCATCACTCTCTGATCATGGCAATGTGTGTGTGAGTGTGTGTGTGTGTGTGTGTGTGTGTGTGTGTGTGTGTGTGAGTGAATGTGTGTGTGTGTGTGTGTGACCTCTGGTATCAGACGAATCAGGACTGTTGGAAATCATCACTGGATCCAGGGATGGATTATTCCACCAGTGACTCTCAGCTGACAGGCTCTTCCACCAGCGACTCAAATCCCTTCGCTGGGTCTCCTAAAGCCTCGAGAAGCTCGCCGTGCATCTCCAGGTCCACACACACACACACACACACACACACATACACACACACAGCCGTGAACTGAAGCTCCTGCCTGAAGATCAATGGAGCAGTGTGACTCAGATGAAGGCCGTTTCTCTCGCCGCGGACACACACGGATCAGCGACGCTTTGAAGCGATGTGCTTGAGGAAGTGATGAACGAGCTGATGAGAGGTGGAGTGGAGGAGGAGAGGAACGAGAGCGTCAGCGACAGCTACTGGACTTCCAGACCGGAGAAACACTCGTAAATCACGTCACCGGAGCCGCTGACCTCCGGCCGGCAGCAGAGGTGTAAGAGACATGCTCATCTTCTGCTCTTATACTCCAGCAGAACATCTGCACTCATCCTCGTCGCTTCTGTTTTCAAAACACAACCGGCTGGTCTTGGGCCGAAACACTGAGAGATATTAGGCCTCGTTTACACTGCAGGTCTTGATGCCATATTCTGATTTGTTGCCTATATCCGATTTTTTCAGCCGTCCGTTTACACGTTAATTCAACTGTGACCCATATCAGATTCATGTGTTTACACTTGACATACTATCTGAAACATCGCGCATGCTTTAAGGGCGTTCTTGCACAGATGGACGAACGCGATATATGCTTGATGCTAGCTCTGCGATATATGAGAAGTTTGCCAAACATCACCATGATTATGAGGCGGAGGAGGACGAAAAGAGCCATCATTATTGCATCATTGCGCATATACTTCAGTTATTGTGTGTGAGAGAGTTCTCAGGACTGGCGAGAGCATATTGTGGCGGGCTTTAACGAGGAGCAGCGGGTCCGAAATTTTAGGATGACAAGCCAACCTTTGATATGTTGTGTCAACATTTGTCCAGATTCCTGTCCTGTGACGACACAGCGTTTCGTCTCTTTGCAGACGCGCGTCAGGGTTTCTCTCGTCATTAAACCACGGAGACGTCGCCTAATGCCTCAGAAAAGGCCTCTGTTTACACTGTCATAGAACACATCCGATCTGTGTCGCATGTGAGCGAAAAATCTTAATTGGGTCACATTTCACTGACAGTGTAAACGAGGCCTTTACATGTGATTTAGTCTCAGCCTGAGTCGCTCACGGACCGTTGGCTGAACGTCTGATGCACATGACACACTTTTCTAGAAACTCTTCAAGAGTTTCAAAGTCGTGATCTGATTGGTTGAATTCTACAGGATGTCAGGGAGATGTGTGTGTCGCGTTTTTTATCGGTCCGTCTGGAAACAAACGCCGTGACGCCAAAACCCCTCGTGGAAGAAGAAAGCCGTTGTGTTCACAACTGTGACGATGAGCTCTTACCAGGATCAACTAAACGCTGGATATTCAAAAGTATGTGAAGTTCACGGCTCTATTGTTGCAGTAATCTTGCACAAAGTCCTTGAATTAATAATTTATTAGATGCACGCTGGTCTGCACGCGGACAATCAAAGGAGACAATCAAAGGAGAACGTATAAAGAATATTTATGTAAATTTGACATAATGAATCAATTAATAAATAAACTAATTAATAACAAATATATAAATAAAATGGGTAATAATATATATATATATACACACACACACACACACACACACACACACACACACACACACACACACACACACACACACACACACACATATAGTATATATGCACACAAGTATATATATATTTTAATTATTTATTTATTTATTTATAAATACATAAAGTGAATGCAAAAGCCATTTGATATTACAAATTGTTCTAGTATGTGTGTATATACTGAATGTATGTGTAACGATAACCAGCTGGAGTGCCCTTGAAAGCCTCCAGAGGGCACTCCACACCAGACTATCATGTTTCACTCACAAACTACATTTCCCATAACTCACTGCCCGGACTCATCATCACTGATCACATTCACCTGTACCTCATTCACTGATTGCATTCACCTGTCTCATCCTGTTAGTCTGTCTATTTATACCATATTCATTCACTCACCGCGAAGTCTTGTTTGTGTCACACTGCATTTCTGAGTGTTTTCTCTGTTTTCATGTCTCTTGGTTTTTTGGATTTCTTGCCTGTTCCCTGGATTACTCTTTTGGATTGCGCCTTAAATAAAAGCTGCATTTGGATCTGAACCTTCGTGTCTCCGAGCAGTTCGTGACAGAAGACTTCGCCCAAACCAAGATCCAGCAGCGATGGCCACCATGAATCCAGCAGCAAAGATTATGTGTCTCCGTCAGGGAGACCGGCCCATAGAGGAGTACGTGAGAGACTTTATTGAGCTGGCACCTTTGGCATTTTTCGATGAAGTATGCCTAATGATATTTTTCCGTGGAGGACTATCCGAGCCGATCAGCTCCCTAATGCCACTTCATCACCCTGGCTGGAATCTTCAAAGGTATATAATCCAGGCTCTTTTGCTGGCTGAGTCACTTCACGCCAGTCCAGCCGAGCCCGCACTTCACGCCAGTCCAGCCGAGCCCGCACTTCACGCCAGTCCAGCCGAGCCCGCACTTCACGCCAAATCTGCCGAAGCCAAGGCAGTATGCGTCATGCCCGCCGCCCCTGAGACTGAGAGCGTCATGCCCGCCGCGCCTGAGACAGCAAGCGACATGCCCGCCAAGCTAGAGCCTTCACCGCTGGTCCCGTCCAGCCCAGAGCCCTCTTCACCGCTGGTCCCGTCCAGCCCAGAGCCCTCTTCACCGCTGGTCCCGTCCAGCCCAGAGCCCTCTTCACCGCTGGTCCCGTCCAGTCCAGAGCCCTCTTCACCGCTGGTCCCGTCCAGCCCAGAGCCCTCTTCGCCGCTGGTCCTGCCCAGCTCAGAGCCCTCTTCATCGCTGGTCCTGTCCAGCTCAGAGTCCTCTTCGCCGCTGGTCCTGCCCAGCTCAAAGCCCTCACCGCCACTGGTCCCGTCAAGCTCAGAGCGCGCTGATCCTGATCCAGAGACTGAGCTTCACGTCACTTCTGCCGATCCAGAGACTGAGCTTCACGTCACGTCAGCCGATCCAGAGACTGAGCTTCACATCACGTCCGCCCATCAAGAGTCTCGTCCCGCCGAGACTGAATCTGTTCCTCTTCCTCTTTCTGCGCCTGTGTCTTCGGACAAGATGGCCGACTCCACGCCTGTGTCTTCGGACAAGATGGCCGACTCCACGCCTGTGTCTTCGGACAAGATGGCCGACTCCACGCCTGTGTCTTCGGACAAGATGGCCGACTCCACGCCTGTGTCTTCGGACAAGATGGCCGATTCCACGCCTGTGTCTTCGGACAAGATGGCCGAAACCACGCCTGTGTCTCAGGACAAGATGGCCACCGCCGAGCCAGTGTCTCAGGACAAGATGGCCGCCGCCGAGCCAGTGTCTCAGGACAAGATGGTCGCCGCCGAGCCAGTGTCTCAGGACAAGATGGTCTCCGCCGAGCCAGTGTCTTCGGACAAGATAGTAGCCGCTGCCACGGTGTCTGTCCCTGAGCCGGTGTCTGTTCCTGTGTCTGTTCCTGAGCCGGTGTCTGTTCCTGTGCCCTGGCCGCCTGAAGGGTCGTCTCCGCCCTGGCCGCCTGAAGGGTCGTCTCCGCCCTGGTCGCCTGCACAGCCTGCTCCGCCCTGGTCGCCTGCACAGCCTGCTCCGCCCTGGTCGCCTGCACAGCCTGCTCCGCCCTGGTCGCCTGCACAGCCTGCTCCGCCCTGGTCGCCTGCACAGCCTGCTCCGCCCTGGTCGCCTGCACAGCCTGCTCCGCCCTGGTCGCCTGCACAGCCTGCTCCGCCCTGGTCGCCTGCACAGCCTGCTCCATTCTGGCCTCCCGTATTACCGCAGTCTCAAGGTCCTCTTCCGCTCCACGGACCTGGCCCTCCATCCCGCCCCCGGATCCGCCTCCGGGCCACCTCCCACCTGGACAGTTTTGGAGCGTCTGGAAGCCGCTCTTTGGGGAGGGGCTATGTAACGATAACCAGCTGGAGTGCCCTTGAAAGCCTCCAGAGGGCACTCCACACCAGACTATCATGTTTCACTCACAAACTACATTTCCCATAACTCACTGCCCGGACTCATCATCACTGATCACATTCACCTGTACCTCATTCACTGATTGCATTCACCTGTCTCATCCTGTTAGTCTGTCTATTTATACCATATTCATTCACTCACCGCGAAGTCTTGTTTGTGTCACACTGCATTTCTGAGTGTTTTCTCTGTTTTCATGTCTCTTGGTTTTTTGGATTTCTTGCCTGTTCCCTGGATTACTCTTTTGGATTGCGCCTTAAATAAAAGCTGCATTTGGATCTGAACCTTCGTGTCTCCGAGCAGTTCGTGACAGTATGTATATATATGTGTGTGTATCTATATATATCAGCTTTCTCTCTCTCTCTCTCTCTCTCTCTCTCTCTCTCTCTCTCTCTCTATATATATATATATATATATATATATATATATATATATATATTTGAAATTAAATATCATTATATTAATATGATTCCTGAAGGATCATGTGACACTGAAGACTGGAGTAATGATGCTGAAAATTCAGCTTTGATCACAGGAATAAATTCTACTTTACAATATATTCACATAGAAAACTTGTAATAAAATTTGTAATGATATTTCACCGTATTATTACCGTTCTTACAGAAATAAATGCAGCCTTGCCCATCACTTCTTTCAGAAACACTCTTAAAAACTGTAATGTGCTAGTTCTATGTAAAGTGAAGAAGCTTTGCACTGTGACCAGTACAAATAAACAAAACTGCTAAGTTATAATACGGGAAGTAATGAATTAATTTGTATACGGGTTCTTGTTCACCTCATCATGAAATCCTCAGAACAGTCTCTAGACGTCGAGAGCTTCGGCCTCTCTCTGTCCTGGACATCTCATCCGCTCCTGCCTCTGTCCCCGTCCACATCTCTCAGCTCATCCTCCTCTTTCCCACCAGACACGGCTGGAGAAAAAAAAGAAAACGTTTGGGGCAAAAAAGAGAGAAATAATTGGATTCCCAGCTTCCACCTCCTCCTTCCCCCACGCGTCGGACACCGCTAATTAACAACAGGGAGAGTCAGAGAAAGCCTGGAGAAAAAATCTGCTGTTTGGATTGAAAAAAAAAAAAAAGGAAAAAAATTTGACCGGCAACATATTGTCTCGTTCACGTCCACACGGGCTAATAACAGCTAGTGGCTGGTGCACGAGAACGAGAAGGCGTCAAAACCTGGCAAAGTCACTCATTCATAAAATCTCAATGTGTGACTATAGCTCTAATTACAACCCACGTCGGCCTCAATTAGACCACAGCCTTTCTCTCGGCGTTAACTCTTAATTAATGTATCGCCGGTTAATTACAGGTTCTGCGCGAGGGGCTCGCTGGGGTTCTCAGTGGGGGGTTTAGGGGGGATTTCTTTACATCAGCTCCGCTCCACAACCAAACCAGCGGCCTACACTGACAGCTGAACACAACACACACTGATAACCAAACCAGCGGCCTACACTGACAGCTGAACACAACACACACTGATAACCAAACCAGCGGCCTACACTGACAGCTGAACACAACACACACTGATAACCAAACCAGCGGCCTACACTGACAGCTGAACACAACACACACTGATAACCAAACCAGCGGCCTACACTGTCAGCTGAACACAACACACACTGATAACCAAACCAGCGGCCTACACTGACAGCTGAACACAACACACACTGATAACCAAACCAGCGGCCGAACACAACACACACTGATAACCAAACCAGCGGCCTACACTGACAGCTGAACACAACACACACTGATAACCAAACCAGCGGCCTACACTGTCAGCTGAACACAACACACACTGATAACCAAACCAGCGGCCTACACTGCCAGCTGAACACAACACACACTGATAACCAAACCAGCGGCCGAACACAACACACACTGATAACCAAACCAGCGGCCTACACTGACAGCTGAACACAACACACACTGATAACCAAACCAGCGGCCTACACTGACAGCTGAACACAACACACACTGATAACCAAACCAGCGGCCTACACTGTCAGCTGAACACAACACACACTGATAACCAAACCAGCGGCCTAACACAACACACACTGATAACCAAACCAGCGGCCTACACTGACAGCTGAACACAACACACACTGATAACCAAACCAGCGGCCTACACTGTCAGCTGAACACAACACACACTGATAACCAAACCAGCGGCCTACACTGTCAGCTGAACACAACACACACTGATAACCAAACCAGCGGCCTACACTCACAGCTGAACACAACACACACTGATAACCAAACCAGCGGCCTACACTCACAGCTGAACACAACACACACTGATAACCAAACCAGCGGCCTACACTGACAGCTGAACACAACACACACTGATAACCAAACCAGCGGCCTACACTGACAGCTGAACACAACACACACTGATAACCAAACCAGCGGCCTACACTGTCAGCTGAACACAACACACACTGATAACCAAACCAGCGGCCTACACTCACAGCTGAACACAACACACACTGATAACCAAACCAGCGGCCTACACTGTCAGCTGAACACAACACACACTGATAACCAAACCAGCGGCCTACACTGACAGCTGAACACAACACACACTGATAACCAAACCAGCGGCCGAACACAACACACACTGATAACCAAACCAGCGGCCTACACTGACAGCTGAACACAACACACACTGATAACCAAACCAGCGGCCTACACTGACAGCTGAACACAACACACACTGATAACCAAACCAGCGGCCTACACTCACAGCTGAACACAACACACACTGATAACCAAACCAGCGGCCTACACTGTCAGCTGAACACAACACACACTGATAACCAAACCAGCGGCCTACACTGACAGCTGAACACAACACACACTGATAACCAAACCAGCGGCCTACACTCACAGCTGAACACAACACACACTGATAACCAAACCAGCGGCCGAACACAACACACACTGATAACCAAACCAGCGGCCTACACTGACAGCTGAACACAACACACACACAACTACAGAAACGAGTGATCTGAAGAGCTGTACATCGGCAGAAGTCACTCAATCAGCAGTTCTTATGAACACATATGTTACAAGTTAGTCATCTCAGTTTTTTCTTCAACATTGCTTATTTAAGTCTGTAACATAAAAAGGTAGATTGGTCTAATTTTAATATGAAAAGTAGAACTGATTAGCCATAACTAATTGCGAGTTGGTCAGACTAGATCTTCAGCCACCGTCTGTGTTCATGCCACTAGTTCAGTTTGACATTAGCATGTTTATAAGATATCAATCATGTCTATCAATAGCATGAAAACACTTGGAACACATAATGAGTGAAATTGTATTTCATCATTTTTTAGAATTGAATGAAAAGTAAATTATTTTAATTTTGTTTGCACTGAGCGTGGCCCAGTTTTAGAAGAACTTTAAGTCACTGTATTTCTGAATAATATTTATATATTGCAACAAAGCTTTTCTAATTTTTTATCTTGTATGAGTGTTTCTTCAACCATGGCCACTTTAGGCCCTGTATTAAATAATAATAAAAAATTTTTTTACCACAAATCATGTATTTAGTTTGTTTCAATTAAATTAAATTTATGAATTTTTTTTAAATTAAAGATTAAGTGAAGATTTAATTTTCACACATAAATATTGTACTGTTTGTTCAGCTTATCATGTATTTAAAAACTAAATTAATATTTAATATTTTCATATTTATATATATATATATATATATATATCTCAAAGTATTTGAAAAATAGAAAAAAAGGACAAAAAATTGTTTGTTGTAATGCTTTTGTATATTAGAAATATATATTTTTAATAGAAATGCACTTTTGAAACACCCATACATAGAGTAAAATCTTTAAATATGATTAAAAATCTGATCTTTTTTATTAAGAATTACATTTATCAATATTTCTCAGTATATACTTAAATTCTGGTCACACTTTAGTTTAGGGTGCAATTCTCACTTTTAACTATTAATTGCGACTTTCGCCTCAATAAACTCCTAATTACTGCGTATTAATAGTTAGTAAGGTTGTTATTAAGTTTAGGTATTGGGTGGATTAAGGGATGTAGAATATTATTATGTGTGATAAGGCATTAATATGTATAATAAACAGACAATATCCTAGTAATAAGCATGCTAATAATAAGCAAATACTTAATAGTGAGAATTGGACCCTAAACTAAAGTGTGGCCAAAATGACACTATCATAAACATTTCTCACAACTAGTCTACCAAATCGGAGTCATTGTTTCCTGGACCTTGCCGCAATGCATTCTGGGATTGCCCACATGCAATCCTGCCTTATAAATGTGCCAGAAAAAGACATAGTGTTTATTTCCCTAATGCAACCACACACTTCCTGTTCAGTGTCTTTTGAAGGGTGTCTTCCATTGTCTTTCCCAGTTCTTGGAAGCAGCGTTGTGGACACCATTTTACAGCTCCTGGAAAAGAGAGAGGGGTCGAGAACAAGAGATCAAGAGAAGCGCAGGAGACATCAATGAGAGAAAGAGGTGGGAGATGGCGAGTGAAAGCGAGGGAACGAGCGAAAGAGGAGAACAAAGCGCGTGTGAAAGAGAGCAAGAGTGAGAGAGGAGGTGAGAGGGAGACGTTTGTAAGTGTGTTCGCGTCCAGAGAGAGCGAGAGAAAGGAGGAGAAAGTCAAGAGAAGAATGAGAGCGCTTTCTCCTGCTGTCCCTGCGCGACAGGTCCCGCTCGCCTTTCCATGTGTTAATTACACATGTAAGGCTATTATAACCCTGCTAGGACTCCCGCTGACTGGGAAAATGAAGGCGGCGTACTCCAGCGCCAGACTCTCACACCGACTAAAGATAATAGTTTCCCTCCTGCATTTTCACAGGCCGCGGTAACTAACTCTGAGACGGAGGCCAGTCGGGGAACACGGTTAGCATGGAAATGTCCGTGTAACTACCTAAGAAAGTGTGTCGTGCGGAGCCTGGTGTTTCATTTAAGCCGTCGCTCTGTTTCCAAAACCTGTGATCCGACTCAAAGCCAGGCGCCTGTGATATCAGGAGTGTGTTTCTGTGCTTTACTGATGCATACGCACACGTTTGGAGATGCTATAGGAGGATTTATTAAATCCTAAAGGTTTTATTTCATTGTTTAGACTTTTGATTTGCACCCGCTGATGATAAAACAGGTGAAAAATCCCACATTGAAGAGATAAGACTCGCAAGACTTTTCCCTAGTTCTGACCAGACAAGCAAGACTCACAGTTTCAGAAACGTCTAATATTTATCATTTTCGATATTTATAAATCTGTCTGTAATATCTGTAATACTGTGGTAGTTTTTTGCAAACACTTTACATTAATGTTTCAATTGTTAAGGTTAGTTAAGTACATCAGTTAATAGTGAAAACTACTAAAGCATTTAATCATTTACCAATCAGTGATTAAAATCTGTTAACATTAGTTTATGAATCTGAACCAACAATGAACAGTTGTATTTTTATTGATAATGTTAACAAAGATTAATAAGTACTGTAACGGATGTATTGCTCATTGTTAGTTACAGTAATATTGGTGAATGCATTACATAACATTAACTAACGTGACCTTATTGTATAGTGTAGCCATTTTTTTATAACTTAATAATAATGCTGTGCGTTAAATGAAACAAACAAAATACATTTTTAAATAAATAGCATTATTTAAAAAAATATATATATTTATGAAATAGTCTAATAAAATGAAGTATGAAAAGTGCCATGAGTTGTGGTAGTATTAACAATTATTAACAATAACATATAATATTGCGGTAAGTTAATAAAATAAACAAAATAAGAATTAATATAAATATTAATAATAAAAATAAGTGCCATGATATTGACAAAGTCATAATTCTGTGGTAGTATTTATGATTAACGTAATAATGGCGTAAGTTAATGTAAGAATTTTTTTTTTGTTGAAAATTTTTTTTTTTATCTTTTAATCTGCTTCTGTAATTTATCTATAGATGTTCTCAAACATGTGAATATGCATCAGTTAAAACATCAGATTGTGGTGTTTTTAGACATAATAATAATAATAATAATACCATGGTATTTGTTTAAGTATCTTAAACAAGCATCTTTTAGCATGGCCTTTTATACCACAGTATTACCATTTGACACCCTCAGTTTTCAAGGGTTTCTGTACAGCATAATTGTTTTACATTATAAATAGTCAAATGAAATGCCGTGCTCCCGATGAAGTGTGTACTTACACTCGTCTGTTGTTCACACGAGGACACAGAATGAAGCCAATAAGCTGAAGATGATCTGATCAACTTCCCTCACAGCAGGGCATGCTGGGATAGCGCTCGGTCGACATCCTGCCCCGGGTCACACGTCTTCATGAATATTCATGATGGAATTTCACAGCTCGCTCTGGATCTGCAGCAATCACAGGATTTAATTCATTCATTAATTATTGTAAGAAATTATCATGTGACTTTATTTTTTTATTTTTAGAAAAGCATTGTTAAGAACAACAATAAGAGCGATGCGCTTGTTTATCATACACATCAAACGCAGCCTCGACTCCTTCAAGGACAAACAAAGCCTGAAATAAGAGCGAGAGAGGGTTTAACTCAGTGTCTTTGTGTTTAAACAGCACAAGGCCATCGGAAAGCTGATCTCGTATTCTCCTGAGCTTCTCCTCATAATGTCTGTTAATCTACAGCTGCAGGGTTCGCAACTGACCTCCTTTTCAGTTTGACGGCAGAAAACGCTGCATATTTCCATCCCTCCTCAAGCTTTGATGAGTTTGATGCGGTTACAGAAGAAGAGGCCGACGCTCATATCACATCTCCTGCATGGACATATACGTTTGAGGAGATTCATTCAGGCTAATAGGCCATCAGATGCTGAAGCAAACCTGTGTGCTTTCATTTTTTCCTTACGCTGCATCACACAACAACCGTTCATCGTGAACCTGGCTGATCGCATATAAAAAAAAAAACGAACCCCCCCCCCCCCCCCCCCGAAAAAAAAAAAAAACAATTAATTAAAATTAAGCTGATGAGCTTGTGATAAAAAGGACAAAAAAGTACTATTAAAGTAATGTTAAAATAATAAAAATAAATAAAATTATATAATAAAATAAAAAGTAGGTTAAAAAATACAAAAAATATGTATAAAAATATTATAATAAAATTACAGGAATGTACTATGATATTGAGTCATGGTAATGTGTATTCATGATAAGTTAATAATATTGCTGTGAGTTAATAAAATAAACAAAAAAATTATGAATATTTGAATTAATTAAATAGAAATCTTATAAAAAATAATATTAATAATTTTAAATATTTTAATATTCGTATAATAGTAATAATAATAAAATAGTAACAATAAAAATAAATATTTAAAAAGTACCATAGTGACAAAGTCATAATACTGTGGTAGAATTTATGATTAACGTAATACAAAATAATGTTTTAAGTTAATAAAATAAACAATATAAAAAAATAAATAATAATACTTCTTCTGTATTATATCTATAGATTTTGTCAAACATGTGAATATGTATCAGATATTTTAGACGTGACAATATAATTATGTGTATCGCGATAACACTTTTTCAATAACACTTTTAAATAAATTCCCATTGGTTAACATTAGTTAATGCATTAACTTACACTGAGCATTACATTTTTTACAGTATTATTTTTAAGTTAAATAATTATTATCATTGTTACTTCATGTCGGCTCAGGTCCATTACATAATATTAACATATGCAACTTTTATTTTTAATAATGTATTAGAAAATGTTGAAATTAACTTTGATAAATGCTTTAGATAGAAGTATTTTGCATTGTTAGTTCTAATGTAACTAATGTTACCAAAGTGTTGCCAAATTCTCCTTCTGTGTTCCACAGGTTCGGACCTCATGAGGGCCAGTAAATAATGGGCGAATGTTCATTGTTCCTTTAAAATGTCCCTTTCAGCCTAAAGTGATGCGAAACCCTATTAAACTGCACTTATCTTGCGGACAGATGTTTTTTTCCCTCTGGCCAGCGGTCGGGCAGGTTCACGAGCGGGGCAGATCTCGACCCGAGACAGAGATTGGCCGGTTCCTGTCGAGCTCCTCGATTAGTGCTGTCAGCCCCACAGCCAAGCTGTTTCTAATGAGACGTGCAGACAGAGAGATGTCGCGTCCACGGGTGGCCCTCTCACTCGAAAATGAGACTGGTCGACACGTACGTGTGACAGGGAAGGTGGGAAAGGTGACAGAGGACGGGGGTGGATGTCACGGGGGGCGGGGGGGCGAGACGGGTCAGCCGAGGGCTGCCAGAAACATGAGATGAGTGACAGGTGAAGCGGGTGAAGAGATGTCAGGGAGCCGTGGCGTCTGCCATCCCAGAGACATGAGTGGATAATTACATGGTCAGTGATGTTGCTCGGCCTCTCCAGCCTCTTTATTTCCCGGCTTCTTCTCGCACGGGTGAACCTCCGCGAGGCCTGTGGGAAAGAGAATAATACTGATTATTGAGCAAAATAATACAACTTACATGTACACGCCAGCACAGGCTCGTTGGGAAATTACGTATATTACGTTGCTTGCATGTTTTGTGACACTCGTAAGATTAAGGGCCCTATCTTACACCCGGAGCAATGCAGCGCCAGGCGCGGCGCAAGTGTGTTTTGCTAGTTTCAGCCCGACGCAGTTATCATTTTCACGTCCTGCGCCACGTTGTTTAAATAGCAAATGCATTGCACCCATTTGTGCACCCATGGGCTGCTGGTCTGAGAACCAGGTGTGTTCAGACGTATTGTTGGAGCGTTGCTATTTTGAGGAACAGAAATAGACTGAGCCGTTGACCAACTGAAACCTGGTCTAAAGTCAATGGCACAATATTATTTTTTTGTTATTTAAAGGGAGCAATATGTTAGTAATCATCTATAGGCGGGTCCACAATGCGTGTAAACTCTGCTTATTACACACACACACACACACACACACACACACACACACACACACACACACACACACACACACACACACACACACACTCTGCTTATTACACACACTCTGCTTATTACACACACACACACACACACACACACACACACACACACACACACACACACACACACACACACACACACACACACACTCTGCTTATTACACACACTCTGCTTATTACACACACACACACACACACACACACACACACACACACACACACACACACACACACACTCTGCTTATTCCACACACACACTCTGCTTATCACACACACACTCTGCTTATCACACACACACACTCTGCTTATCACACACACACTCTGCTTATTCCACACACACTCTGCTTATTACACACACACACACACACACACACACACACACACACACACACACACACACACACACACACACACACACACACACACACACACACACTCTGCTTATTACACACACACACACACACACACTCTGCTTATTACACACACACTCTCTGCTTATTCCACACACACTCTGCTTATTACACACACACTCTCTGCTTATTACACACACACTCTGCTTATTACACACACACTCTGCTTATTACACACACACTCTCTGCTTATTCCACACACACTCTCTGCTTATTACACACACACTCTCTGCTTATTACACACACACTCTCTGCTTATTACACACACACTCTGCTTATTACACACACACACTCTCTGCTTATTCCACACACACTCTCTGCTTATTACACACACACTCTGCTTATTACACACACTCTGCTTATTACACACACACTCTCTGCTTATTCCACACACACTCTGCTTATTCCACACACACTCTGCTTATTCCACACACACTCTCTGCTTATTACACACACACTCTGCTTATTACACACACTCTGCTTATTCCACACACACTCTCTGCTTATTACACACACACTCTGCTTATTACACACACACTCTCTGCTTATTACACACACACTCTGCTTATTACACACACACTCTCTGCTTATTACACACACACTCTGCTTATTACACACACACTCTCTGCTTATTACACACACACACACACACACACACACACACACACACACACACACACACACACACACACACACACACACACACACTCTGCTTATTACACACACACACACACACACACACACACACACACACACACACACACTGCTTATTAAACACACACTCTGCTTATTAAACACACACTCTCTGCTTATTCCACACACACTCTCTGCTTATTACACACACACTCTGCTTATTACACACACACTCTCTGCTTATTACACACACACTCTCTGCTTATTACACACACACTCTGCTTATTACACACACACTCTCTGCTTATCACACACACACTCTGCTTATTACACACACACACACTCTGCTTATTACACACACACACTCTGCTTATTACACACACACTGCTTATTACACACACACTCTGCTTATTACACACACACACTCTGCTTATTACACACACACACACACACACACACACACACACACACACACACACACACACACACACACACTCTGCTTATTACACACACAGGGACGCACAGCAGCACACAAAAATGCCAAATATTAAAAATAAAAGGATTACAATGTAAAAGATTAATATTGTGCACATAAAGCTTGTCTCGTAGATCTTTAACCTCGCGCGCGAGCAGAGCTCTGGAGAAGCGTTCAGATGAGACTCTGATTGGTTTATTGGACGTTACTCCCTAAACACACCCATTACTGAGAATAGGGACAACCATTTTCCAACCATTTTTCCCGTCGTTAAACTAGCAAAAGTGGATTGGGACACGCACTAAGTGCACTTTAGACCATGCGCTTAGATTGTTAAAATAGGGCCCTAAATGTTCAGTGAGTGACGCACAGTTTCTTCAGTAAATGTACTATAATGCATCGAAATGTCTAAAAACATGGTAATATCATAGAGGTCTTTGGTAATTTATCCATAATCATTCTCATTCTTAGACTTCACACATATCAGAACTATCAAACTCACGCAGATAACGGACAAAGATTTGCTTTATTTTCAATACCGACCTATGCCTTGTCAATGGACCAGTTTGGGTCACATAATTATTCAATTATTTGTATATATTTTATTGATCTATTTCTATTTATAAATATGTGCAGATTCAGGCACCGCACATGCTTCACAACATTATTAGTTTTAGTCTTTTGTCACTAATCTTTTGCTTTAGTGCACCACTAAGAAATACCCATTTTAGATTTCCAAATCATCCAGTCAGTCTAGGATTACATGAAGCGATTGAGAATATAGAAGAACTGTGTGCAAGCGTACCTTGGAAAAAGCTGTTTTAGAAGCAAAGAGATGTTATATAAAAACTATTCATGCCATTATATAAAAAATAAATAAAAAAAACACTTTAGTTTTCCCTTTCCTTTAAAAACATCCTTAGTGCATTTTTTCCGAAAATGCTTAAAACCTTTCAAAACATTAGTTTGCATGACAGTTGTTTTGAGCATTTTGGAGAAGTCGCCACAGTTCTTCTCTGGATTAACTATAAGGCTTTAGTCTCCGTTGCTTCATATGTACAAAATTTGCAAAAGGATTGTTTGGAAATGTAAAATGTTTCCTACAACACATTAATGCAAAAGATAACTGTATACTGAACAGCACTGTATATACAGTAGAAGCATGTACTAAAGCTTGGGATGAGTATGATAAAAAAAAAAGAAATTACTTTTGCAAGATGCATTAAATTGATCAAAAGTCACAGTAAATACATTTATGTTATAAATGATTTATACTTCAAATAAATGCTGTTCTTTTGAACTTTCACAAAACAATCATGAAAAAAAGAAGTATCATAATAATCAGAAATGTTTCTTGAGCAGCAAATCTGAAAATTAGAATGATTTGACACTGTGACACTGAACACTGGAGTAATGACGCTGAAAATTAATAAATAATAAATTAATTTTAAAATATATTCAAGTGGAACATACTTTTTTAAATTATAATCAGAGTTCCCACAGCTTGGTTAAGTTCAAATTCAAGGACCTTTCAAGGACTTTCCAGGTCCAATACCCTCAAATTCAAGGACTTAATGTGGGGACACATATCAAGAGAGAGCAAGGTTACATCGTGTTGCCTCGTAAGATACATTGTTACAGTTTTCATGTGTCAAACACAACTATGCAAAAAAGCTTTTTTTGCATTTATTTTTGGCCATATGACAGAGATCTGATATTCTATTTGTCGTATTTCTGTTTTGCGGTATATATAATATATATATAATATACAATATTCGGTACATCCTATTCTGTATTCTAAAATTATCTGATATTAAATGCATGGATTTATTGAAAAGAATTAGGCTCATGTAACCAGAAAGATATATGTATGAATATGCTTTTAAGTTTTTAAAAATAAAGTGCAAGATTACATTCTTTGTAATCTTCTTTGTTGAGCCAAATATTTTGAAACTTGCATTTTCCAGGCAATGTGTGTCTGTGAAACGTCGAGGTACCATCGTAATAGTTTTGTGCGTACGTAACGCGAAACACGTAGCGTAACGAATAAATGCGCGTAACTAACGTAAATCAAGCAAGCTAGTGTGCATAGGCCACGAAGTGTTGGCGAAATAACACATTAGCGGACCGGAGGGAATAATATGGAATTTTTTTCCAGAAAACTTCTTGCACAAAATAAATTCAAGCACTTTCAAGGACAAGTATGTTAATTTTCAAAAACTTTCTAGGGCCTTGAATTTTATTTTTTCAGATTCACAAACTTTCAAGGATTTCAAGGACCTGTGGGAACCCTGTATAATATAATATGTCATAATATTACAGTATTTTTGATGGAATAAATGGAGAGCATAAGAGACTTTGTTCAAAAACATTAAAAAATACATTAAAAAAATCGCACCGACCCCAAACTTTTAAACATTAGCCTACTGGATCAGTATTGGCCAATAAAAGAAGCACAGAGTTGCATATACTAAATTATATATAGTGCTAAAATACGACCACCATTCATTTTTCATATGTTCTTCAACACAAATCACTACCGGACGTGTTTGTAGTTACTTTGAGCCTGTCGAACGTGTGGAGATCACAAAGATCTCTCTCATCCTCACACGTTTGTTTCATCTGGAGAGAATGATCTCTTTCTTGCCACAGCGCTCCGACGACATTCCCGTCCTTCAATGCGCTCCCGTTCCATCTGCCCACAAGACTCATGGGATTTCCCTCGGAGTTCTTTCATGTCCAACAGGATATAAGACAGGAATCTCAGATAATGCCGGTGTGGATGAGAGAGGCACACGCTACGGGAAGTCCACCTCAGAGAAAAGTGTGTGTTCCTCCTTTAGCACGATGTCAGCCGGTAAACGACGAGCATATGCTGGAGAGGAGAGTCCAGGAGTTCAGATGTTCACTGCAGGACATTCACAGAAGAGTCAGAAGAGGACATTTGGTGTGCAGAACTAAGAGTTTTAGTGCACTTACCTGGTCACATTTGGTGGAGTGCTGCTCATAACATCCAACATCAGTTTCAAGATGGTTGGACTTGTAGAAAAAGGACAAAAAGCAACATTATAACTTAGGATGCATAATTGGTTATACCTGTACACTCAGCAAGTGCCAAATGTGTGCACAATTGGATCTTGCCAGCAAGCTCAGTCAACATAATACATGTTTTAAACTAAAATTAAAAAGACCAAGAAGTGATACGAACAATTTAAATCAAAGTCTAACACACTGTCCACAAAGAAAACATCTGTTGACCTGTAAGAGTGGAAAAATGAGGATGACAAAGTTGTTTTTCTGCAGATCTCAATGAAGTGACACGTAAACCACCAAAATGCAATAATAATGAAGGAAATCTAAGTTTAGTGTCTAGACTTTTGACAGCATGTGCTAAATTGATCAATTCAAATCTAAACTGTGACAGAAAGTAGTCTTTGATAATGTCTAAATATGCATGCAAATGCAGTGTGCAATAAAACACTGTTCTCAGCAACAAGGATTTATCCAACCCTGTTTCATTATTTTTTTTATGATGGATAAATTGCAGAAATATTTATTTAATTGAGATATATATACAAAGCTCTGAACTTTGATAAAGAAGAGAAACTCTGGCTCTTGAAAGCTTGAAGAGTCAGCTCCACCATTTCATATTAATGCTCCCAACAACCACCCAGAACACCTTAGCAACAACCTAGAAACCACCCAGAACACCTTAGCAACAACCTAGAAACCACCCAGAACACCTTAGCAACAACCTAGAAACCACCCAGAGCACCCTAAAATATCTCTCTCTCTCTCTCTATATATATATAAATATATAAATTACCAGTAATTACAAATGTAATCAATAACAAAAACATTTTAAATAAATATAAGCATAGAAACATTTTTTGTTTTTAATATTTTTCACTATTTAAAAAAAAACAAAAAAAAAACTAAATAAACCAATAAAATAATTAATTAAAAAAATATTGAAAGCACACGATATTTAAAATTAATGCACTGACATGTGGGAAATAATATCACTGTCATAGGGACAAAAAATGTTTTACAATAAAAATAATGCAAGCTTAATGGCTTTTTGGATCATTTTGGACTCTATCTGTACCTATTTGTGAATAAACATACTTAAGATGTCATTTTGGCTGATTTCGTTCTTGATTGTGTTGAAACTCTTTCTACTTCTATAACACAAATCCCCTTTTTACAACCCCCTTTCCGTTTCCAGCAGGGAGAATCCCATAAAGATGTGTAAGAAATGTCGGACAAAATAAACAGCAGAAACATGAATACGGTACATTAACAGATCGATGCGGAGTCAATGCATGGGCGACTCAAAGCGTCTGCTTGCACTCCAAAAAACCTTTCCTTTTGACTCTGCTCCTGTGGAAATCATTATTCATATCCAGACACATTCTTTTATTGTAACACATTGGTTAGTAAATAAATAAATAAATAAACACCACCCTGGAAAAAGCCCCCACAGTAGTTACGCTCTGAGCTTTGATAAAAGAAGAGAAACTCTGGCTCTTGAAAGCTTGAAGAGTCAGCTCCACCAGTCGAACAGAAGAGCCCTACAGCGAGCCACGCATTCGCTCCTGCATGGTGGGCCCAAATCAATACACATTAACAGCTTAAAAGAAATGGGAGAGAGGGGCTGCGTTTACGCACCGCATCTCAATAATATCGACGGGTATGTGGTATTATATTTGTAAGAGAGAGGCAAAGAAAGACCTTGAGAGCTGCACCATTGTATTGATGGGCTTTTGCTCTTTGCCAAAGAGGAAGCACTTTCCAGCCCGCTCTTTAATCTGAAGCAGGTCTGATGGGACTCGAGGAGGAAGACTTCAGAGCGTGCAGCGGGGGAAAAAAGCAAGCCCCGCTTTCTCTGCGTAATGACGAGAAAGAGGAGGAATGATAAAAACCAAAAAATACAAAAACAAACAAAGCTGAAAGAAAGCATCAGTACAGTTGGGCTGATGAGAGATGTCCGTGAGTGTTATTGTGCATGAACGCTCGTAAGTGCATGACAAGACGTCTATAAAAGCAGAGCGGAAATATGGACAAAAATGTTCTGGTCTGGCAGATTCTTCTAGCAACAAGACAACAAGAAGTTGAACTAATATTTTCAAAACATGGACTGAAGACAATCATAGTCAATGGGGTTTGCTGAGGTGAGACTCACAAGTACTAGTGCTCACGGTGATTTGACGAGACCTCTAACAGTTAGTGTTAAAGTTCAAATCACAACTGCATAGAAAACCCTAGAAACCACCCTGAACACCTTAGCAACTGCATGGCAACATCCTAGCAACCAGCCGGAACACCCTTGAAACTGACTGCATAGTAATGTCCTAGCAAACAACCCAGAACACCTTAGTAAATGCATAGCAACACCCTAGCAACCACTCAGAACACATTAGGATTTGCATAGCAATGCCTCCACCAACCACTCAGAACAGAACACATTAGCAATTTCATAGCAATGCCCCCAACAACCACTCAGAACACCTTAGCAACACCCTAGCAACCTTCCAGAACACCGCAGCAATTTCATATTAATGCTCCCAACAACCACCCAGAACACCTTAGCAACAACCTAGAAACCACCCAGAGCACCCTAAAAACTGCTTAGAAACCACTAGCAACCAATCCGAATACCTTAGCAACTGCATAGCAACATCCTAGCAACCAGCCGGAACACCCTAGAAACTGACTGCATAGCAATGCCCTAGAAAACATCCGTGAACACCTTAGCAACTGTATAGCAAAGTCTTAGCGACTACCCAGAACACCTTAGCAACTGCATAGCAACACCCTAGCGACCACCCAGAACACTCTAGAATCATGCCGAAGAGTTTAACACTCCAAATGTCTTCAGAAAATGCTAAATTCTAGTTAAAGTACAGTGCAGAAGTATGGGGAATTGAATGTATAATCACATTTTGTGGGCCAAATAAACTGATGTTCATCTATGAATATTTTTATGCTTTTAATATGTTCCCTAAAGATTCAAATATTGTACAAAAAAAGCCATCAACAACATAATAAGTATAAGCGCCTGTGCTGTTTCGGTGCAAGACCCTTGGGCGAGGCTCTAGAGGGCCAGCAGGGTAAATGCTCCTGTCCCTCACTGGGGTGGTAAATAGACCATGTGATGTGGCAAGAAACCCTGTAACCCCCACAGGGGAGCGGATCCCCTCCCTCACTGCACTCTGATACCCCTCCTCGCTCCACTGGCTGTGAGACCCTCAGCATTCCTCCAAACCATCCGCACTAAACCGGCCCGCACACACACCCCATCATGGCACAGACACGCCCACGAGTCACCCTGGCCTTTAGGGATCAGGCTAGCCATGGTGTTTGCCACACACACACACACACACACACACACACACACACACACACACACACACACACACACACACACACACAGCAGCACTGGGTCACCGCTCAAGCCCACTGACTGACCCGACAAAAGCCGACAACTGCTCTCTGTCTGTTAGCATTAGGGCGGCCGCAGCTGAAGCAAGGTTAATCTTCCCACTTTATTTGGGGGTTTTGGATTCTGTGACCCGCTCTGAACACACTGCTCCAGCCACCTGTAGACTGGAATGCTTTCAGAACCAAAGAACAGATCAGAGTTCTGGAGGAAAACTATGAATCGTAGTTAAAATTTTATATATATATAGCAACTTTACATAGTTAAAACAACCTTAACAATGTGTGTGTGTGTGTGTATATATATATATATATATATATATATTTTTTTTTAATCTACGATTCATTGTTTTCCTCCAGAACTCTGATCTATTCTTAGATCAGAGCAACTTTACATAGTAAAAACAACCTTAACAATATATATATATATATATATATACACACCATATTTATGTATTACATTTTTCTCCAATGTACTTCAAATAATACCATAGTAGTATTAAAGAAATCTTTGCAGTATCATATGCAAATACTATGGTACACAGATTTTAGTACCGTGGCATATATCAAAGTACTATTGTATACCATGGTATCGCTTTTGTGAAGGATGGTCCAAAATCCTACTATTTTTGACCTACTTTTTGGTAAGTGGATGTCGCTGTGGTCCTGAATCAAGATGACAAAGACAGATGTAAATAAAACGCTTCCTGAAGTCTCTTTCTGCTTGTTCCTCCTACACACACACACACACACACACACACACACACACACACACACACACACACACACACACACACACACACACACACACACACACACACACACACACACACACACACACACACACACACACACACACACACACACACAGGGCCTGAGCTTCACTCCTGTGGGATTTTCAAGGGCAGTATTTCAAAGAGCCATGCTGTGCTTACATCAGTCAGAGAACAGTGGAAGAACCAGGATTATGGGTTTGAACCATGAGCGCTCAAACACACGATTAGCGCCAGATTCATGGCTTTAATGATTTTGCATGTTAATTTCTCATTTTTTCGACATGCACATTAAAGGCACAGTATGTAAGTTTTCAACTCTTATTCAAATGATGCCGTGAGTGAGTGTGGAATCATGGGAGTTGTCGTCTTCAGCGCCTCTGCCGATGTAAAAGCGATGTAAAAGCACAGAAATCGTGTCATGGATGAGCTAATATATTACAGATTTATTAAGCAGGGCATGTTCTTATTATGCTTATATGCCGCAGTCGCCGCTGACGCTCCTTTCGCTTTGTTGTTTATGTTTATTTTGCGATTAAAGTTACATTTAAAGTGCGCCTCCTTCTTCCCTGAACTTGAACTTTGTTACAGTTGCGTTCGATCACTTAAACCAACATTATTTTATTTAATTCCAATAAAACACCCACAAGTGCTGAATTACTACTCGTACAGGTCACTATCAATATCATATTAATAAAAGCTGGATGACTTGTGTTGCTAAATGGCATCCAATTCATTTAAAGCAGTGGTTCCCAACCTTTTTTTGTCTGAGACCCCCTTTTTCCCAAGAAAATATTTTAGGGCCCCCCTTCACATTTAATGATATTGATATGCTCTTGTACAAAATATGATGTTTTCAAACAAACGGCATGTTTACTATAAACAGATATGTTTATGCACAAATAATAGCCTATAATATTGAAAATACAATAACAAAGGCCATTAGTAAGCCTAGGAGTAGCCTATAAATTTGCCCTTTTTTAAATGCAATAACAAAAATATCAGTATTCACACTTGTGTGTAGGTAAAAAAAGAATGAATATAGGCTATTACTAAATGACTTCTGTCTGGGGCCTCAATACTTGCATGTTATTTGTGAGGCTTTATCAATGTGAGGCTTTATTTTTGAGGCTTTTGGCGCTATAGCGAGCGATAATAAACTTGCGTTTATTAACAGAATAATGCGTCTTTCGGAAGAACATTGTAGCCGGAACTACTTCTCTCTCTGTGTGCGTCTATGACGAGTCACACAGGTACTGGGCTACTCCGCAGTAGCAGCGATCCGAACCAGGGTAAAATAGTCCCAATGTAATCACTTATTATAGGTGTACCATAGTGATTCAGGATAAGACAAAAACACGGTTTGGAAAATGGATTCATGATGAACTCGCTCATTATATAAATTGTGAACAGAAAAAAGTTAAGGACTTTTATTTAATGCAAATTGCTCAAAACTTTTCAAAATATGACGCGACCCCCCACAGAGCTCGCTGAGGCCCCCTTGTGGGCCGCGACCCCCCTGTTGGGAACCAATGATTTAAAGCATTGTGCGGTGGAGAAAATGCTTTTATTTTATTATTATTTTATTACTGTTACTATAAATAAAGCTCTTTCTGATTATGCCATGTAAGCCACTTGACAGAATAGTGTTGTCTGATTTACTTTTTTTTTTTTTTTTTTACAAACATGTGAGACGTAAATCAAGAAAACAAGAGATGCACGCAATAAGACTAACCGTGTTGAGCTATAAAACAATGATTCGTTTTCTGTTAATAAAGGTATCTAAACAGCTGCTCATCTGTCTAATAAAACGCATAATGGGCCCTATTTTAACGATCTAAGCACATGGTCTAAAGCGCACAGCGCAAGTTCACTCAGTGCGTGTCCGAATCTACTTTTGCTAGTTTAACGACGGGAAAAATGGTCGGCGCTCCCGGCGCATGGTCTAAAAGGGTTGTCCCTATTCTCTTAATGAGTAATGGGTGTGTTTTGGGATTTACGTGCGTTAAACCAATCAGAGTCTCATCTCCCATTCCCTTTAAATGCCAGTTGCGCTCGTGCCATGGCGGATTCGCTATTTACATGACGGAATTTGATAGTGGAAAGACCGAACGCGTCTCCAGAGCGGAAACGGATCTGCTCGTGCGCGAGGTAAAAGTGCACAAGCAGAACATCTACAGGACAAGCCGGATTCCACCATATCTTTATGTACACAATAATAATCTTTTATTTTAAATATCTGGCATGTTTGTGTGCTGCTGTGCGTCCCTGTGTGTGTAATAAGCAGAATGTACATGCGTTGTGGACCCGCCTATAGGCGCACATTACTAACGCGCTCTTTAAATAAAAACAAAAAAGATTGCGCCATTGACTTTAGACCAGGTTTCAGTTGGTCGATGGCTCAGTCTATTTCTGTTCCTCAAAATAGCAACGCTCCAACAATGCGCCAGAACACACCTCGTTTTCAGACAAGCAGCACATGGGCGCACAAATGGGCACAAATGCATTTGCTATTTAAACAACGTGGCGCAGGACGTGAAAATGATAACTGCGTCGGGCTGAAACTAGCAAAACACACTGCGCCACACTTAGGGTTGGGTACCGAAACCCGGTTCCAATAGGGAACCGGTTCCGACGTAAACGGTAGTAACCAGACCGAATAAGAACGCAACTTTCGGTGCCTGATTTCAGTGCCTGACTTTTTTCACCGCCCCCTATAAAACATCTCGCGGCACGAATGATTCAATAACAAAACATCTCCAGTTAACCAGCAGAGCATTCATTTCGTTCGTTTGTTAAATAAGAGACGATCTAGCGCTGAAAATTCTTTTCTCTTGTGGCTCGCGCACACCGCACTCGGACGCGCGCTTCAATACGTTGCAGAGATCGATCTATTTATGAGGCGCCGTCTATATAAGAGTATGTGCTTGGAGAGTTTGTGTGTGCGTGCTCGTGTCTCAGATGAGTATGTGCGCGAGTTTGTGTGTGTGTGTGCTCGCGTCTCAGATGAGTATGTGCGCGAGTTTGTGTGTGTGTGCGTGTGTGTGTGTGTGTGTGTGTGTGTGATGTGCTCGCGTCTCAGATGAGTATGTGCGCGGTTTGTGTGTGTGTATGTGTGTGTGCGTGAGCGACTTTAGATGTGACGTTGTGCATTTCATATAGTTGGAGCATTCAGCAGTATACTGCTACATGTATGTGTGACTACTTAGTATGTGTATGCAAGCGTTTTATGTGTGCGTGAATGAAGTTCGATTTAAGCCCTAGGCGGCGCCTCATATCTATTCGTTCTGGTGAAATCACAACATATAATGCACACAAAGTGTCCCTGCTTGATATACAACCACTGATGAGCATTATCGGTTTAAAAAAACTACGCATGCGGATTAGAACCCAAAACCTCTGACATTCTTGACTAAAGTTCAAGTTCAGCTGCAGTGTTCCTCTTCGGGTAAGTCTAGTATTTTAATGCCAACTGCAAATCTTGCATATCAGGTATGAAGTATATCAAGTATATTTATATGAGGCTATACTTTGTGTGTCAGATATTTCTCTGTTTTGTAAAAGTCTATAATATATAATATGTAATATAATTGATATATAATATATATAAATAATATTAGAAGACAACATTTTTATCTTAACTTAAGTGTTTTCGGCTACATCAGCACAATTTTTAATTTAATCAGAAATCAGAAAATCTTTTTCAGAAAACACACACAGATATTATTTTTTTGATAAAGTGTGTGCAGTTTCGTTTTCTTAAGTACCGGTTTAAGAACCGTTTAAGCACCGGAACCGTTTGAAAAATACAGAGTAGGTACTGGTATCGGATAAAACCCAACCAATACCCAACCCTAGCCACACTGTGCATTGCGCCAAAGAAGATATTTTGAAAAATGTCGGTAACCAAACAGTTGATGGACCCCATTGACTTCCATAGTATTTTTTTTTCCTATTATGGAAGTCATTGGGGTCCATCAACTGTTTGGTTACCGACATTTTTCAAAATATCTTCTTTTGTGTTCAGCAGAAAAAAGAAATTCATACAGGTTTGAAACAACTTGAGGGTGAGTAAATGATGACAGAATTTTCATTTTTGGGTGAACTATCCCTTTAAAGCATCTTTAGTGTTTCCATGGTTTCTCGGGAAGTAAAAAAAAAATCGAGGGTAACACGGATATGACGCCATTGACACTGGTTAAAATTGCTGATTTATCTGGATTTAAAAATTGTTGGAAACATTTGGGATAATGTAAGTACTCAAGTCAACAAAATATACGGATAACATTGCTCTAGTGGTTTTTGGATATTTTAATCTAAAAAAAATCATACATATTGTGCCTTTAAGTTTCATGAGCAGTAAAAATAGACTAAATTATCTTAATATATATTTAGTGATTTCATCTATTTTCACAGACAATCGCATTTGTGGGACGCTTACATATTCCTCTGCCATTATCACCTTCTGTTTGTTGTAATCTCACAGATTTTGGTGTGAAGCGGAGCAGAAAACAAACCAACAAAAAACATCAAGAAGCCCGTTGATACTCATTAACGGAAACTTCATGTGGGAAATCGGTTGCTCAGCAGAGGAAATATCCAACCTTGAGTTCCTTTCATTAACCCTCCATGTTTATTCATTAATGCTGCCTCTTACACTTTCAACACAAGCTGAGAACAACCAACTGATACACAACACTATGTTTTTCTTTCTCTCTATAAACAAAGAAACACTGTGTTGTGGAAGACGTGTTTGTCTAATGGTGACACGCACACATGGACTAATCAACTCCTCGTTTGCAGTTCTGAGCGGTTCTTCAACCTTCTTTCCAGCTGTTACAGCAAACAAACTTCAAACGAAACTCAAGGACTCCAGTTCCTCTTCAAAAGTAGGTTAAAAAGGATCTTATCTGTTGCAGTCTCCTTATAGTGCCTCTTTAGTCAGGATGTATAAGTAAAGAAAGACTTTTAAGCATACCTTTATATCTTAATCACCATCTGACAGTGACACGCTCTATTCAGACTATATACAGATCTTGAAATCTGGAGATCGCACAAGCATTATGGAGCACAACATCTCTCAATCTGTTTTACCATCTATCCATCTTTCTGTTTATCTAGCAACCACAACACCCTTTTCACTATACCAACATCCAGCAACACACTTGCTGCGTCTAAAATCACATTCTGTATAGTAGATACCACATTTGGTTTGAAAATTACTTCGCAACCATTAAAAAAAGTATGTTCTATAGTATGAATGTGTGTAGTATGAATGAAATCCAGACGTACTACATCCACAATGTTGTCAGTGTCTTATGAGCTTGTGCCATTCATAAATCCTCAAATCCTCTAATCCTCTAAAGTGTCCATCGAATGCACACTTCAGAATCTCACCGGAAGTACTAGGACATCCGAGTACTTCTCCTCGACTGTTTTATGAACACTATGAATTTGTCGACTCACACACTGTTTTTCACCTACTATATAATACAGAAGCAGTAGGGATGTTCGGAAGCATGTTCGGCTTGTGTTCAGGGTAACGCATTACAAGTAATGCCAGTAAAGTAATCAGATTACTTTTTAAAGTAACTAGTAAAGTAATGCTTTACTTTAAAATGTAAAAAAAAAAAAAACAAGCAAGCCCAGCCCAAAATGAGAAAAAGTAATGCAAAAGTAACATGTAACGTATATGTAATGTAAAAGTAATGCATTACTTTCCATTAAAAGTAACTAAGTAACACAATTAGTTACTTTTTTAGGGAGTAACGCAATATTGTAATGCATAGTGAAACTATTATAAACTTACAGATACTTTTAAACATTAATATAATGTTTGCCTTTTTAGTTTTAGTTAACAACACATATTTGATATAAAATATATTTATATAAAAGGCTACATCATCAAATCAAACTGGAAATTGAAAATATTTCACTCAGAAAGTGCAACATGCAATATGGCAGAATAAGTCCTGCCTTCTAAATAAAAGAGCCAATCGGCAACTGGTAAAGTCATAGTGTCACTGCAGCTGCTGTTTGAAGCTCCGGCTGGCATTGGTTCTTCACATGTGCAATGGCCGGTCTGGCCTGAAAAATGAATTTTTTGGTCATGATTTGAGTGTTTAGAAACAACATTTACAAGACCGTTGCTGTCAGATTTCATTGGTGATTTCAAATATGATATTTAATCGTAAACTTGGAGAACAGCTTTTGGAGAATTGGATGTCTCAAAGAGATAGGAGCTGCACTTGCATGACTTCAAAGATGGCCGCCGAGTCAAACGATTTGCCTGGACTTCGGTAAAAGTCATCGTTTTTATTAGCAACCCATTTTATATCCGTAACGCACCACATT
>NC_138737.1:2667759-2687759 GCF_965113295.1 Leuciscus leuciscus
ATCCTCTTACAAGCTCTCTCTCTCTCTCGGCCTCTGTCTGCAGATCATGACACCTTTACATCCACATGCCCAGCAAACCCCCGGGGACCAGTGACCGAGCGCGTAACACGCCCCACTGGCTCCTCTGTGGCGCGCCGTCTTGTGTAAACATATAAGTTTATTTAGTGTGAAGGGCCCGTGGAGTTGGATGCTCTTGCCCCAGTAGGAGATCTTCATAAAGGCTTGTCCTCCCTGACAGAGACACATCAGACATGAGAGGTGAGTTAAGGCCAGAGGAGACCGTACAACCGCTCTAGATATATGGATCAATCTCACAGGTTTCAGACATGTTGTATTTTACAACTTTACAATCAATTAATAAATCCAATTTCTTAAGTTAAAACCAATAAACATACATACACACACACACACATATATATATATATATATATATATATATATATATATATATATATATATACATACATATATACACACACATATATATATATATATAAACTTTAGTATTTTCACACACAAATGGTTTTAAACCAGTTATTTATATCTTTTGCTGTAGTGTTTCAGTAATATCAGTTTACATTTCCAAACATTCCTTTTGCCATTAATTGTAATAATCCAGTGAGATTTGTGTTTGCACAAGGAGTCTGACAACAGCCGGTCTGATCTGATCTCACCATCATCGAGTCCGTCTGTGATTACATGAAGAAACAGAAGAAACTGAGACAGACTAAATCCAGAAGAACTGCGGGAACGTCTCCAAGACGCCTGAAGAAACCGACATCCAAAGCTACAGTACTGTGAGAAGTTTGTGTAAAAATGCTGTAAAAGTGAGGATGCTTTCAAAAATAATATCATAAATCGACTTTATTGATCGATTAACTTTCTCAAATAAATTTGGTGTGACCACCCTTTGTGTTTAAAACAGCTTTTGTCCAGGTACACATCGTTTTTCAGGTAGCTTTGCAGGAAGGTTTCCTCAGGCGTCTTGGAGACGTTCCCGCAGTTCTTCTGGACTTCTGGATCACAGACGGACTCGATGATGGTGAGATCAGATCAGACCGGCTGTTCTCAGACTCCTTGTGCATACACAAATCTCACTGGATTATAATAATATATATTGTATTATTATATTATATTATATATTGTATACGATTAATGGCAAAAAAATGGCTTAAAACCATTTTTTTATTTTTTTTATTTTTTTTTATACTAATGCCTCAGACTTTTGCACAGTATATATACCCAAAAGATCAAGTCTCTTAAAAAATAATATCAGGAAGAGCTTTTGAACTATTTCCTGTTTGGAATGAAAAATTAAAGCACAAGGTTTTGGCAAACCTAAGGTTCTGAAAACATCATTATAGCACATTTAATATTGCCTATCGTCAAGGATGCAACCAAATATTCAAGACTGGGTAAAGATAAAATTGTATGAAATATGAAAGTAGAGGATCAGACCACCTCAATTTCTATGATGGTCACAGCCTATTAATTTTAGTCCAGCAGAGTATCACTGTTATCTAGTATAATACCAGTGCGTGAAATGAGCAGTACAGACCCTAAAGGTTAAAGGTCATCTTTGTTCGCGTGAGCCCAGCAGGTGTTTGACTGCAACGACAATTACACAAAATTAACAACAAAACAAAATCAATCAAATGCCAGTGACATCTTCATCATCACAGTGAAATCAATATGTTAGTTCAGGAGAATAACAATGTTAGCATGTATAGATTCATAAACATCACTCATCTGACCAGTCGCAATCAATTAACCTTAACTACAGAGATGCATATTAACCAGTCACTGAATATTAGTCTGATTTTGCATGAATCACCAGTGTATGTCACTCTAAAGACAAAATAGGTTCATAATCTTTCATGAAAATGCAACTCTTTGCACCTCTGAAATGACCTTTATGTTATCAGAACTGTGAGAATAATATTAACCAATATCATAATATGAACCGATACTGAGAGAGAAGTTAAACGAGGAACCTCAGTGTCCTGCTCTAATGCTGCATCTTCATGATTTCGCAGTGTCATCATAAGTCCTGACTCAAGCGTTTGCTGATTTCTGGACGGAGACTTCCTGGCCTCCCGGGACACTCGTCTCGTTTTGAGTCGGAGCTGTTTTTGGAGCGTGTCTCTGGGCTGTTGTCAAGCAGATGGAAGACATTAAGACAGACAGACAGCAGGTAAATCACAGAGAGCCAGTGCTAACCAAGAGCAGACACACACACACACACACACACACACACACACACACACACACACAACACTGCGCAGGAGGAAACAGATCGCTCGCGCCGGACAGACACCAAGAGGAGTTTAAACACTAGCAGATGCTTGTTTAAAGCTGAAGTGTGTCACTTTTACACCACTAGCATGTTTCCTGCGTCAACCATTCATCAGACAAACATATCAATGTTTGTATCATATGGATTACTTATTAACGACTATGCATAATAAAATGGGATATGAGAAAGTATTTTAATATTCAAACACTGACACACATCAGCTTTAATACAGCAATGCATCAAAAAACAGTCCTTACCTTTAATAAAACCAAAACCGCCTCACATGGCTTTCATTAAACAACTGCAAAAACAATTATTATATTTAAATATTGTTGTTGTTGCTATTCAATTTCATTAAAATAATAAAAACTTTAAATTTTTACTATATACTACTAACAATAGTTATAATATTATTATATTTTATTGAAATAATAAAAATGATTTAATGTGTAAATAAATTCACGTATTCATAATAATAATACAATACATATATATATAATTGAATGATTGTTCATTCAAATCATACATTACATTAGATTAATAATAAAAATTAATAATGTATACTTAATATTAACAATTAAACCATTTATATATATATATATATATATATATATATAAACATTATTATTATTATTATACAATATAATTATTATTTATCCAAATCATACATTAGATTAATAAAAAAAACATAATATTAATTATTAAAAATTCTCCATAATTTTTTATGTATACTTAATAATAATAATGAGGAATACATTATTTTTTATTCTTATTAACGATTAAACAAACACAAATTACACACACAAACACACACACACACACACATATATATATATATATATAAATATAAAAAAATATTATTATCATCATTATTATTATTATACAATATACAATAAAATGATCATTTATCCAAATCATACATTAGTTATATTCACTGTGGACTGTTTAAGGAAATTGGTTCTTTAACATAGAAGATAAAATAAATGTCACCTGTGTGTTGTGTGGTTAATGACTTCAATCAATTCTTCAAACATATGCTTTATACTAATAGTTTTACTTTCGAAGATGATTTTGAGATGAATCTGAACATTTCATAAAGAGCACAATCTACTTATGCTCAAATGCAGAGGGTTCCTGAATATAAAGAACTGAATCTGCCACAGGATTGAGCAACAGCGTCTGTCCTCCATCCTAATACTCACGTCAGGCCTACAGAAGCCAAGATAGCCTTCAGAAATACACATGAGGAGAGCGTCTGAACACTGATCCAGAGTCAGGGAGGTTTGTGAGGATCCAGCTGTGCTGAGCAGACTGTGAAAACCTCCCCGCCAAGACCAACACAAGAGGAGGGTCCCAAATACACCCGCACACCATTGTGGAGCCCCGGCAGGCACTTCCCCTATCCCAGCATGCAACAGACTCCGTTCGCCAGGCTGACGGAGGGGAGGGGCGAGACGAGACGCTCGCTCTCCAAACTGTATTTATTCATTCCTTTGATTTGCAGGTGAGTGTATTCTTCTTATTTCCAGCGTTAGTCATTCTCTTTGTAGTGTCTGTTCATTTAAAGACGACGCCGGCTGAAAGATTTAGACCGGCCCTGTGAGCGCGAGTCCCTAAAGAGAGAAATAATAGAGAATCATCACAAATCATTGATGATTTAGATGTTGGAATTTCTGGCAAGAGTTAGAAGAGGCCTCTTATATATCAGCCTACAATACAGAATACAGTCAAATATTTGATAACAATCACATCATTTCTGTACATTCCTTACAAATTATTTGTAAATGCATTTAAATAATGCCATTAAATGTATTTATTAAATTTATATCAATTAATATATATATATATATATTAATTGATATAAATGTATTTATTAAATTTATATCAATTAAAATGTTGATAATGTATATAAACATTTTTAAAAATAAATATATATATATATATATATATATATATATATATATATATTAATTTATATAAATTTAATAAATACATTTAATGGCATTATTTAAATGCATTTACAAATTACAAATTAAAAAATGTAAGGAATGTACAGAAATTATGTGATATATATATATTTTTATTTATTTATTTTTTATTTATTATTATTATTATATTTTTGTTACTGAATCCAATTTAGGTGCGTTCCAGTATTTGGAAGATCTTAATTATCAAGAGAATAATGTCAAATGGTCCTAAAAAAATCAATTTATTTATGCAAAATATAATCATATATAATCTATAAAATATATATTTGATTTTGAATTTGAATTTAAGTTACTAAATAAAAATAAAAATTTAATGTAAATATGTTTAGCATTTCTGGCAAATTGTTCTATTAGTTTGTAATTCTCTATTAAACAAAAGCTAAAGCTGTTGATAGTTAAAAAAATAAAATAATTTTGTCATTCATATTGATGTAATATTGTAATATTGGATGTAATATTGTATGTCAAATACATTGATTTGAAATTGAAACAGAAACTGATTGAACACATGTACAGAGGCAGAGAAAGGTGTTGAGTCAAACTCATAATCACTGATTGTCTCTCGTCCCTCGTCTCTCTCCGCGCTGGATTGCTGCTTAACCCCCCGAGGAGGTTCACAGTGGTCCATTGAGAGCTGGCTAAGCTAATCTTGATTGATTTTTTCTTGAACGGTGCACATCTCTTTCAGTGGTTAACGTGCTATATAATCTGTAGCCTGGGACCATGTTAATTCACTCAGCTGGACCAGAGAGAAACCATGGTGCCGTCATTCTGTGAGAGAAGGATAACTCTATAGGTGAAGAATAAAGACACAGTGAGAGCAAATGGACCGTGCAACTCGCTCTATGGTTTGTTTGCATTTGCTATTTGCGTTACTTGTGCATGATTGAACCTGAGAGCTGTAATCATGAGCCCTTAATAGCACACAAGAATGACATTTAGAGCACATCCATAGAGCTGATGTCATTAGTTGAATATCTGATCAGTTTCAAAGTATAGAATAGAATTATTGCAGCACGGATGAGCAACTTATTACAGGTTCAGTCCCTCTGGAGGATCCGGAAGCGTCTCGTTCAAGGGCACGACAGTTCAGGATCAAACCTGAAGTTTCATATTTATCACTGTAATGCAGGAAAATAAAGAGAGAAAGATGTTAATTCTGCAAGGATGCATTAAAGTGACACTTGAGACATTTATAATGTTACTTTAAAATGTTACCAAAGATTTCTATCTCAAGTAAATGCTGTTCTTTTGAATGTTCTATTTATCAAAGAATCCTGAAATATATATATATATATATAATCATAAATGTTTCTTGAGCATCAAATCATCATATTAGAATGATTTCTGAAGGATCATGTGACACTGAAGACTGGAGTAATGATGCTGAAAATTCAGCTTTGCATCACAGAAATAAATTACATTTTACAATATATTCACATAGTAAGTTAGTTAAATTAAATTGTAATAATATTTCACAATATTACTGTTTTTACTTGGTCAAATAAATGCAACTTTGGTGATCATAAGATAAGATAAAAATCATAAAAATCTTACCAACCCCAAACTTTTGAACGGTTGTATAGTATTTAAAAATGATAGATTATTTATATGTATGTGTGTGTACAAGAAGTCTTTTATGATCACCAAAGTTGCATTTATTTGATCAAGTAAAAAAATAAATATATATATATATATAATAAAAAAATAAAAAAGAGAGAGAAAGAGAGAGAGAGAGAGCTTATTTGTCAAGATAATAATGCCAAATGGTTCTAAAACTCATTATTTCTTTATGCAAAATGTAAAGTCTTTTGGTTTTGGGGTGAAATATGACTTGGACATGTTTTATGAGGTTCACCCGGTAATCGGCAGGACAGAGTTCAAGTTTGCCGCTCTGGCCGATGGCCTGACCTGGTCCGGGACTGACTCGCTCTTTCTCCATCACTCTTTCATTCGCTTCCTATGTGCCAGTTGGCAATCCCAGGCCAGGAATCTGTCAGTGTCGATTGAGCTGAAAGGGCAGGGTCCGGGCGAAAGCAGTCACGCTGGTCCTGGGCCCACCATTTCTTCCAAACAAGCCTGGGAAAAAAAGAAAGAGAGAGAGAGAGAGAAAGAGAGAGAGAGAGCACATTCCAGCAAGTAGAGCTGCCAACACCCTCCACACACACAACTAGGTTTTTTTGCAAAGGCGAGCCATGAATGAGATTAACAAAAGGGTCCTGTAAGAGCCCTTCTTGGCCGCCTTCCATGTCAACAGCTCTCGGGGTCAAAGGTCGCACTAACTACATTCATTCCCAGCAGACCCTGCTGCTCTACAACACAAGCTGCCCGAGTCTGGCAGTGGCAGAGAGAGGGAGAGAGAGAGAGAGAGAGAGAGAAAAGTTGAGTTTTTCCTCTTCCACTAATCCCCGGAGATATTCCAGATCTCTCCACATGTTTCTGCTGAATTAAAGCAATATCACACCTTGCAAATGGAACGGAAAGAAAAAAAAGAAGAGAGACAGGACGGAGAGTAAAAAAAAAAAAAAGAAAAAAAAAAGTGGATGGAGGCAGCAAAGAAAGAGGTGAAAAGGGAGGAGAGGGAAGGTTATTACTGCGTGCACATTTACAGCCTCTCGCACATTGAGCCGAGCACCTGATTTCACTCAACGTGAAAAAGACCCGGAGCTTTCAGCTTAGCTACATAAAAATGTCAGTCATTTAATAGATGCACAACACACCTGGGCTGACAAGCGGGATCATGTAATCCAATTACACGGAAACGCATTAGGTAAATAGCGTGAGGACTGATAACAATGTTAAATCGCTGCCAGATTCCACTGCCAAAGCCTCGGCCGGCGGAGATTGGGGAAGGTATTAACGCGAGTTTGGATCTTGCTGGGAATGCTGACAATATTTTTTAGGAAAGCAGTGCTGTTCCTCATACTAGCCACATTTACTCCACCGGTTAAAAAGTCTGGAATCATTAAGAGTTTTGTTGAAAAGATTTATAATGTTACAAAAGATTTCAAATAAATGCTGTTCCTTCATCAAAGAATCCAGTTTCCACAAAATATGATTTGTTTTCAACATTGATAATCATAAATGTTTCTTGAGCATCAAATCATCATATTAGAATGATTTCTGAAGGATCATGTGACACTGAAGACTGGAGTAATGATGCTGAAAATTCAGCTTTGATCACAGGAATAAATTACAGTTTAACAATATATTCACATAGAAAGCAGTTATTTTAAACTGTAATAATATTTCATATTTTTTAAAACTGTTTTTACTGTATTTTTGATCCAATAAATACAGCCTTGGTGAGCAAAAGAGACTTCTTTCAAAAATATTGCAAAAATAAATAATAATCATCACATTTTTTTCATTCCAGACTTTTGACCATAATGCACATTTATGCATTTGACAGACAATTTGCATTTCATTTCAGGTACATTTACTCAGTTCATGCATTCCACTGTGAATCAAACCCATCGCCTCTGCATTGCTAGCATCATCCTCTACTGTACGAGCTTCTGAGTTACAAACATGCAGAACATATGAAACTGCTGAGATTCAGATGCACATCCTCGTCTGAGCTCTCGTACAGGGGTCTGAGCATATGCACTCAAACACTATCAAAATGACATGCTAGCCATCTGTCGATCACGGTGGTCTCACACGCAACACTTTTGTAAGTCACTCAGTACAACAGCGTCTGCTAAATGCCTTAAATATGAATGCATAACAGTCTGGAATGGAAACTTGGAACGCAAATGTAAAAAAACCAATAAGATGTTGAAAATGTGAGAGCGCAGCCGCAGTTCAGCTGTATCACATGCACATCTCGCATTTCAAATTCAGTTTCAGGAAGACTGGTGTAGTAGAGTCCCAAAAACAAAAATGTCCAATATTTTAGTTCTGTGAGGTGTATCTCTAGTCACATACAAACTAAAGGAGGTTTAAGAGTGACACATGTATTTAAATCTAGAAGTGAATGAAAATGTGCATTAGTGACACTATTAATTTATTATTATGCAATATGCTTTAATCCAGAGTAACTTACATTGCATTCAATGCATTTGATCAGTTTATGCATTTAATGGGAATCAAACCCATGGCTGAATGCAATGCAAAATCTGTTTTCTGGGAGCGATGACACACTCAGAAGAAGAGTGACGCTTGTATTTAACGCTGTATTTGTTTCTAAATCTTTGTGTAAATCTCCTGTATGTAAATTATGCAAAAATGTACATTTTTGTAAATCTCCTGTATGTACTGTTACGTACATGTACAAATTATATACACTAATACTTTTATATATACATTTAAACTTGTATTGCTATTTGCATATTGCTATTTATTTGTACTATTTTCTGCTCACTGACGATAAAGTTGAATCTAATTAATATATAAAAAAAATCTCATCTCAAAATACTAAATTACTTTCTAAAGTAAATGGACTGAGCATCTCAGTAGATGCTGTAACAGTGACATACAAGTGAATCAGAAATCAATACTCTTGTTAAATCATTTTCACTGCGGTCTGAGTGCACCTGACATCGAATCTAACAGCGAGCATCTTCTCAAAGAAGACAGAAAAGAAGAAAAGAAGACCGGGAGAGAAACGGCTGCTAGTAAGAGAAGTAGAAGATAAAAAAGAATCGGCCATGGGGGGGGGGAGAGGAGGGGAGGGGAAGGTGCCAGGGGGAATCACAGATTTCTTTTTCATTTTATCCTTGATCTCTTTCTTTTTCTCTTTCAGTGAGATCCAGAGCCCCTCCCCAGCCCCCCCGCAGAGCCCCAGCCGAGAGCAGCGCTACACGGGCACAACCCCGGCCAGCTGCAGGGTCCTCTGGAGCTCCACACAGAGAGAGAGAAACATGTGTGAAAGAGAGAGAGAGAGAGAGAGAGAGAGACACTTGATGACAGGCAAAGTTTTGGGGGGGATTCGCCACTCAAAGACACAACAGAGAGAAGCGGAGTGCTAAAGTTTCAAAGACGCAGAGCTGAAGGATTTCCACTGGGCTGGACTTCCTCTCTGGAAGTTAGCAGGAGGTCAAACGTCAGCCAATGATGTATCTTACAGTCAAACACCCAATAACCAGCCGGGAACCATCCAATCTCGGCACACGGGACATGACAGATAGGGAGATCACTCGACACTGACAGGGCGAGGGGAAAAAACTATGTCTCTAAATTAAGAACATGGCAATAAATGCATGCATTTACTTACACAACAATTTCTTTTAAGGCTCTCTTTCAAGTTTAAAGGTAAACTGTGCAGTTTCTTCCCATTAAAGGGCTTTTTAATATGAAGAAGCAACTTATACACTGATAATAATCATAAATGTTTCCTGAGCATGTTAGAATGATTTCTGAAGGATCATGTGACACTGAAGACTGGAGTAATGATGCTGAAAATTCAGCTTTTGTCACCGGAAATAAATTGCATTTTAAAATATATTCAAAAAGTAAATATTGCTGGATGAATATTTAATTGGCCAATCAGATACAGTTATCAGCTGACGCAGATTCAAATATTGGTCTTTTATCCCAGTTCAGCTATAAATAAACAAGTCATATGTTGATTTCATGTGACTGACACTTTCAAAGCTGTTTGTTTGAGTGACATTCTTACTCAACCAATGGAGAGAGTTTTGGGGCGGGGCTATCCGTTTGATTGACCAATAGAAGGCAGGGACGGCTAAGAATGTTGAGAACTTGTTTGGAAACAGCCATTATATTTGCAATTCCATTTGGTGCCTCTAGTGGCACAGAAATGACACTTCGCCTGCATTAATCACAGTTTGACTAGACAATTACAGTTTTTTACTGTTATTTTACAAATAATTGTTTATTACAAACAAGCAGGCAAGATCACCCACAAAGCCAGACTCTCCTGCTCAGACCTTATAAAGAGTCTGAAAGGTGTGTTATCAAGACATCAGCCTGAAATCCTCAACCATTTCAAAGTGACAGCTCTTATCTTTACAGCTGAGCCAACACCAAACCTCTGCCATACGACGAGCCGCTGTCAGCCCTCCTCCAGCACATCCGTCATGAAGAGGAGACCGTCCCACACACCTGTGTGTCTATCTGAACGCACGTCACACTGAAACCCTGAACAACACTGACATATATCAAGGTGCTTTGGACATTTAAAACATAAGTGATGATGCATTTAAAAAAATAAAAAGAGTTGCATTAAGCATAAGTACATTTTATAGCACTTACGTTTTAAAGGAAGACACGTCACCATCAAACCCGTATGACTTCTGTAAAACACAAAATGAAACATTTAGCAGAATGTTCATGGTGCTCTACATACAGTGAATCAGCAAAAACATTATAAAATCACCATAAAAGTTCAGTAACTTAAGTCATTGTTCACTTAAAATGTTCCTTTCAAATCTTCCAAATATGGGTTTGGAACAACTTGAGAAAATGATGAGTGTGTGAGTGCAGAAATGATTTTGATATTTCAATGAATTTTCGCTGGGAAATGTATCCAGAAACTTCTCAGAACATTCTAGCAAGGTTCTCTCATTCAAAAGTAACAATGTTTAAAAAAAAAAAAAAAAAAACTCATTCCCTTCATGATTTCTCTAATAACAGAGAAAAACATTTTTAAAAAAACGGATGTTTTGAACAATCAGAAAACATAGCGTTTTATATTGTAAGGCCCGCTATATTGGCCCAATCTGCCGGTTCGCCAATACACGGGGAAGGTTGTCACGCGTTCTGTCCTCACTCATGCAAAGTATTTGGTTGGTTAAATTTGCAATACATTAATCATATGTATTTACTCGTTAATTCATCTGACTCCATAAATGAAAGGTTTTTATAATATCTGTGCCTCACTAAAAGTGAGCGAATGTTTGACTATTCCTTTTAACCATTAAATAAACAATGTCAAACCCAGTTGGAATAATCACCTTGTAGCAATTTAATATTTCAGATATCAGAGATCAATTCCACAATCTAGAACATGGTTATACATTGGTTACACCAAAGAATCTTACCCAGCTTGTACCTGAGATAGAGAGAGAGAAAGGGAAAGAGAGAGAGAGAGGGAGAGAGAGAGAGAGAGAGAGAGAGAGAGAGAGAGAGAGAGAGAGAGAAACCACCTATTCAATTCCACGTCCAGCCAAGAAGAAGAGACAGAGAGAGCCAGAACACCTTCCTTTATCCTCTGTCCAGGTGACAAGGGGGATGGGGTGAGACCACCCTCAAATGGCTTCTATCCCACAGAAGGGGGGTTGCCTTATCTGGCATTATCTCTAAACCATTTTCCTATGAACTTCTATAAACCTTATTTCCTTTTATTTTATCTATCTGGATATGATATATCTGTACCACTCACTTTGAGACATTTCAAATGACACCAAAAACATAACAGTCAATGTTGAATATTCACATTAAACCATGTTCTTGTGTGAGCTCCTAGTTTCTGAGAGGAAGAAAGGCTGTATTGGGGGAGGTCAAATGTTAATCAGCCAGCAGGGCCCTTTTGTCCCATAAATCAGGCCTCAACCAGTATTTTCAGTCTTACAGTTTCCCTCCTTGATCCCGTGGGTCACATTCCGATGAACACTTACGGGGTCACAGTAAGACGTTTGTTATAGTCCTTGAAGATGTAGCACAAAAATTGTCTTTGCAATGTTGGCATCAGTAGAAGCTCAGTGGGCTGTGTTCACCTGCAGAACACCTGTTCCCACCAGGTGTATAGCTTGAGTCCAGCCGGTGGATGAATGCGTTCAGGTTCTCTTCCTGTAATCCTGTGACGTGAGCAAAGTTCATAGAGTCAATCTGGACCTTTTGTAACTTGTTCAGTTGACGTGTCATTCCTTCATGGAGAAACTTCCGCTTCCCTGGCACCTTCTCCACGATGATGATCTGACCCTTCTTGACCAATCCTGTCACCTCCAGCGGTACGGTTGTCTGGGCAGACCTCAGTGGACGAAGGGCTTCTCCTTTGGTTCACACTGCTTTGTGTGAGACACCTGAAAAGCATCTTAAATGTCCGCTTCACGATTGAGCACATATGAACTTACAGTCGTAAGGAAATGCATAGGAACGCATAATGCAATAAGGAAAAATCATGTCATGTTCAATGTAAAATACCATGTTCATGTCAGCAATTGTGAGTGGTACGTTTGGTCTCATTAATTACCTGATTTTTAAATTACCACGCCAATAGTACTCCTATAGAGGGTCAAGGAAGGACAAAGGAAGATCTTACAAGCTCTTACCCTGTTTCTAGAAACATTTAAATAAATGGCATTCTTACAAAACAACCAGTGCTATTTTGGTGTAACCAAACATAGAGATTCAATTGAATTGATGTCCAAATACATTGTTGCAAGTAAAATGGACAATATACAAATATGCAGATAAGTTTCAGAAATGTTTTTCTGAATTACTCAAAGGAAATAAAAATAAGTTTCAGAAATTAAAATCAAAATAAGTTTCAGAAATGTTTTTCTGAATTACTCAAAAGAAAAAAATTAAAATCAAAATAAGTTTCAAAAAATTAAAATCAAAATAGGTTTCAGAAATGCAGCAAGAGGTCGGTGTAAACCAATCAATGGTTTTGTGTGTTTGTGTGAGATTTTTTTTTTTTAGAATGTCAGAGTGTGTTTTTGTCTGTGAGTGTGTGTGTGTGTGTGTGTGTGTGTGTGTGTGTGTGTGTGTGTGTGTGTGTGTGTGTGTGTGTGTGTGTGTGTGTGTGTGTGTGTGTGTGTGTGTGTGTGTTTGGGTGTGGGTGTGTGTGTTGGTGTGTGTGCCTGTGAGAGAGTGTGTTTGAGAGTGTGTTTGAGAGTGTGTGTATTGATCTGGCTAAGTCACAGTCGATGACAGAGTTGAATTGTAAATTTTTGTACTTGATTGAATTGGTCTCACTTCAGATTTATCCATTTTACTTATGTTTCTGTTATTAGTGGTAAGTTGAGAAATCAGGGGCCCTCTGATCTTCCAACTCCCACCAACAATCATTGAGTTTGAAATTTAATGGCAGGACTGCCTTAGAATTTGTCTTGATTTGTGACTGTAGCCATTCAGTTGTTCATGTGTGTTACATTAGTTAGCAGTTTGTTGTGAATAGCGTATGCTATTCTCTGTGTCTCTGTTAGACCATGATCATGAGATCAGCTCCACCCTGTGTGTGTGAAGCTATCTGGATCTGTTAGTGTGAAGATGACACATCTTCGTCTGATGTGCAGTGTTCAGCCTGGATAGACCATCTAACCCAGGTGATGTTGCTGTGAGGGTATAGTGATGGAGGGGTGTGTTCAGTGTTCATGTCTAGGAGATGGGTGGAATCTAATCTATAACAATTGTGTTGCAAATTTCGATCCAGTTCTAAACTGGGAGGCCATATTTATGCAGTAGTGTGATAGTGTGACGTGTGAAAAGGCCTTTTATAATGTCTTTTCACCCATCTCCCGAGTCTCAGGTTATGTTCGAACAATTCCGCTGTCCTGGATTTGCTCCAGGTGGGCTCCACCATTTTGCAGAAGTAGCCTAAGCCTGAGACAGAAAACAGAGGAGAGCGAACCACAGATAATTCCAATATTTCAAAAGCATTAAATTCAGACGTGTAGAATTCTTTTACTTGTTAGCAATTTTAATTCCAGATGTCACATGAAACCGAGTTTCATTGACCACGTCTGAATTGTTGCTGTTGTCTCAGTGTGTTGTGACACCTGAAGCTGCTTTTTCAGTTCAGCCTTCAGTCTGCTGCATGTGCAATGCATTCACACATTTTAATTTGTGCAGATATTTTTTGACCTGCAAAAAACTGTGGTACTTCTGTCTGCTGTTTAGCATTTCACACCCTCCTCGTAAATTTACTTATCTTATCAGATTCAATTCAGTTGGTGCACCCCAGTCAAGGATTATTTAGCGTGCTATTACCTGTGCCACACTCCTAGCCGTGTTTTCTAACGGTGAAAAATAAAGGCATTCTCCGCCCCTTTTTGGCACTGGGTAGCACACAAATGAAATTCTGTTTCAGAAATTCAATTTTAATGACGAAAGTCACACTTCTCCAATTATTGTCCTGCTCGGCGAGTGTAATATAATGTTTATTATAATTCAAGTTATAATATAATTATATTCTTTAACAATACAAGTCAAATTATATTGTTTTCGGTCTCTGGACCAACTTAACGCATGGTCAAATCTCTACTTGTTCTCATGTCAATACATTTGAATATTAAAAGGCCTTTTGGCTCAGGGCTGATAAGATGTACATTCGCTGTTTTTCTTTTTCCCTTTGCTAGGTTTCAAATACCTTTTCTTCTCATTTAGTCTTTTTAAATGGCCATTATAACGTTTGATTCTTCTATTTACTCTTACTTTATATTTTTCCGTTTATAGATAAGGAAACTATATCGCTTTGCAGTCCTTCTCCTAAGGATGCACGACACAAGTGGTCAGTCCCGAAGATCAGAAGCTGAGGCAATGGCTAAATATCTAGGACGTTGCCGTAATCCCAACGCGCAACAATCAAAGATATATTCAGTAGCCCTCTTGGATGCCCTTCAGGAACTCAATTCAACCGTTTTTCAAAACTATTAAATTAGAACAGAAGTCATCGGAAGCGTCCAAGCTAGGTTAATCAACCAGCGTAAAGCTGATCCTAGTCGGACTAACCCATCCTCTCATCCAAGTCGCCCGCACACTTCCTGATATCAGCTATTAGCCGTCCCGTCGCCAATCTCTGACACAATCTTGTGGAAACATACGAATCCGTTAATCTATTTTGGAAAAAACAAATCTCAGAGTAATTCAGAATGCATTCAAACATAAAAATATTTAGTTCTCTGAAGCCTTAAATATGAGATGTGTTCGCTGTTTCTGATTTTCAAATTCATTGTGAATCACATTATAGCCATCAAATTCAGCACAGACACACGCGTTCACTTCAGTTAACACAGGACACATGGCCTAGAATACAACATCTACAACCCTTTTACCTAAGTGTTCCAAATACACCCACAGCAAAACAATAGAATACAACATCTATATCACCTTTGCCTAAGTGTTTCAACTACACTTACAGTAAAGTAATCCTGTGTTTAAAGAATAAACTTTAAATTAGCCTATGTGCATGTTGTAGCACAAACAACCAAATTGTGTTCTATGTGCACGATGTGTAGGGCACGATGTGTTAAGCACAATTTCAAATTTGAAAATGCAGACAGGTTCAATGAATTTAGATGTTAAACATTTAAGCTATTTGCTATTGGGCTGCTACCCGACTAGCAAATGACGCTAATAGCTGAAGGCCTTGAGCGTCCAAAGTTGTTAGGTCAGTAAGAGTTTTAGATGCATTTGAGCTTTGGTTACTTGCAGAGTGCTGGTTTTTGTCATTAGATTGTGATTGTCTGCGTTTTATGAAATAGGGTGGAGGTCTGCCTCTGCCCAGTGACCAACACTTTTCCTCTGTATGGCCTGTTTTGTGACAGGAATTACAGAATCTGTTCAGTTTGCCACAGTGTGGCTTTCTGAATTCTCCTGCAGATGGAGGATCTTCATGACATTCTAACACAGCTACCTCACCATGCATTTGTTTTCGTGACTCAATTCTTGTTGCCCAACTAACAATACCTTCGAATGTGTTTTGTGCTGGAGAAGCACCACACATGAGTGATTGCTGTACACGCGGCCCTGCATTTGTAAGCAGGAATTCAAGGAGAATTACATTGTTGTGGTTAATACCTTCAATTCCAGAATACTCCTCAAAAAGTTCAAACATATTTTCTGCATATGTCTCAAACGATTCTTCAGTACTCTGTTTCCGATTGAAAATCAATTCCCATCCAACAGGACTACAACCACGCAGCTCGCGAAGGCATTGTTTTAGTCTATTCAAGATTTCGCTCTCAGGCTCATTTTGATGCATTGACTGCACAATGGTGCCTGTCATCAAAACCTGTGGTATCTTATAGTTCAGAACATCTGGAATTGAGCTGATAACAATTTGCCAAATATCTTTTGGTTCGAGCTGAAATGCATGTTTTAGACTAACAATGTGTCTCCACCATGGTTCGAATGGCCCTTTCAAAGGGAACGGTCCGATCTCTGCTTTAAACAAGCTACATTCAGTTACTGTTAAAGGACGCCGAATGGTTGATTCTGTGCCGTTTGGGTGCCGTATCACCTTAAGGGCAGAAACAGGCACTCTTTTCATAACTTTATCACATGCTTCATCTGCCTGTAAAGATACAAGATTATTAGAGCAGGCTGCCTCATCTAAGAAGTGTACATTTTTAGCCCAATCACTGTTAAGCTTGTTGGGAGACTTGCTTTTAGCATTTAGCTTAGCCTTAAGATCTGCAATGGTGTCTTTGTGATTTTTACACTTTTTAGTCAGGGCTAACAGCTCAGCTAGTAATTTATCTAGCTGTGTTTGAAGATCTTGAATCTTTTCCTCAGACTTTTGTGCCTCTGCATTTTTAGAATGCACTTCTTCACATTTAGCATCCATAAGCGAAGATAGAAATTTTGTTAACTCATTTAGCCGTTTATAACTTATGAAGTTTAGAGCCTCAATTATTTCACCATGTTTTGATTTCTTCTGTTTACTACCCACTGTTTTCCACCAAGTGAAAATTTCATTGTCAATAGCATCCATGTTAAGACCTTTTCTACTGAGTTTGTACAGTGTAGGCTGAACCTTTTCAGCCCATAATGTAAACAAGACATGATCAGTACACATGATTTCACAATAATGGGCTTACAGTTAATTTTCCCAGATTTTTGACTAGATAGTCTTCTTTCTAAAAAAGATCTATCTCCATCCCAGCATATCAAATACTTTAGGGGTTTACTTCTCAGAGGAACTTAAATAAGCCAAATTAAATTGAATTACTTAATTTAATTCCATCTGTGTCAAAGTTTAAGATTTTAATGGAATATAGAGTTTGTCAAGATTAGTTTAGGTTTAGTATAGGATATTAATGTTTTCAATGTGGCTTTTGGGCCTACCAGTCAGTCAGTGAGACAAAACATGGTTTAAGCGTTTGGACGCAGCATGGCTTTAGCCTTTAGCATTAGCCTTGGGCACAGCATGGCTTAGCATTGACAATAGCACTTAGCATTAGCCTTGATATTTGAGTTTTAGCTTGTAAATCATATCATCCTGTTTTCCCCAAATTTTCTTTTCATAAACAATGCATCGATCTGCCTTTTTATTTATAAAATCATGTGTTTTCCGATCTTTTACAAACTTAGATTTTTCTTTCTCTGTTTTCTGTTAGTTTGCTCATTCTTTTCACGTGTTGCTGGTTTCAACAATGGCCGGAAAACATGCGCCTGATTTTAAAACTTTTCGGCTTTACTTTTTTAGCTCTTCATCGATTATTCATTATTTGGAAGATGCTATACTTTAGGTTTCGTTTCTTGTTGCTTAGGCAAAACAAGGAGATCTTTAAAATCTAATGCACAAGGGTTTTCATTCTTCATCTAGCTACCGCATCACGTTCTAAACAAAGGGCTTTAATTCCGACCCGTAAACAATGCAAACATTTCTTCAACACTTCTATAAAGGGCAGAAAAAGTTTACTTACCATCGCGGCGGAAGAAAGATAAGATGTTCAAACCTCTTGTTGATTTTAAAATCCCAAATACTTGCTGAAAAGGACATTTCTCGTGAAACTGTTTTGATCTGTTTTGAGATCACGTCCGAGGTCACCATTTTGTAAGGCCCGCTATATTGGCCCAATCTGCCGGTTCGCCAATACACGGGGAAGGTTGTCACGCGTTCTGTCCTCACTCATGCAAAGTATTTGGTTGGTTAAATTTGCAATACATTAATCATATGTATTTACTCGTTAATTCATCTGACTCCATAAATGAAAGGTTTTTATAATATCTGTGCCTCACTAAAAGTGAGCGAATGTTTGACTATTCCTTTTAACCATTAAATAAACAATGTCAAACCCAGTTGGAATAATCACCTTGTAGCAATTTAATATTTCAGATATCAGAGATCAATTCCACAATCTAGAACATGGTTATACATTGGTTACACCAAAGAATCTTACCCAGCTTGTACCTGAGATAGAGAGAGAGAAAGGGAAAGAGAGAGAGAGAGGGAGAGAGAGAGAGAGAGAGAGAGAGAGAGAGAGAGAGAGAGAGAGAGAGAAACCACCTATTCAATTCCACGTCCAGCCAAGAAGAAGAGACAGAGAGAGCCAGAACACCTTCCTTTATCCTCTGTCCAGGTGACAAGGGGGATGGGGTGAGACCACCCTCAAATGGCTTCTATCCCACAGAAGGGGGGTTGCCTTATCTGGCATTATCTCTAAACCATTTTCCTATGAACTTCTATAAACCTTATTTCCTTTTATTTTATCTATCTGGATATGATATATCTGTACCACTCACTTTGAGACATTTCAAATGACACCAAAAACATAACAGTCAATGTTGAATATTCACATTAAACCATGTTCTTGTGTGAGCTCCTAGTTTCTGAGAGGAAGAAAGGCTGTATTGGGGGAGGTCAAATGTTAATCAGCCAGCAGGGCCCTTTTGTCCCATAAATCAGGCCTCAACCAGTATTTTCAGTCTTACAATATCTTAATGTGAAAATGTGTTTATCTGTATATTTAGCTGCACAAAAGACGTCTGTAAAACAAACAACGCTGGAAGTGTGTAGATGGTCAGGCCTGCTCCACTAACACACTCCAGAAGCTCTGGCAGGCTTTGATGTGGTTGAGCGTTGACCAGCCCTGTGAAGGGTCCCGTCCCCCCCCGTCCTGCGATCACAGCCCTGTGTCTGTGTGGACAACAGACATGAACAAATCTGAACTTCTGTTTGTTTTAATACACATATCCATTCCTGTCGCCGAAACAGATTGGAGGCGGAACACGCTGATAAATAATTCACCAGTCTGACAGCAGGTCCACACACACACACACACGCACACGCACGCACACACACCTTTGATGCTCTGTGGCACAGTCGGGGTTATCGTTTGCCCTGTTTGCTTCATCCTACACAAACGCACTTGTTTTTTCAATGTGTTTCTCTATACAAACACCGACTGCAGGAGTCGCACTAACAGTCATCATCAATGTAATACAGTGCAGTGTGTGTTATATTGCAGTGATGATGCTGCTGTGACTAATTTCATCTTTATGGTACTTGCACGTATTATTCAGAACTATAAACAAGGAGAAAGGCCAATAAAAATTAAATGAATGTGCACATCACTTAAAAGAATACCATTTTGTTCCAACCAAGGTAACATACAAAATCTATGGTGTGTTTTGTAACATTTAAAGTCATGTTCACACACTCATACAGAAAATGTGCTTGAAAAATATATATTAGTGACTTAACACCTAAGCTTAAGTTCATTGCAAAACATTGCAATTGAACATAAAAACAATGCATTTTAATAAAAACAATTTCCATGTTGCCATGCCCAATAAAACGGTAATATTTAACAATAACGTTTAGAGAGATGTTTTTAACAGATCATGTTTAATAAATGTGTATCACTAATGATGACATGTTATTCACATTAATAAAAGTGAGAACAATGTAGAACTGCAGAGATGATGGTGAACTGCTTTAATGACATTACTGATCAATAGAGGGCGCTAGTACTCAATGTGTGTGTGCATGCATGCAAGTCATACAGTGCATGCATTAAATAATGCAGAAGAACTTTTTAAAAGACTTTAAATAAACAAAAATGTTTTTTTATAATTTT